>NC_137266.1:10405313-10892813 GCF_053477335.1 Acartia tonsa | reverse complement strand
TTACTTTATTAGAGTACACGAAAATCTGGTGCAACATCTGCACATGGTAGAGAAAGGTACGAATCTTAGCCTAAACAAATTTCATAACTAAAGACAAAATAAAGTCCTACTGCTGCTCTGTCAGATGAGCGGTATTTATAGTAAAAGTAGGGGAAATGCCTTCTCTCAAAAACAAGTGCAACCCATAAACATGATCATGTTGGAAAAAGGGTATGTTACAATATAGTCTGCAATATTTTGGATCATAAGCATGCAGAAGGGGATGTATACAACCCATGAAACAACATTTTATGAAGAACTGCATTTCCCTTTTATTACCCTTGAATATAGAGAGAAAGAGATAGAGAAACAAAGAGAGAGGGGGAGATTGGTTGAGAGAGATAGAGAGAGAGGGAGCATAAGAGAGCGTGAGTTAGAAAGACAATTTTATGAATTTTAAGGAAAAATAATTGTTGAGTTGACATTGCGGAAATGATGACACACCTCCTGTTATCTGTGGCTCCTATCTATAGAATATCAATATCTTTATACAGATATAATATTATCCACGGATCTAGGGATATGACAACAAAGCAAATGTTTTTTTGTTTTGGTTTAAGGATAGAGTTATATAGCAACTTTTATTGTTTTGGCTAATTCCTTGGACTACGAAGAAAAATTGCACAACTGCAATCTAAAACAAAATGATAAAGAAACTTTACCACCTAATATTACAAAAATTTACAACATCTACTATGATCTCCTCTTTGTTTTTTTTTTGCTTTTTCATTTTCTATTGTTTTTTTTTTCTTTCTTTCTCCCTCTAACTCTTCATCTTTTTGTCATTATATAAATTTTCAGTAGCAAAGCTACTCTATAATTTGAAATGTCCGTCTGTCCGTCTTAGTTTGGGGGAAACGTGATTTTCTCGGCTCCTATAAAAGATAAAAGGCTGAAATTTTTTGACAACATTCCCATTATTAAAAAACACAATTAACTATAAAACATCAATGGCAGTAGGACCGCTTTTTAACAGGTTTTAGGCTATTTTTGTATTTTTCACATTTTTCTCCATATCTTTTGTGTTTATGGTCCAATTTCCAAAAATTTTTCAGTTTTAGCATCAAAATAAAATTTCCTGTTGTTTCAAGAAAACAACTATGATGGTCAGACTGCCTTTAAGCAAATTTTAGGCTATTTTTTTGTTATTTTTCACATTTTCTCCATAACTTTGGTATTTACGGC
This sequence comes from Acartia tonsa, assembly GCF_053477335.1. Classification (NCBI taxonomy): domain Eukaryota; kingdom Metazoa; phylum Arthropoda; class Copepoda; order Calanoida; family Acartiidae; genus Acartia; species Acartia tonsa. Next base: position 10,891,589 of record NC_137266.1, on the reverse strand, counting down.
CCGATTTCTAAAGTTTTTCAGTTATAGAAATCAAAACTAAATTTCCTGTCGTTTCAAGAAAACATCAATGGCGGTCAGACTGCCTTTTTGCAGGTTTTTGGCTATTTTTATATTTTTCACATTTTTCCTCATATCTTTGGTGTTTATGGTCCGTTTTTTTTAATTTTTGTAGTTAAAAATATCAAAATTAAGTTTCCCGTTATTTTGAGCATCCAGTATGTAATTTACTTTGACCGTTAGTCTGTTAGTCAAATTAAAAACAAATGTTGAAAAGGTTTCGTGATTTTTTCCAGTATACATGCTTATGACAACTAATATCTAAATTCTTATTTAATTGTTTGTGCTTCGCTACTTATGGATGTTGTCATCCTTGTGCTTCTATATTTCTCACTCTTAATTGTTCCTTTTCTTTATTTCTTTCATCTTTCTTACTTCTTTTTTCATCTGAAATATTGTGACTTTCAATGTTGCGCTACTTATAGACATATTTGTCAGGGATTTTAAGGGATAAGACAATGGACAATAAATTGATGTACATTTATACAAAAAATACCATCCTATGTAGATTTCAATTATTGGATGAAACGTTCAGACACTCACCTTAATGAATCGACCAACTGAAATTCATTATAAGTCCATAAAGTCAATAAGCCAACGAATAGAAAACGTTATTAAAAACTTTGGGGACTATTGTAATATATAGGACATGGTCCCCTTCCTTCTTGCATAAGTTTCCTTTTTAAAAGCGAGGCTTTTCTATAATTAGGGTCGTACGTCCGTAACGGATATCTTTTTTCGTTAATTTAGGCATGTTAGAATTGTCCTATCGATATCAAACTTTGCATTGTGATTCCTTTAGTAGTTTAGATTTAGAAAGCGTAGCGACTCTATAATTATCACCAAAATGTCCGTACGTCCATTTTAAACATGTCGATTTTTTTACTTATTTAACAACAATTTTTATGTGATCTAATCATCTGATTGATCTGATTTTTGGTATATTGATTCCTGGGACAACAAAGTATAATGTTATAAGCGAAGCAACTCTATAATCAAGTCCTAAAATGTAAGTATGTCCATAAACATTATCCTGTATCAAACAGTTTTTCAACAAATTTACTTACAATTTTGCTTCGATTCTTATACATTTGTATTCTACTTATTCAGTTCTGAAAGTATACAAGTGTTAATGTCCGTTTGTCCTACCGTTTCAGTGCTTCGCTTTTTTGGATGTTGTCATCCTTGTTAATATGAATTTACTGATAATATGAAATGCATATTAGGTCAAGTGAATAATGTACATTTTGATCTACGTGCAAGTGTAATCTTTTATAGCATGGACATATATTCCAAGAATACTTGTTTATCGCATCTAATTATAAACAGCTTTCCGCGGATATCAAAACGAAAACATTAAACCAAAGGGGCATAAGGTCCGCCTAACATAACTGGTATTAATTCTAATATTTTTATTTTATTTTTCGTGGAATGTTGTCTGGAATCTGATGCTATATATGCTATGATTTTCAGTATGGCAGAGAACCGGTTCTAATCCTGAGGATATTAATCAGTTTTGAAGCCATATACTTTGGTCTGACTGCAAGTGGTGTCTTTTAGTATATGGAGAATACTAGTACATTCCAAGAAAGAACTTTTACAGAAAAACGGACGAACCAGGGATTGAGAGAACATTTGACAAAATACCCAAAATTTTATATAAATTTTCTCTCATACGTTAAATTAAAAACATTGGGTACCTTCATTAAATCTTAATTAGTTTGCTTTAACTAGCCAGGTAAACTTGTCAACAAATAATTTTTATTTTACAAACTGGTAATTTTGTTTACCATTATCAATTAAGTAAATTAATTCATCATCGTCCATTGCCTTATTCCATAGGATCCCTTGGTATGTTAACATCCAACTTTTCTACACTCCAACAATAATATCAGCTGCAAATTAAGCAGCAGATCTGTGGCGTGCACAGCGATTCACAAAGGGGGAGGGATGACACCATTAGGGGGCGAAAAAAGGGGAATGCATGTTTTCTTAATTTTAAGAAGAGAGTTGAAACCTCCCCCTACCGAACGCCACAACATCAGTACTTATTAATTTAAATCAAATAAATTTTCTTCTTCTTTCAATTGGTTTTGCTAATACAGTCCCCCGGCAGAGTGTAGAAGTGCAGTCTATCTATATATAGCCATAATTACAGGAAAGAGAACAGCATTCTGAAGAAAGAGCAGCCATTAGAGTAAAACAATAGAGGAGGAAAGGGTTAAATAACTGTATGTCCCCATCCCATGGACCCTGTGACGACCTTCTTGGGTCTTTAAATATCAGCCAATAACGTCGTAGACAAAAAAGGTCCCCAAATGAAAGGGCCAGGTAGGTATACCAATTATATTTATTGGGCAGTCCCATCATATAACTGTGCAGTTATCATATCAACCTAATGTGTCATAATGTCATAGTTGGCAAAGAATAGCCCTAATGTTTGCCCAATTAACGTGTAAGTATAGATGTATAACCCAGACAGCTACCTGGTTTAAGTGGCGGGGACCTTCTTCGTCTGGTAGAAAATTACTTTTTGCTAATTTGTAACAACTTGGCTGTGTTAATATTTCCGACGCTATTGATTCATTTTAAAGACCCAATTAAATGTTGGGACATACAGTTATGTAACTCATTTCCCCTCAAATGTTTTACTTTAATTATTAAACATACATCCATTTGTTTACCTCATCATCTGACAAATTTTCATTGTATTGGACGTTATCGTCTTTTTCTGTTTTCAAGAATTCTTGTACATGCTTTCTTATATTGCAATAATGAATATATAATTGTATTACATTAATCCTTTTATTTAGAGCACAGCTACTCTCTTAACCTTATAAAATAATTCGAAAGATGAGGCTACTCTTAGTGACACACTAAAGTTGGGTCTAATGGCCAAGGAGGGGGGGGGGGGGTTATTAGTACCCCATCAAAATCCTTTCATAATGTATTTAATAGGTTTCAAATTTTTTTGCATTTTAAACCCAAAATGTGAGGTTTTAATAATTATATTAGGGGGGGGGGGGGATTACTAAGAAAATAGCTTAAAGCCAAGTGAGGGGAAATTCACTTAAAAACTGAGCTTAATTCGGACAATCGGTTAGCGAGATCTTTGGCTAAAACTTTCATGAGTAATTTCATTCTTGTCAATAATTAAGGCCCAGTAGTAATTTTATAGTAACCCTCCTCCTTCCCTTTTCCCTCTCTCTCTCTATGTGTGTGTGTGTGTGTGTGTGTTTCGCGCATTTAGTAATTTTACGAGGAATATATCCCACCCCCGCATTCACATTCTTAATTTTCTCTCTGATTCTCTTACTCTCTATTTAGTTTTGTATATATTTGTGTATTTCCCAATATTCGAAGTAATATCACTAAGCATCTCTACGGACTTATAAACTATTCTCGTATCAGTAGTTCTATTGTAAGAAAGTTAACAGTTAAAATAGTGAATTGTTTTTGGGTTTCTAGTTTTTTTTTTATTATTATATTATTAGAATATTATACCACAAACAAATATCAATACAGATATCTATTAGTTTAATCAATTGTAAATTTACAATAACAGACAACCAACCTTTTATTTAAACAATTAAAGGTTTACCTGTTTCTATGCCAAGGCAACAACTTTGAAGAATACCTACTCTTTACTAAAGGCATACTTCAATGTAAATAGATGTAAAAGGAACAGGGTCGTCGAAGTTTTTTTTGGGAGGGGGGTAAACTTTTTTTAAGGGGGGGTAATTCGTTTTGGGGGGGGGGAATGGCGCACGAAGCGCCAATTTTTTTACCCCACCCCAAAAAAAAAATTATTTTACCCGGGGGGTAAAATTTGCTTTGGGGGGGGGGTAATCCCCACTCCCCCCCCCCCTTGGACGTCTATGAATAGGAACTTAAGGGATAAGACAATGAACATCAATTTGATGTATATTCCAAATGATGATTAATAATATTATCCCTTCTGTAGATTTAAATTATTGGTTGAGTGGATTGTTTCCCCTGCGGGGCTTCATTTTACATGATACCTAACGTAACATAGTCTAAGGTAAAAAACACGAAAAAACTTCCAATATGGAATATAATATATGGAATATAATATAAATATAAAAAAAAAAGTGTTCAAAAAGTATAGGTTCAAGCGCAGTCCCCTTTAATTGAATTTTTTTTCAAAATGTGGGACTAGGGGGTATTTTCTGTGCTCGACAAAGCTCACTTTTAGGTAAACCACGGCGTTATTCCTCCAAAAAAACTGCATAAAATTCACTTTCCTGTTTTAACCAGAATTGTACAATATAAGCAAAAGATTTTCTCAAGTTAAAAAGAAAAATAAATGTTTATTTATATTATTGGCAAAATGCAAACTAAATTTTCTTCTGCCAAAATTTAGGAGCAGAAATAATTATTATAAAAATGATTTCCAGTATGGCTTCTAATCCAATTAATATCCGCTGGATTAGAACGGTGTTCTCAACCTTACTGAAAAAATATGTCTAGTATCGTAATATATCAAATTTTTTACGAATATTAAAATAAAAACCGTAAAATTAATACCAGTTTTCTTTGTCCTGACCTGGTGCTAACAAAAAATGGTTTTAATGTTATAATTATTTTGATTTTAATATCCGCGGAAAGCTTTCTATATTACGATGCGATGAATAACTTTTCTTAAGTATTTTAAATCATGGTGAAAAAAGGGCAAACGGCTGCGATTCAAAGAAATTTTTAATAAAAGCTGTTAAAATGTAGCTGCATTTAAAGTGACGTACTAAAGGTGGTAGCTGCAGATTATGGAAGCTTCATCAAATGCTATTGTGTCTTTTTGGAACAGGATAGATCTCAATGCCCCCTCCCTCAATGTTTATTACACTAGTCCCCAAAGCTATTTTTTTGGATTAACAACCTTGGGGAATTGCTGAATTTCGATAGGTTGGTTCATTGAGTTGAGTATCCAAACATTTCAACCACTAATTTTAATCTACAGAAGGGGTAATTTTTGTATCATTATTAGGTATGTATGTACATCAATTTGTCGGTCGTTGTCTTATCCCTTTAGATTCCTTGGTGGACCTATGCTTAGGCCAAAAGACGGCCAAGTCACATAATGGGGCATAGAAATTTTATTGTAAAAATAAAATAAAAAACATTTTAATATTATCAAAAGCAAATTGGTCATTAACACATTACTTAATTATGAAGAACTGACTTTTAATTTTAAATTTGAATTGAAATTATGATGCCTTAAATTATTCTATATTTACAAAAGAAATTTCCTAACATAATTTTTGGAATAATCCCTTTAAAAAGTAGTGGGCTACGTAAATCCTCTTTCCCCTTTGTTTTTTTTCCGGAAACTGATTAAAACCGGCTCTCAGCCATACTGAAAAATATCGTTATGAAATTTTAAAATGAATAATAAAACAGATTTTAAACTCATATTTTTCTGTTTTAATATCCGCGGAACGCTGTCTATAATACGATGTGATAGATAACTATTACAAAAATTAGATTGTGACCAACTAACGGAAGAAGTGACATTGTCAATTATCTTTCAGGGATCATAAGGGATAAGACAATGAACTATAAATTGATATACATCCCCAATGATAATACACAAAATTACCCCTAGAGTAGATAAAAAATAGTGATTGAAACGTTTGGACACTCAACGTGATTCAATAAAAGTCAACTATAAAGAAAATGTTATTATAAAACTTTGGGGACTGGTGTAATAAACAGCCCAATGTCCCCTTCCTACCTAAATATTTTTAGTATGTCAAAAGATTACTACGAGAGTAAAATTTACAAAATTTTAAATATTTGATTACGTCATATTTTAGGGTGTTTTTACGTTTATGTGTTGTAATAAAACAGTGCAGTCCCCAAAGTTTTATTGTAATGTTTTTTTATTCGTTGGAATTTTTTTGTTTGGTTGGTTCATTAAGTTTAGTGTCCAATCGTTTCAACCATAAATTGTAATTTACAAAAGGGGTAATTTAGCCTATCATCATTTGGGAGTACATCAATTTATCATCTAATTGCGTATCAATTAGATCTCTAAAACATTGGCTTATATTGTTATTAAGTCAAAGTTGCCTTTGAATGTAAGTTTTTATGAAAAAGTGCGGCTTAGTTGCGGCTGCGAATAGTTGATAAAGAAAGATGCGGTTTTAATTTTTGCTTTGCAGTTACAGTCCTGTAACATTTATTATGCTTTTCGTTGAAACTTTTCTAGGATACGATACATGATTTTCAAGTAGTACTCAGAAACGGTTTTAATCCAGCACAAAATGAATTATTCTGCATCGTTCTATAGACAGCTTTTCTTGGGCCAATAAAATTGATTTTGTTTTATTATCCGTGAAAAATTACGTTGCTATACATGATTTTTCAGTATTACTCATAGCTGGTTTAATCCAGCAGAAAAGCAAATGATTCTATTTCATTAGAAATGTTTTTGACGATTTTGTATGCACACCAATTTTCTGTCGTCTAGAGTCTGAAATAAGAAATACTTTCAATTTGTTTTCCACATTTCAAATTTCAATATCAGTTCCCATTTTATAAAATTGACTTGGATTTTGGGTCTGAAATTATATTTTATTTTTCATACTTTTAAAAATTGACTGACTATAGAAATCCTTATAATAAAGTAACAGGATGTTTGTGTGTTTGTATGTTTGTACCGAAGGATCTCGCTAACCGCTCAACCGATCGGGTTCTCCTTAACAGGGTAGATTCTCATATGTCCCGGGAAGGTTTATAACTATTTTGGGGGAGGGTACCACCACCCTCCCTAGAGAATTTTATTTTTTTAATATCTCGATTTTAGAAAGAGATTTCAACGAAAAATAAACGTCAAACGCAAAATAGCTATATTTTGAATATAAAAAAAAACATTTAAAGTGCCACTAGAGGTCTCTAGAGGCGTAGCCGCTTGTAAAAACTATAATAAGGAGAATGTGTACTGTAGTTTCAAAAAAGTTAATTTTGGTCCTTTAAATTATACTAATTGCTTTTCACTTAGCCTCTAGGGGAGGACGGGGGAGGTCAGTAAATTAAAACCACTTTAAGAAATGTATATTGCTTCACTAAAAAGTATAACTTCCGGGATCTTAAGCTTCAAACAAGAAACCTCAGTACTTTATGTAAAACGAATTATTTTGACGTCAAATTTTTACTTACAAGCTTCGGCTGAGGAAGAATAATGAACAGATCTATGGTATAGATGTATATACAGACAATTACCTCCCTTTCTTTTTTCAAAAACCTTTTTCGTCTGCTTCTAAATTATTTTCTGCTACTTGGCTGTGTTAATATAAGCGACACCATTGGTTCATTTTTAATGACCCAATATAAGGATTGCACTAGGAGGTTGCGATGGGGAGGTACAGTTATGTAACCCCTTCTCACTTATAATTTTACGAAAATCATTTTAATAGATGTTGCCTTCCTTTTTTTTGGACAGAGGTTTCTTAAAATTCTCTTATACCATTATTGCCCATTTATTAAGATTTGTGTTTGTATTTGATATGTATAGTAGATTAAAATATTTAATTATAGATACATAATCTACCCATAAATCTAATGGTTCGTATAAATTACAAGGATAACAACAGCCATAAGCAGCAAATCTGTATAATTCAAAATGTCGATATTTTGTCAGTAAGGATCAGTGAAGAGTTTAATCAAAAAAGAAAATTACAGTCAACCTTTTTATGATATATTTTGGTCAGTGCTGTACAGGTTTTTTATCGCATCGTATTATAGACAGCTTTCCACGGATATGTAAGATTATGAGATTAAAAGTTGAAACCAATTTTGTAGCAACAAGGAGCCGAAGGCACAGGCTAACAAAACTAGTATTAATTTAATGGTTTTTATTTTAATATTTGTGGAAAATTGTTGTAATACGGTTATATACTTAATTTTTCAGTATGGCTGAGAACCGGTTCTAATCTAGCGGATATCACTCGGTTTCTAAGCCATACTTTCATTGTTGATTATTGAGTAGTTTTGCTTCTTCTAATCTTAATTGTTAATGATGCATGAACGTAAATGCAATTGTAGCACGATTATGCAGACAAAGGCCTTGTTCTATAGTCCTCATAAAGTTTGGATACACAGTATAATTCAGAGAAAGAGGAGAAATTGGGCTGTTTATTACACTAATCCCAATGTTTTATAATAACGTTTTCTTATTCGGTGGCTTTTGGGAACTTGGTTTTGATTAAAACAATAAGTTGAGTGTTTAAACGTTTTAACAACTAATTTTATGCTACAGAAGGGGTAATTTGTGTAATATCATTGGGGATGTACAATGTACATTAATTTATCGGCTATTGTCCCGTTAGTTCCATGCAGTAAATATACAGATACCAAACCTTTCTAGTGTTATGTTAAACACTCAAAATAAAATGTTTTTAGAACTTGCATTTAGAGACATTATTAATGATCATTTCATTAGAATCAAGGGGGGTTAACCTAGGGGTAGAGAATTAAGGAAATCTAAATAGAAGTTTCAATTTATTTTGGATATTTAAAAATACCTTTACTTGATTGTTTGTCTTTAATAGATTCTTTAAAAAATTATTTATGAAGAATGGGATTTCCCCCCAAAATCTGTGGTGGTTTCTTAAAGAGAAAATTATATACATAGATTTAATGCATAAATAACAATTCTTAGTCGAAATATAAAGTAGAAAAGTTTTATTGTATAAGGCTAAAGATCTCAGAAATGACTGGTCCAAATGGATTAGTAAAGCTTAATAATTATCTTGGAATTGTTTAAGGATATCTAGTTAAGTTGACCTTGCAACTAAAATTATTATCTGTAAAATTATTTCTTTGCTAGCATTCATGTGTGTGTTTGTAAAAGCACAATTGTCATATGCTTTTAGCTCCTTGCCTTTTGGCATATTCAAATATTTACCATCCGTGTTGTACATACTCCATGATAATACAATAATACATGCTTAAGATTAAAGATACTTAATTCTTAGGTTTTGTCATGCCAAACAATTTAATCTTACAGTGGCTTTTCTACTTGGCCCTTTGCCCGCAGTGTGTGTGTGTGGGGGGGGGGGGTAATTGCACCCATCATCTTTTTTTTGGGAGGAGGTAAACCCCCACCTTTTGGGTGTTTTGGGTATTTCAAAAATTTCTTTTTTCATGGGTTTTCATAAGGTTTTTTTTGGGGTGGGGGGTTGATGGGAGAGTCTACCCTTTGAATACTCAATGTAAGGGTCTCTTATGTAGCATAAAATTAATATTTTTCCCTGAGGTATGAGGTCAATAAAATGTAAATTATACTGGTACCCAAAGTTTTATAAACACCCTTTTTTCATTCGCTGGCATGGCTTTTATGAAAGCTTGATTAGTTGGTAAATAAGGTCTACAAAGTCTCCTAAAAATAAGCCGCGTGACGTCAATAGATCCTTCTTTTTTTAAATGGTTTCCTTTCCCACTTCTCCTTTCATCCCTTATTTTTATGGCGTCATACGTCACATATTTTAGGAGACTTTAAAAAGCTCCGCTGGTAAAAACTAATAATACCCAAACTTTTTTACCAATCTTAAACATCAGAATTAGAAGTGTACACCAGTTTCTCGTCCATTGCATTATCTTTGACCCTTTCCCTGTAAACACATCTTTATTAATTAATCTTGGGTTAGTAGTGAGGGGATGGGTAAATACAGGGATATAAAGGGATAGGACAATAACCAATAAATTAATGTACATGATGGTACACAAAATTATCCTTTCTATAAAGTGCCATTATTGGTTGAAGTGATTGAACACTCAACACAACCAATCAGAATTCAATAAAAGTAAAAAAAAATTGTTGAGCCAACGAAATAAAAAAACATTATAATAAAACTTTGGGCACTAAAGTAATAAGCATCCCAATGTCCGCTCCCTCCCTGGGGTAAATCAGTTAATTGCAGTTAATTCACAATACAGTTAAAAGCTCAAATAGCTATTTTTTTGATTCTTTAATACCTGCTTTAAAAAAGTGATCATAGCTAATTTATTTTTATTTTTATTAGGATATAATTTAACTGTTTTTTACGAGCCCGAAAATGGGAGTTTTTAATGCATTTGAAGTACAGTATGACCCTCGAAAAAGTATTTTTAAGCATCTGCAGCCCTTATTTCTCAATGAATTATTAAAAAATGCATATGTCCTTGTTCTCCATAGTATTCCACGTAAGTAGATATAAAAATATTTTTTTTACCTCCATTAACACCGGAGATTTTTAGAGCTAAAGTTTTGAAAAAGTGACTGAGAAAAAGAATTTTTTTTTGTTTCTCTTATTTTTTGGATGGTTATATTATGTTTTTCTGGCAACTGAATAATGAGACACAAAGAAAAACAAGTTAACTAAATATTTCTTTTTTATTCCACCAAAAAATATAAATTTTTAATGGCAAAAAATACTACTGAATGAATTGATTATTTGCAAATTTTAGGTTATTTATTAACCCTTATTTATAGAAAAGGATTAATTATGACAGATGCTCCGCCTACTTTTCTGACATCTCAATTATTTAATAGGGGGTAAATTAAGCTTTTTAGACTAAAAAATCATTATGTTTTATTTTTATTTTCTTTATAACTTTTTTGTTATTAAAGTTAGGATTGTGAAACAAAAACAATTTTCCTGCTATATTCATAGAGATTTATTTGGTTTTTTAATCTTAAACAATTTTGCCTAATAAGTAAGTTTTTCAAAATATCATTAAACTAAAAAGACTCAAAAAATATGTGTAAAAAAATGCTTGTTACTCAAAAACTAAATTTTTTATTTCATTTTTGTATAAAAATTCTGCTAGTAACAAAAATAAAAGGATTTCTAGCTTAATTTTGCTAAAAAAGTCGTTTCATGTTAAAAGTTACTTTTTCCTCAGTCACTTTTTCAAAACTTTAGCACTAAAAATCTCCGGTGTTAATGGAGGTAAAAAAAATATTTTTATATCTACTTACGTGGAATACTATGGAGAACAAGATCATATGCATTTTAAAATAATTCATTGAGAAATAAGGGCTGCAGATGCTTAAAAATACTTTTTCGAGGGTCATACTGTATAATATCAAGAAAGTATTAATTTGTTTGTCTGTATGTTTATTGTTTATGTAAAGAAGCCGAGGATAGTGGCAGATATATAAAAAAAAATCCATTTTCAAGCCCCTCCCCCCCTGAATGTTTAAAAGCTACCATAACAAGAATTTTTCATTTTGCTGAATTTATCCTACTTTCGGTTAGATGCTTTATATTAACACCGTTAATTGAATGTGAAGGCACGACTCAGTGAATTGTGAATTCCCCCCCCCCCCCACCTCATGATCAAGTTGGGTGAAATTCCCCAGCACCCTTCCTCAAGTTTGCAATTTAACATAACATACCCATATTGTCCATTTTTCAACATTGACAGGATAACAGGAATGGTAAATTTTCTTTGATAAAGTCAACTTATGGAAAATAAATACTATCAGTTAAACGGCTGTTTGGAAAACATTATTTCTGAGTTTATGTACTTGCTTAGACGTTGGATCATATTATATACATTAAAAATAGTATCTACTTCTGCTAATTTTGGTACTTTACATTGCTTGTAAAAGTGTGTAGAATGCATTTGCCATCTTTCAATTGGGTCTTTGAGTATCAGCCAATACCGTCGGAAATATTAATGCAGCTACAAAAGAGCAGAAATCAATTTGCTTGCAGACAATAAATTCCAAACCCCTAAAACCAGGTAGTTGTCTGGGATATACATCTAATATGTTGATTCTTGTATTATATTGTAACAAATCTAAAATATTATTTCTATGTGTTATACATATCTCTTTCCCCAAACGTATGCAAAATATTTAGAGTTGTATTGAATAAATATTATTAGATTTATTATTTCAAATCTTTCACCTTTAATTTAACTCTATTTTCCCCTACATTTTAGATTTTACTTTTATTTAGATCATATAAAATCTACTAGACCCCAGAGAGAGAGGGGACAATGTATTGTTAATTACAATGGTCACCAAAGTTTATAATAACGTTGAGTTATTTGTTGGCTTAACAACTTGGGACTTGGGTGAATTTTAAATGGCTGGTTAAGTAATTTGATTGTTTAAACGTTTCAAACACTAATTTTAATCTACAAAATGGATATATTTGTGTATCGTCAAAGGGTATGTAAAAATTTGACGTGAAACTAAAAACGCTTAAAATGCAGAATGGATGTATTAAGATGCTACTCCAATAGTTTCAGGAATCCCCTTTTTAATAATTCAAAGTGATGAATTTATCATTTTCTATGCTAGGATTAAAATCTTTAGGGCAATATTAAATTGTTATTACCAAATCTTATTATATCCGTTAAGATTGAGCACGTTTGACCCTTCCTAATTATAGATTAGCTAAGCTTCAAGCAAGGTAAAGTATGTCTTTGTGAAATAGATAGGAAATGCTTTTGATTTTTGTGGTGTGTATGTGTGTGTGTGTGTGTGTGTGTGTGTATGGGCATGTGTATTGTGTGTGTGTATGTTGCATTCTGATTTTATCATCAAACAATTTCATTTCGATTAAATAATTTAGTCTATTCATCTTTAATTGATTTTTTTAAAACATTTACTGACACATAAGTAGAATAAGGATGACAACATCGCAGACAACAAGACATTCAACAATTTTTTTGGGACTTCATTTTTAGTACTTATTCTATAAATCTTACAAAAATTTAGAAAATTCAATTTGTATGGACATTTTATAAGGAAGTACAGTCTTTCTTGTAACGCTTTCTGAATTGTACCTAACTGATACAGGAATTATCATGCAAATTTGTAAAACATAGGATAATTCAAACATGCTTAAATTAACGATTAGAGCTTAAGGACGTATGGACATACCTTATTGACCAACTATCTATATATTATATTTTCTCTGTCCTTCTTTGTGTATGTGATCGATGAATTAATTATGTGCTTTACTATTAATGGATTTTGCCATCCTTGTTTAAAACCTTGATTGTACATTGCAATTCTATTTTTAGAATATTTTCAAGCTTTTAAAGTAAAAGTATAATTAAGTGTATTTACTTCTAGGTTTGATAAGAATATCGAGCAACAATGAAATCACATTACTAGAACTAACCAGAATATATTATTTCATTCTATGATGGTACTTCAATTTAGCAAATAATATAATATTTATTGATATACACATTAAGATATATAAGTTTTCCGGAATTTTAAAGTTAGGGGGAGATTTGAAATCTGCATCAAATTTTGAGGATTTTTTTATAAAATTCGTTTTTTCTATAATTCTTTATCTAAAAGCGGAAATGCAATTTAAGTTAATTAATTTTGGCATCTGTGATTGGTGGATTTAAAAAATCTGCGCTCTGATTGGATGGCGTACATCATTCAACCAATTAGAGCGCAGATAGTTTAAAATCCACCTATCCTATTGGTCAAAATTAATTAACTTAAAATGCATTTCCGCTTTTAGATAAAGAATTATACAAAAAACGAATTTTATAAAAAATCCTTAAAATTTGATGCAGATTTCAAATCTCCCCCTAACATTAAAATTCCGGAAAACTTATATATCTTAATACACATAAGAATCTTTAACATAGTCATGAGATATATATCTTTAATAACATCTGAGATATCAAATTTCGTCCTTAAAAATTCTTATTTCATACACAGAATATGGACGGAAAAAATAATAGTAAATTTTCATTGTTAATGGAAATTTTTCAATACAGAAGAGAAAATCGAATTTTTCTTCTTTAAAATTTACTAGTAGCTGCGTCCCTAGCATACAGAGGTTCGATATCGAAGGTTAGGGAAAGCAAAAAAATAGCCTAAAACCTTGCAAAGATTTATATCTCAACATTAAATGGCCTAAAACCATCCTGGGACCAATGAAAAACTTCAATGATATTAAGAACTCAATCAGTTCAGTAGTTTTCGAAATCTTAAAATACAGACAAATAGAAACATGCTACTTTTTACAATAGAATGGACATTTTGATTTCTATTTGAAAAGAAATATTGAACCATAGAGTAGCTATGCTCATAACAACACATGTATCAATACCATTTAATTTAACCATTTGAATACTAAACGCATTACTGAAATCTACAAAGTATTAATAAAACAGCAAAAAGGGAAAGAAGCAAATAAAACTATTTTTGGCCACCAATAAGTGTATTTGATGTATTTTTTATTCAAGAATTACCAAATAATAATATAAAAATTCTAGATTATCCTAAGAGTAAGGGTTTCATTAGCCTTGCATTGATATATTCGAATATTCTATTCATTAATCATAAAATGATATAATTCTTATATAAAAGTAATGTGTCTTTGTCTGTGTATTTGAAGATTAAAATCTCAATAAACGCTGGACCATTATGGTTCTCCTTCACAATTAAGCTTCAGAAAAGGTTTATAACTATATTTGAGAGGATGTCTTCACCCTTCCAAGAGAAATCGCCCTGGGGAAAAATCCCACAACTCCCATTACTTTCTTTTAGAGGTTGGAAATGTATGGTTGGCTACCTCTCATTATAATTCAACATGATATATAGTTCAAGTTATGATTCATTTTGCGTAAGTGATGACACATCCAAATGATAATAAGAGTAGCTTCAATTGGGCGTTTTGTGTTCCCATAATCCAACAACTAAATATTGATAGAAACAGCTAAATTATATAAACCTAAGTATCAGAGTTGATCCTATAAAGACTTGTGTTTACATCGCAGTTACTCTATAACTACCTATGGTTTGTCTGTATCTACAACTAATCTTTAAGACTTTTTTGGAACTTGAAAATAAATGAGCTATTTTAAATAAAGATATACTTTTTGCAGCGCTGCACCTACAAGTAACATGTTTAACTTTGCTAAACCTACAAGTAACATGTTAAAGGGAGATAAAAAAAAGGAGATAGGCAGACAATGTTAGTTATATTTTTATTGAAAATAAGCTTTTTAGTCATTTCTAAAGAACTTTAAAACCACAAACAACTTCCTTCATCTTGAACCAAATTAAACCAGGAAAACGAATTAATCTTAATTGTTTCTATTTATAATCATATTAGTATCTCTATAGGGAATGGAGGAGGGATATTGCTGCACCTACAAATAACATGTATGAGTTTGCTAAACCTACAAGTAACATGTGATAAGCGCTGCACCTACAAGTAACATGATCCATACTTTGTTATAAATATTACAAATAAAATTTAAATTGAATTCCAATATGAAATGTGTATTGACACTGTAGAATAATTTAAGCACTATTAAATTATAGTTCAATTGCACATCATATATCAGGGGACTTATTCACCAAATTTTAAATCTTAAAATCATATTGATTCTTTCATTTTGGATATTTCGAGCTATTGGGATCAAATTTTTATTTAAATTTATAAAAAAGGACTTTTGTATAACAATTATTAAAGGATTCGAAATGGCTTCGAAACCGATTAATATCCGCTGGAATAGAACCGGTTCTAAGCCATAATGAAAAATCATGTATAACATCGTATTACAAACAATTTTCAATAATAAACAATAAAAACTCTTAAAATTAATTCCAGATTTGGGGGTGCCAAAACTGGTTTTAATCTTTAATAATTTTTAATTTTAATAACCACGGAAAGCTGTCTATAATACGATGCGATAAATAACTATTATGTAGTCCACGAAAATAAAACAAGTAGTTTTGAGAATATTGGCCAAAGTTAAGATTATGATAATCATTGCTACCGTGTTTAATTTAATAACACCTTACCTCATATGTGTAAGCACATGGAGGTCTAGAGAGTCATTTTGGTTCTCAAGTAAAGATGAATATCGCGGTGGATACTTTACTTGGTGAATATTAAGATAACCAATAACAATTGATTAAAAACAATTAATTGAGCTAAATCTAGATAAACAAGGATAACAATATCAATCAAAAAAGAAGATCCAAAATCAGTCGGTAGGACAATCGAACATTAACCCATGTAGATTATCAAAACTTAATACGCAGGATATTAATATAAAAGTCTAAACAAAATGGTCTATAAATGTTTTGCAAAATTGCGTAAATTCAGGATATTGTTTAAGGACATAATTACGTTTTAAGAACTAGATTATAGGGATTGTATGAATATATTGTACATTTTTGTCCTAAGAATATGTTTAAAATTATATGAGAAAAAAAAGGAAAAAAAACCTGTATGTTTTTAATGGACGTGCGAATCAACCCTGAATATAGAAAATCCTCGCTTTTAAAATGAAGGTTTAGTGTAGTCAAAGTTCTCATCCCTAAACCTCTTAAAATAAGAAATAACAAAGTACTATTATTCCAATTTATACAAATTAAATATGTATGTTAATAAAATGGCATTTGGCTTAATAAGACCAGAGAGATATGGAAGTTTCCTCCAGAGAGAGAGAGAGAGAGGATTTTGGGCTGTTTATCACACTACTCCCCAAAGTTTTATAAAAACGTTTTTTTCGTTGGGAATTTTTATTGGTTGGGTCATTAAGTTGATTGTTCAAACGTTTCAACCACTAATTTTGATATAAAGAAGGGGTAATTTTGTGCATCATCATTTGGGATGTACATCAAATTATCAGCCATTGTCTTATCCCTTTAGATCCCTGAGTTCTCCTTCATGATTATGTGCCCAATGTACTAAATTTCTGAATACAACTAACAAATAATTATGTGTCAATTATATTGGTCAATTAAACATAAATGATCATAGTTCTTAAAAAAAAGATTACCCCACGAATCCTTGTTTTTTTTCTATATGACAGAATAAAGTACAATCCCTCCAAAAGTCACTCAGCGTTGTGTATTTACCCTTGTAGTAAGAGGCGAAGCCAATAAGTGTAAGCTATGGCTATAATTCTATTACTAAATTGCTACCTTTTCTCCTTTAAATTTGTAATACATTTCCATATAATATGGAATGTAGAAACTAGTAGATTGTATTTAAGTGAATCCATAATCAACAATTCTTTAGAAGTATTTGTACTAGAGAAAATAACATGAATACTGAATAGCCACCAATTAACAAAATCCAGCAATTTTCATACCAAAAAAATAATTATGGTTTAGTGGAATATTTTATCTTATCTGGAATTCTATTAAATACAAAATATAAACCACGTTTCTAACAAGAATAATGACATCCAAAGATGCGAAGCCCATACATTGTTAAGTTTTGATCAACACTAGTAAAAAATTAATCAAACCAAAGTTAGTGATTAAATTAAAGAGTAGCAATGCTCACAATAATCTAAACAATGATTTTACCATCTCATTTACAAAACACACCTTTGTTCATATAGTATTGAGCTTTGAATTACCAGTGCAGAGATCTTAAGGGATAAGACTAGTTACCGACCTCTGATACAAATTTACCAATACATGATCAATAGGAACTTTCAGTTTTCTCAATATATAGATTTGATTTAAGTTATTAAATAACCTAGAATCAATCTTATAGTCAGTGACTTTGGTTTATATCTAAAACTTAACCATTCTTAGGACATTTTTTATTTTATTTTATTAGGTATATTTATGAATAATCATTACATAATTCACATTTAGCCTCATAAAAATGAATCAACACTTTTGGACGTAATCGTTCCTGTTAATAATGCTATTATTAATACTAGATGAAAGTATTAACAAGTATAAATAAAAATATATTTATTATTGAGAAGATCTGTGGCTCGTATAAATAACTTCTATTTAGTAGCACATTTAAGTAATATCTGTAAGAATTGACATTGTAATATATGAGTATCAAGAAAAGTTATTTAATGCATCATATTATAAACAGCTTTCGGCGGATATAAAAATATACCATTAAGAATTAAAGCCAATTAAAGACACGCGCTAAAAACTGGTATTAATCTTATAATTGTGAATTTTTATATGCTTAGAAAACTGGCTATAATACGATGCTATACATAATTTTTCAGTATGGCAAATAACCGGCTCTAACCCACCGGATATTAATCGGTTTCGTAGCGATGCTTTAAATAATAATCAAACAATAATTTGAAAAAATCAGAAACATATACTGTAATCCTTTTATAAAAGTAACATGATAACTATTTGTGTGTCTATAGCCTTAGATCTCGCTACTCACAGTACCAATATGATTCTCCTTCTTTTACAGTGAAGCTTCTTATAGGTCCGGGGAAGGTTTATAACTATTTTGGGGGAGGGTACCCTAACCTCCAAATATAAATCGCCTGTGAAAAAAATAGCCTCTAAATTATTTTTAACTTTACCTTTACTGAACTAAACTTGAAAATGGAGGGTCAACACAAATATGGACGAAATTATCTTTATTAGTTGCATACTTATGGATAATATTAACCTTGTTAACTCAACATGTATAGATGACTATCTCATTCAGTTGTGTATATTCTGTATTATATTCCTCCTTGAATTCTCCCTAACAAGATTATTTACTTGCACTTTAGAATAGTAGCATACTTATGGATAATATTATCCTTGTTAACTCAACATGTATAGATGACTATCTCATTCAGTTGTGTATATTCTGTATTATATTCCTCCTTGAATTCTCCCTAACAAGATTATTTACTTGCACTTTAGAATAGTAGCATACTTATGGATAATATTAACCTTGTTAACTCAACATGTATAGATGACTATCTTATTCAGTTTTGTAAATTCTGTATTATATTACTCCTTGAATTCTCCCTAACAAGATTATTTACTTGCACTTTAGAATAGTAGCATACTTATGGATAATATTAACCTTGTTAACTCAACATGTATAGATGACTATCTCATTCAGTTGTGTATATTCTGTATTATATTCCTCCTTGAATTCTCCCTAACAAGATTATTTACTTGCACTTTAGAATAGTAGCATACTTATGGATAATATTAACCTTGTTAACTCAACATGTATAGATGACTATCTCATTCAGTTGTGTATATTCTGTATTATATTCCTCCTTGAATTCTCCCTAACAAGATTATTTACTTGCACTTTAGAATAGTAGCATACTTATGGATAATATTAACCTTGTTAACTCAACATGTATAGATGACTATCTTATTCAGTTTTGTAAATTCTGTATTATATTACTCCTTGAATTCTCCCTAACAAGATTATTTACTTGCACTTTAGAATAGTAGCATACTTATGGATAATATTAACCTTGTTAACTCAACATGTATAGATGACTATCTCATTCAGTTGTGTATATTCTGTATTATATTCCTCCTTGAATTCTCCCTAACAAGATTATTTACTTGCACTTTAGAATAAGTGCATACAATAAGTCAGGGTTGAAGAAATAAGTAAATATAGATAATGAACCAATTCCTAAAAAAATTATTGGGCTAGGCTTCTTACGGTTTCTTATTCCTTTATATGTATGAAAGATTTATGAATAGTTTATTAATATCAGTCTCTGATTAATATAAAATTCATCTCTTTTAAAATATTTCAATATCATTTATTATTATTAGATGAGAAGAAACTCTACTATTAGATACATCCTTCTCTATATTTGCATTCCTCTCTAAGAAATTTATGGGGAAAGGTGATTTTATTAGCTTATAATCAAGATATGAGGCTAAAATTTGTTGACAAAAATCTATATTCAAATGAGAATCCCGTATGTATTCAATTTGTCCTAAATCACCTAAAAAAGAGATGGATAATCCTTAATTTTTATGACGTCACATGGCAGATTTTTGAGACACTTTGTCCACTTACGTTATCGTCCTACATTCTACAAATGAAATATTTTATTTGATATCTTTTTAGATAAGTATAGCTATACCAGTACATAGGTACATCTTAATGGCATGTGTCTGACAAAGCAGCAGTAGAAGCCATTACTTTATCCCTGTCATACAATACTCTTGTTCTCACCTCTTTCTCCATATTCTTCCTGCCTTCCCTTTCATTTACATTTATTCCTACTACTACTTTCCTTTTTATTCTTTCTGATAACCCCATCTTAAAAGTATACTCTGTATTTTAGATTAGTCAATGAGAGAAAATAGTAACCCGCCCAAATCTTAAAGGAATTTCTAGTAGTCATATATTTTTGTTTTTATTTGTCACAGTTGATTCAATTCCATTAAATACATACTTTTCTTTTAGGACTAGTTTACAGAGTTGCCCCGCTTATAACATTGTATCTTGTTGTAATTGTAATCAGTATTCCAAAAATCAGATGAATAGATTAATTACAAAACATAACATTCATTGACAAAAAGAGTTATTATCAACATTTCAAGTTTGAAGTCGATAAGACAATTCTCTAATGCCTATATATTAAATGAAATTTTACGGATTTTTCTCAGTTTTAGTTAACCTGTAAGATTAACTCGAAATTTTAGTGTAAAATAGATCTAAAGCTTGTACTGTCTCTGTAAGCACACATTCTCTGTAACACCTATCTCCCATTATTATATATTTGCCAACCCTCTTCCCTATTTCTTTCTATTCTCTTAGGATGGGTGTGTATTCACTTCTGTACATGTATCACATTGTCAAATTACAAACGGCTTCGCCCCTAGAGGCAAAGAAGGGATTTCGCTAGTTTACTTTTATTAATAGATCAAAATTGGTGGGGGGGGGGGGGGGCGGGGGGGGGAGGGTTGTTGTCATCTTTTAATCTCTTCTTTATATTAGTAGGAAAGCTACTTTATAATACTCTTTGTTCTGTTATACATCCATCATTTACTTTGCTACTTTTAAATGTTTTGATCCTTGTTTTTGTGTCTTATAGCGCATATGAAGCACTAAAAGATGGGATAATATGCGGAGGTGAAAACACACCCTTCGATGTTGAGTAATGTTATTAGTAAACCCAAGATTTACATATATTCTAGAAAAAAGGGTTTTTACAAATTGTTTTTTTTTCTTATCTAATCTATATAGCTATGTAGATCGATATGTCTTAATGTCCAGTTAGATCTTGAAACCCAGGATATTTTACTTTTCGAAAAGCTTCATCTTGGTTCAGGATAGATTAAAGGTAAAGATAAGACTTTAACAAATATAGTCCCAAGAATCCCCCTTCTCCTACTTGAAAATGAAAAAAAAACATTAATTTTAAATAAATCTTAAATGAAGCCCCTCGATGCTAGGGTAGTAGTAGCGTATAGTACCTTATAAAAAAACTAGCGGCTTCGCCCCTAGCCTCTAGGGGCTTTGGCCCAATAGGTAATTAAAGAAAAAAAAATAATTACCTCTGGAGATGCCTCCACAAATTTTAAGTAATTAAAAAAATTGAGGGGGAATTTTTTCATTTTTGGGGGGGTTGGGGGTGTCCCACCCCCCAAGAAAACAGCCTAAAACCACCACAGGACCATTAGGTATATTCCCTAAAGAGTAGAATCCGATCGGTTCAGTGGTTACCGAGATCTTAAGGGACAGACAGACGGACAGACATCAAGCTACTTTGTATTATAGATTAAGCAATACAATACAAATGATCAATTATAGGCCAGTAGACATTATTATTGACCAATGGTAAAATGTGTACTGAGCTATCATTGGTCATTGTATGGCGTCATTTTTACTACTACTATAAGCTGCTTTAGTAAATTTACTAATTCTTTTTCCCTTGTATAATACTTGATTATCTTCGCGTGACACGAATTTCTATCTTATCTTAAACACATTATAGCAAATTAAAAGGATGGACATTAAAGTAAATGAATAGAGGGGACATGAGATATATGTAACTCTGTCCACAGGGAGAGGACCATGTCCCGGTTTTGTATTGGTTCTTTGAAATCAGCTTAAAAAAAAGAAAAAAATATAAACACAGAAAGCAATTTGATAGCAAACGAAATGGGTCTCCACCAATTTGGCAAGTTATTATGTATCTATACTTATACATTTATTGGATAAACTACATATAATGAGGAATATCCCTTTTTCCTTCGTAAGTGAAACAAAGCTGTAATATGAAATTTAGACATAAAAGAATCATCCAATTGATTTCAAACTTTGCATGAGGAATCTTGAAACAATTAGGAATAATCTTTAAAGGGTGGTAAAGAGAAGAAGGTCTATAGGTGTGTACGTTCTTTTATCATTAAATTATTTAATTTCTTCAAAGACGTATTTCAAACTAGCAGTTTCACCACTACATCGGTCCAGCGGTTAGCGAGATATTAATGTACATACAAACAGACATTCGGCTATTTTTATGTAAAGATACTGTCATGGTCTGTTAATGCATCAAAGTTTTTAGCATGATCAATTTCAACTGTTGACATGCCTAAAGACTTTTAATTGAAAATTTGATAAGCACATATATCTTTATGCGTAGGATATTCAGAATTATAAAAAAAAACAAGGATGTCAACATCCAAAAACGCGAAACTCTGAAACAGTAGACAAACGAACATTTTTACTTGTAAAGTGTAAGAACTGAATAAGCAGAACATAATGTGAAAGTCTACAAAATTGTAAGTAGATTTGTTCTAAGGTGCGAGGTAACCAATTATAGATATTTTATCCAGGAAGGAGGAAACATTGGGCTGATTATTCCACTAGTCTCCATTTTTAAAAAAATAAATATGTTGTCTTATCCCTTTAGATCTCTGCTATTAATTAAAACTTGATCAGAAATAAAATAAACAAGGATGACAACATCCATGAAAAGCGAAGCCCAATTACCTAGAAAATCAAATGAATGAACATTAATAAAAAAGTAGCTTACACTGTAAAGGGATATACATACCACCTATGATTAAGATATCCGAGGAAAGTTGATTACAACGTAGGGCCAAGCTTTGAAAAATGAATTAACCAACTTCCTGACTATTGCACCAACCCTTTGATTGCACGACCTTTATCTGAAAGTCTTAAGTGTGCCTGGTAGTAAGGTGCGCCTGTTTTTGGGAAAAGCATTCCCACCCTAATCTTACTAAATCTTATCTGATATAGCAGTAGTAGGTGCAGCTTTTAACGTCTTTAGTTTTGACGTGGGCCGAGATTCAAACCCATCATCTCCCCGACTATGGCTGCATGTTACGCTACAGTCGCGGGTTACTGTAAAGGTGGTAACCACTTATAGATATTATATCAGATCTCATTTAAATACCAATCCTATTATGAGAATATTAGCTTATATGTGTAATTGTAATTGATTTACTATTTACCAGGAAGTAAAGGATCATAATGTGACTTTAAAAAGCAAAGTTTTTCTTATCAGTGTCGGTCAGTCCGTCCGTTAGCTCTTTTTTGTTAATTTAGGCATGTTAGATTTGTCCTATCTATTTCAAACTTTACATTATGTTTAAATCCATAATTGTTTATTTTTGTTTGTTCTAAACAATTATATTCTGACACTCTACAAGTGTTAATGTCCTACGATTTTAGAGCATCGCTTTTATGGACGTTTTCATCCTTTTTGAAATCTTTAAACCAGAGATGGGTTCAATTAAAAATCAAAGCATAATATTATTTTTAAAAATATTCAAAATTAAATTATACATCTTCAAAAATTGTAAAATAAAAAGTATATTTACTTTACATGTCTCCATGTATCAATATATCAATTGTTGTAATAATAGTTTGTCTGATTCAATTAGTATTTAAGGTGTAGCCCATTTAAAGTCAGAAATTTCAAGAAATCATGTAAGTTATATTGTGGTATCCGCCTAGGGTAAATGGCAGACACCAGAGTTCGGATAAAGACTACGGCAGTGTGAACAGACGTGGACACCTATACTATAGAGAAGCTACGCTTCTCTAGCAATCACTAAATAATAAACATAGTCTATTCAGTTGTTTCTTTATTGCAGGTCTAAGGATAACTAAACTTGTACAACATAATATAAATACATATGGATTAGGAATAAAGATAGTTAAAGATAAATCATACAGTAAAACATAGATAATTGCAATGGTTAGGTAGATGGCTATCCCTGTCTGGGGCAGGCAGGATAGCCCATGGAACAGCACAATAGGTAGATAAGCATAGAGGGGCTGAGTGGTAGGTCTGGGTACTAAAGAGGGAAGGTTTGATGATTACTTGTGACAACAACAGTCTGTGTGGGGGTGATTCTATCAGGTGAGGGAAGGCTTAGATCCTTTATCCTCAGGGTTGAGGTGGTGCTGATAACTTGGTGGTTGAAGGGGAAGGTTCCGGTGCTTAAGATGGGAGAGGGAGGGGTAACACCCCTCCCTCCATTTGCAGGACAGCTGAGAGATGAAATCAGTACCGTTATCTGCCATATTTTCAGGTGGCTTTACAATTGTAGAATAACAGGATTTAGCTGGGTGCGTAGCATCACTATAATGTCTTGGTTTCTGCATGGTCCAGAGCTGCCGCATACCACAACTCTCCCCTCGGAAGGCTGGGAGGGGTTGTCTGCACCGCCAGACTTCCGACAGTGGTTGCGGCCTTCGGTTTGTTGTCCTTGTGGAATGGGTCCGCCAGGATACCAGCTGCTGAACGGTGGTAGACTCCAGCCCTCCCCAGGTCGAACGGAATCTGCTATCTCTGCTGGAGTAGCTGGTCCTGTTGGATGTTCTGGCCGTTGGATGTGTACCTCTGAGGCCACCCTGGCACCCTCCAGGGGTGGCACAGCACATGAGGGGGCTTGGACCAACAGCCGCCTGGTATACACCTCTTCAGGTTTCTCTACTGGGCTGGTGGTCTCCATCGTGTTGGTCACCTTGCTGCTGGCAGGCTGGCTACTGGATGCAGGCGCAGCTCCTTTGCCCTCGGGGCTGGTCAGGTTCATTCGGCTTCCAGGGTCTCTGTCAACGCGGGCAGGTGGTGGTTGCCATACTGTAGGAGCGTTGCCTCTCTCAGGCTCAGCCTGGACATTGGCAGGGTGGTGCATGGCAGTCAGACCTGCAGGGTAGGGGAAGGTAACAGTCCATCCCTTATGCCGGAGGCTGTCTTGGATCTGCAAAGGTGGCTCCGCTCTAGTTGGCTGGGAGACAGGCCCATCCACGGCCACTGCTGCTGGTGGACTGGAGGCACAAGGCTCCGGATTTCCTCCCCTAGCCTGAAGGTGTCCAGGCACATCGTCTCCATCTTGGGTAGACATAATTGCTGGGGATCCTCTACTTCTATGGTTAGGCTCGGCACTTGGCGCCTCTAGTTGAGTTACTCCCCAGGCAGCAGTCAAAGCTTCTTCAGTTTGGCTGGTAATGGCTGATATCCTGGTTCCTGGGGCAGATGCAGGGGGCGCAGGCAAGTTTGACCCAGCCCAAACTTCCAGGTACACCAGTGCAATACAATTACCCTGGCTTGGTTGAGGGAGGTAGACAGCTGGATGCAGTTGAGGGTGAGGGACAGCTGGACTCTCCCTGCTGGCTGGGGGCTCGGGCTGACCGGGGGTGACGGGTGTCACCCCTTCCTCTGGGGCTGCGGGCTCGTTCCGGGGTCCAGGTATCTCGGTGGCGGCGACGGTTGTCGCCCCAGGCACCAGCGTGGGGGCGCTGGATAGCACCCCCCAGTCTTCACAGGGGTCCAGGTCTCTCGGTGGCGGCGACGGTTGTCGCCCCAGGCACCAGCGTGGGGCGCTGGATAGCACCCCCCAGTCTTCACAGGTGGCGGCGACGGTTGTCGCCCCAGACATCAGCTTGGTGGTGCGGGGAAGCACCTCTCGTTCCTTCCGGGTGGCGACGCCGGTTGGCGTCCCATACATCGACTCAGACTCGCTGGCTAGCGCCTCTTGCCTCTCCCGCTCGGCGGCCACCCGGGCCTCCCCGTACACCGTCCCGGTGGCGCTGGGTAGCGCCCCTCGGCTCTTGCTGGGGGTGACAGGGGTTACTTCCTCCTTCGGGGGACGCGGTCTGACGGGTACCATCATGTTGAGGCCGACCGGCCGAGGCCGCAGGACTTCTGGCTCCGCAATGTTGGTTGGCTGCACGAACACCGGTTCCATGTGGTTGAGGCGGAGGTCCAGGCCAACCCGGTTGGGTTCAGCCGCTCCTCCCAGCACGTTGATCCTGGCCACTATGGTCCCAATCTGAGACACAGACTCCTGGGTAGCCGCGGCCCCAGCGGCAGCAGCTGGTTGGGGTGACAGCTGGGCATCTCCCTCCAGGTGGACCTGGGTGTCAGACTGGTTGCATGCAGGTTGTTGGGCTGCCTGGTGTTTCTTCATTGCCTGGTCCCAACCGGTTCTACACTTGGCGGCTGTGTGGCCGTTGAAGCGGCAGCGCCCCTTCGTCCAGCTGGGTCCCATCAGGCCGGCTTCCCCTGGGTGTATCAACCTGCCAGGTCTCTCCTCCTCCAGTTGGGGCACCAGCTGACAAACAGGGTCTCCCCTACTAGGGGTCAGGCGGTGCTGGGCTGCTTGTGGTGGCTCCTTGGTTACATTCAGCCTCCTCCCCATACACACAGGTCCCTTCCATCCAACAGCGGCTCTCCTCTCCTGGGTGGCGAGGCCAGCCTCGGCCTCAGCTTCTGCAGGTGCTTCTCCACATGAGGGATCCTGCCTCTGGGTACGCCAGGTAGTTGGTAGCAAAGGCCGTTGATGGTGCCAGTCGGAAGGGGGGCTATGATCTCTTGGGGGGTACCTGTGGCCGGTGTGTGGACAGGTACCCACAGTTGAACCAGCAAGGCCCAGAAGATGCCATACTGATGGTAGCCTGAACTGCATTCTGGACTGCCAGCAGGCTGTTGGTAGCCACCTGAGTTGGGCCAGAGTTGCCAGCTGGTATTGCGTCCCTGCCAGGCTCCGTCAGCTGCTGGTGGGGAGCCCCTGCGGTGGTTCTGGTTTTAGCAGGGGGTGCCCTTCCTATTGACTTCCCTAGTTGGAGCTCTGCATCCTGGTGGGCCTCCATCTTCAGCAGCATGGGGGGACTTGGCTGGGACGTGTGCAGTGGTTCAACAGAGTAGAGGCATCTGGTCTTGGAGTGTGGGGGAACAGCCTCACTGCTGCTGGTCAACCCTGCTCCCTCCGTGCTGGGTAAAGCCTTCCACTGCAGCAGGTCACCATTCCCCATCCTTAGGCCGGTCCCCAGTCGTTCCATGCCTGGGGGCTTCCAGGGAGGCTTGGGTGGCGGCTCCCCCACCCCCAGGTACGCGTCGGGCATCTGGGTGAAGAGCCTATTCCCCTGGGACAGCTCCCCATCCTCCAGCTTGGTGAGGCCAGCGCCAGGGAGGACCTTTCCACCCCAGAAACAGGTGGTACTGGCCCTAGGGCTGGGCCCCCTTGGAGTCTCAGTTCTGGTGGTAGTGTCCATCTTGGGGCTGGCCACTAAGTCTCTGAAGCTTGTCACCTTCTCATTAGGCTCAGTTGCATCGTTCAACACCCCCAGGAGGACACCTACAGGTTCAACAATCCCCAGTCCAGTATCGCCATTTCTCGTGCGTTGAGCACCAACTGTACAGGAGCTGTGCAGCGGACATTCGGTCACCCTTCCAGACAAGGGCATCTCAGGGACCAGGGGTCTGTGACCTGGCATGTGTTTGATGTTTACTGTACTCAACACAGTAGGCCAAAGTAATAACAGAAGCGGTATCTTGTATGAAGAAGCAGAGAGTGGTGGGGTACAGATGTTGGTGGTTCTGGTCCAAATGAAGACTTCTGTCCACCACAGTGCCAGCAGCAGGCCTAGGCACACAGTTAATGCCCAATCAGGAATGTCTTCTATTGCCGCACGTCGGGCTAGGGGCTGACAATTTCTTATCTTGTAGATATAGGAGCAGAGTAGAGTAGCCGCGCCACAAGGAGGCTCGAGCCGGCTCACCCCTATTATAAATACTATAGCTGTGTAATTAGGGTGGTAGTCCACGTAGCCGTAGGCTCGGTCCTCCTGGCTCAAGAGTTTCTGTGGCTGGCGCGTCCCCATGATAAGTAGCAGGGGGTTGGTCTGTTGGTGCCAGCGCCTTGTTTAACTGTTGAGCCTCAGTTGTTCTCCTTTCCAGTATAGCTCTTGATTTCTGTGACAACCAGCGGATCTTAGCTTAGAGATAAAAGGGAATATGTTAGGTATCCATAGATGTCTCTAGGAGCGTATCCGCTAGTAGATATATGGATGGGTAGGCTATCTATATATATATGGCTACACTCCCATATATATATATACGTGTATAGGAATATCCCCAGAGCTAGCTAGCTTTCCTCCTTGCTCAAAAAAATCACGCTTCCTCTGTATATAGTTCACAACTATGAGGGTCGATGGTCCAGGTACACACCACCACTGCCCAGTGTGGGGCATCAAGTCAGGCTAGATCCACAGGGTGGGCGTACTTTCGTTCAGTTACCATATCAGTTTCCAGTGTTGTATGGTGAGGTTAGTATTCACTTACTTGCACCCATGATACAAAAACAACACTATTTATCACTTGGGTATTTATATATACATATATTTGTTTCACTAACCACTCAGCTTTGAAGTAGGGTTGGCAGGGCTAGGAAGATGTTGAGGGTCTGAGCGGGTTTAAGGAACTGGTTTAGTTTTCCTTATCACACTGTAGATAGGGAGGGAGGAGCTTGCAAGTTTTTCTCCTAAAAAAATATCTCTGTTGTATGCTATAGAGTGGCCCCTCTCCTGTGTGTGTGTGCGTGAAATCTCCTTTCCGTGCAGCGCGCTTACGCACCGTCAATCCGCGCACACAGGTAAAACGCGCACTTATCCCTCAACTCGCTCTCTCGTTGGTCCGCTTTGTCCGTTGAATTTTATGATATTTCCGCACTCCGTTGCGCTACCCGTAAATGGCGCTCTGTGTTCCCGGTCACTAGCTCCACACCGTGGGCGGACTTAGTCAAGTGTGGGTAGGAGGGGGGAAGCGCGTGAGGGGACGGGGTAAATCCGTCCGTTCCCCCTGTGAGGAAGGGGGGAATGCTGTGGGTTTGAGATAACTGTGTAATGAGGTAATGTTGCCCTCTCTCCTTAATCCTAGGTTTATTGTTATATCACCTTGTTTGTATTCTCTTCAATGGAGAGAGAGCCCCTCCCTTTCCTCTGAAATAAGGGGTGTATTGTTGTTGTGCTGTAGGCTTGAGGTGATTAGATTGTGTATCAGGGCATTTGTTATGTTACATCTAGCTTCTATTTTTGTCCTTATCACAATTACATAACAGATTTGTTTACCAACCCTGTTCTAGTTTTAGTTGTTATCACAATACACAGTAAATCCAAGCCTGTTCTATTTTTAGTTTTATCACAACACAACAAATTGTTTGCCAATCTTTGCTCATAAATCTATTGTTTAACCATCACACCAGGGTGGTAATCCCTGCAATGTGATATAATATCTGTTTTTCTAGATGGGTGGCTGCGTTGTAGCCTCTCAGGATACTTGGAGTTGACGTAGTTTTCTCTGCTTTGGTGCACTACACTCGTATGTTGGCTTGCAGCTCGCAGCTATGTGGCGTGTTTCAGCCTATCGGCGGCAGGGAATGTCCCGTCCTGCTAGCGCCGCTTATCCAAATCCGGCTGATGGCGGCAGGGAATGTCCCGTCCTGCTAGCGCCGCTGGTTCGGATCCTGCTATCTCTTGCAGTAAGGTTGGCCTATTTTCAGCCGTTTGCACTTATTTGGCTTGTTTCAGCCGGTCCGCAGGCCTGTTTCAGCCTTTTGAGCGCTCAATTCTCCGTTAGATGGCGGCGCTTCTCGCGGTTCTTCGTCAGGTTTCGCTGTTTCACTTCCACAACTGCCGGATGCAGAGTTAGACCTTGCTATCCAGGGTGGGTAATTCAGGTTGCTTGTGTCAGTTTTGCCAGTTTCACTGCTGGGAGTACCTTAGCCTCAGCTGCGCGTCTGCTCTACACTTGTGGTTTGCCGTAATCTCACACAGCTGTCACCAAAAGTTGTGGTATCCGCCTAGGGTAAATGGCAGACACCAGAGTTCGGATAAAGACTACGGCAGTGTGAACAGACGTGGACACCTATACTATAGAGAAGCTACGCTTCTCTAGCAATCACTAAATAATAAACATAGTCTATTCAGTTGTTTCTTTATTGCAGGTCTAAGGATAACTAAACTTGTACAACATAATATAAATACATATGGATTAGGAATAAAGATAGTTAAAGATAAATCATACAGTAAAACATAGATAATTGCAATGGTTAGGTAGATGGCTATCCCTGTCTGGGGCAGGCAGGATAGCCCATGGAACAGCACAATAGGTAGATAAGCATAGAGGGGCTGAGTGGTAGGTCTGGGTACTAAAGAGGGAAGGTTTGATGATTACTTGTGACAACAACAGTCTGTGTGGGGGTGATTCTATCAGGTGAGGGAAGGCTTAGATCCTTTATCCTCAGGGTTGAGGTGGTGCTGATAACTTGGTGGTTGAAGGGGAAGGTTCCGGTGCTTAAGATGGGAGAGGGAGGGGTAACACCCCTCCCTCCATTTGCAGGACAGCTGAGAGATGAAATCAGTACCGTTATCTGCCATATTTTCAGGTGGCTTTACAATTGTAGAATAACAGGATTTAGCTGGGTGCGTAGCATCACTATAATGTCTTGGTTTCTGCATGGTCCAGAGCTGCCGCATACCACAATATAAGATAATATTTGTTTTCCTTAAATCAATAAGTATGTTATTTTTAAGAATCTTCAATAAAAATAATTTATATGTATATTACGTTAAAGCTACTTGCAGTTACGCCCTTAGAAGCCTCTTGGGGCAGCTAATGTGAGAAGGGGAAAAGTCGACACCAACCAATTTTCAATTTGAGTTTAAAAAGAAAAAAAATTTTTTTTGGAAGGGCCACCTTTTATTGGAAGTGTAAAGATACTCTCCCCAAAAATAGTAAAAATTCTTCCCTGTTCCTATGGATTAAATTTTTTCTAACGAAAATACGCTATAGTTCACTTTGTCTGTCCGTCTTTCTGTCTGTCACAGAAGGGGAATAGATTTATGCGGCTGTTCATAGAATGATTTACATGCTATATCGTACAATATGTAATGCTTTGTCAATTTGTAATAATGTAATTTCTTAGCTGCTTTATAAGATGAAAGTCTGAAATTTCTCGCGTGCTGATTCTCATCGCCAATAAGAATCTACATACATTTAAATTTTGTCCGTGCCATTATGTTTAATTTTTAAAAATTAAATTTAGCTTGTTTTAAATCAATTTGATAATTCTATCAGATGCAACAAATGCAAGAACTACAAAATGTTGTAGATAACGGAAAATTTCCATTGGTAATTTCCAATAAATATTTGCTTTGCATAATTTTCAGCTAACTCAGGAAGGAAGGGGACAATGGGCTCTTCTTTATTGCACTAGTCCTCAAGGTCTTATAATAATGTTTTCTTATTCGTTGACTTAACAACCTTCTGAACTTTTAATGAATTTAGATAGGTTGGTTCATTAAGTTGAGTGTTTAAACATTTTAATCACATATTGTATCATCATTGAAGATTTAAATCAATTTATCGCCCATTGTCTTATCCCTTTAGATTCCAGCCTCTAACTACACAATTTCCACATAATATTAGGCTTAAATTTGACCATTTCTAGCACCATAAACTATCATTATAATTGAATTTAATGGTCATAATACAAGTGTATCTATTTTTGTAAGGAATGCACTTATGTAGCGAAGCTACGCTATAATGCTATTTATCCGTATGTCTGAGCAATTTTTTGAACATAATGTTTAAGATAGAAGCAGTGATGTGCACATTGATTCACTAGGAGGTGAGAAACCATTAGTGGGTTAAAAAAGAATTTCCATTTCAAATTTAAGTGGGGTGTTCGACACCCCCTATACCCGTCTACCGCAAGTCCCTAGTTATAAATCTTCAATTTTTCTTTAAGATACTTTAATAGGTGTCTTTAACTTTTATGCCAGTTAGGATTCCTATGGGAAACACTAAATTTTAAAGATAGACGTCTGATGCCTTTATGAAGATTCCTCCGAATCCGATTTAGCATCAACTCTTTTTGTGTACTGCAGTATGCTTTCTTACTGAATAGCTTACTTTATCCGTTGTTTTGATTGGCTTTTTATTATTTTTCAACAAACCTTGCTATATTACTCATGGCTGATGTCATTCTTGTTTTTAAATGTATTTAGATTGTGTTAACGCACTGTACGTGTATAATAACTTACATGGCCGATCGTGAATCGATAATCTATCAACCTGGTGCAGTTTTCTCTTTTTTGTTTGAGAACCGTAAAATATTGAATATTTGATCCATTATCCCCTCCTTTCTCCCTACGTATAGTCCCTTTCGTGACAACGCCTCTTAAGAGGCTTTTCGTCGTAATTTCACAGTAGCCTTTGATAGGTTAGGTTAGGTTAAGTTAAGTTAGGTGATAGGGGAAAATCTTCTGTGGAAATACGACGAAACGCCCATTAATCAGCGTTGCCACGAAAGGGACTGTACCCTAACACAATATATTAATTCTTTTTTTGAGCCAGTCTATTCCATATAAAGCGGGTGTCCTCCTGTCCTCATTTGGTCTCCTAATCATACTGGTACTATGAGACTAGAAAAATAAGTTGGCAAAATAATAAATAGAACAGATTTGATAATATATTTGAAATATTAAAAGTAAGAATTGGATGGGGGGTTAGTTTTTTTGTGTGTTATACAATTATAGGTTGGCCTTAACTAGGGATATGTTAGATATTATGAATAGGGCATATGAGCCGCAAGGTTATGCATTTAATTTTAGATAACAGTCAAATATCTATTTAGACAGCAATTTTGTTTATAATGCTATTTTTTACTAAGAAGATTTCTATTTACTTATTCAAAGTAGCAAACTAAAGCTTACCCTCTAACAGGTATAAATGCATTAATTAAATAAATTTATAAAAGAAACTTGGAAATTAATTATATTACAGTCAATATGCTTAAAATAGACACTTTACAGAGACAGTCAGAGGTGAGGGCTTCAAGGGACACTCTCGTCGTATTTTTTTTGTTAAAATGCAAAAAAAATATTAGAATATTGGTTGCGCT
This sequence comes from Acartia tonsa, assembly GCF_053477335.1. Lineage (NCBI taxonomy): Eukaryota > Metazoa > Arthropoda > Copepoda > Calanoida > Acartiidae > Acartia > Acartia tonsa. The sequence continues at coordinate 10,858,597 of NC_137266.1, read as the reverse complement.
TCTAATAGCATAAAGTGGGTAAGGAGCCAAAAAAATAGCCTAAAACCATCCCAAGGCTAAAGTCTGAAGAAAAATAACCAAAAACCATGCTAGAACCTATGTGAATCTTCCCAAAAAATAAGAACTCAAATCTTAAGCTCCAGACAAAAAAACTTACTTTAATTGAATGGGAACATTTCAGATTTTATTAATCTACAAAATTCGTAATATTGCAGGAAAAGCTTCTTTTTATAACATTGTCTTATCCCTGAACCACTTTGTTTATAATCCTGAAAAAATTAATTCATTTCGGGCTAATTTCATAATTTAGGAAAAACGTCTAAATCCAAATCTTTCTTAGGTGTTTCCTTTTCCACTTCTTTCATCCTTCCTTTTTAGATATATTTTATGACGTCACACATGACACTTTCCGTATCTCCCATAATAACACCAAACATACAAATATAAATGTGGGAGTGTCCTGTTAAATAATAATGCCTACTGATTACAGATATGATAGTATTTGTGATGCGGGCACTTAATCTACACCAGTTATCATCCATACATACTCTCATGCACATACAATATCAATAAGTTATCTCTTATAGATTATTGAGTAAAAATCTTATAATTTAGTATCATAAAGTTAAAGTATAGTCAAAGGTATGATTTTCTAATGAAAAAAATATTGGATAAAATATTGGTGAAGATTGATTAATTAGACATAATAAAGTCAGGAAACTTTTATAACTAATGGCTGTTCAAAAATTAAAGCAAAACAATAGGATTAAAGCATGTCATAAAACCTTACATGGTAATGTTATTAAGAAGCAAGAAAAGTATGAGTATTAGAGTAACTAACAAAAATATCTATAAAAAAAACATGTTCCAATATGACTTTGAAATCGATTACAATCCGCTGTATTAGAACCGGGACTCAGCCATACTCTACGAATATTAAAATAAAAATGATAAGATTAAAATCATCATAAGAAAGCTGTCTATAATACGATGCGATAAGCAACTATTATACATAAAAAAAGGTATGTTTTCAATTTTAATTCATGACTATTTTCAGATTTCAAAATGAAATGCTACAAACAATTCAAGTCAAAAAGATAATTTTGGCACATAAATGAGAAAATTAATAAAAATACCTAGTGAATTTTTAAAGTGATATATTTAGGACAATTAAGAAATGGACGGAGACAATCATTTATTCAATGATTCTCAATATAGTGAAAATATTAGGTAGGTTCTTTGGACTTTTTTCTGCTGGTATGTATGAGGCTCTAGCGCTGCATGGCTCTTCAGCTGGTTATGTCTAGTCTCTTGCAAACTTTTTCATTTATGTATTTTCAATGGTATATATATTCTGTCATTTTTTGTTGAAAGTTTTATACTCATGTAAGTTTCCAGATCTAACCAACAACCGAATTATTACTAGTCTCTTGCAAACTTTTCTGTTACATTTATTTTTAATGGTTTATAAGGACTTTCTGTCATTTTTTGTTGGAAGTTTTATACTCGAGTTTCCAGCTGTAACCAACAACTGAATTATTTCGAAAAAATATTTGGTAATTTTAGCTGATTTTGAGGGGCGACACATCGTAATAAAGACGACCTTTTTATCTGTCTCCAAATATTATTTTAGATTTATTTCGCTTGTAGGCTATACCTTATTCCAGATAAATTACTATTGGATTATCAACATACTGTAGGCCTATTGCCATTTGAATCAGTCATGATAACTTTTTTTTAACAGCCTATAACAGCATAAAATATTGATTCTTGTAAGAAATACACAAAATTACAAAGTTAATTGTAGAGTAATTTTGACAGTAACGACTAACAAGATAATTTTTTTTGCAAATCCTTTTTTTCAACCCTTTAAAATATATTCATGACTTTTTTTGTAAAATGTCCAACGCGACAAAATATTGACAGTTTAGGTCGTAATAATAGAGTTACCAGTAAATAGATAAACATTAAATTTTATGTTTAATCAGAGAGAGGGTACAATGAACTGTTTTATACAATAGTCCCCAAAGTTTTATAATGCGTTGTCTTAACAACTTTGGGGACTTTAGTGCATTCTTATTGGTTGGTTCATTAAGTTCAGTGTTTTGTGTATCATTTATGGGGATGTACATTAATCTATTGGCCATTGTCTTATCCCTTTAGATCCCTGTGTTTTAATTCACGCCAAAACAAAATACACAATTTTTCTAAAGTTTGATTTAGTGATGTTAGTAGCGAATCTACTCTATTGTTCATTTTGTCTGTCAGTCTGGCCGTAATCTGATTTTCGCTGCCGCTATTTTAGATAAACGGCTAAAATTTTTGGGTATGATTTTCTGTACAAATGAGCATCCAGTAATTAATTTACTAGGAACGTTGGTCTTTCGACCAAGTTTTAAAAGACAGAGCTACTTATTCTTTTAAAAAGGTTTCGTGATGAAGAACTTTTCTCATATTCTCTCTTTTTTATGACATTTGTAAATCTGTTCTATAGCTTACTTTGCCCGTCTGTCTATGCTTTTTGTTTTGTTTTTATGGATGTTGCCATTCTGGTTGTATCTCTAAGCTGTCTTAAGTCTATTGCATGTGCTGTCATAGTATTTTAGTTCTTATTGCAATGTTAAATAAGGAAGCCTATTGTCAAAATTAGTATATATTAGTATTACGCAAATCCTATCCTACTAAATGTTAAAAGTGGTGTACGAAAATGTCTTAATAAATGATATAAATTTTAAAGTACTAGAATTTTGTTATGCCTCTGGCATCTAGGGGATTAGGACGGTAAAATAGATTAAAACCATCCCAAGACTTACGATTAATAAAGAAATTAAACCTTTTTTTATCCATATGAATTTCAATTAGACACATTTGAAAAAATTCTGATTCTTTAGTATTTTCTGTTTAAACCACATTTTTATCTTTATTTGTTTGTAAAGATTTTATGTTGGGTAACTTGATATTGCCACACTTAAATGGAAAACAAGTATTACAGCATCCATATGAAGCAAAGCATATCCATTATTTGATGTTGTAACAGATTTTCATGTATTCTTTTAAAGTAATGCTCCCAGCTGGCTAAAATAACGGAATCCACACCATCACCTCCCATCCTACTGGAGGAATGAACTGATCAATGAATGAAGTACATAATAGCAACCTAAATTGACAGTAAATTTTTCCTTGTCAATATATCCAAGTAATCATATATCAATTTATTCCTGTATAGAATACATTGAACTGTAAATTACACTAATACCAAAAGTTTTATAAATATGATTTCTCATTTGTTGACTTGAAAACTTTGTGTACTTTTATCAAATCTTGATTGGTGGGTACACACTAGCAACTAATTTTTCCATTAGACTTTTAGGACGGACAAACATTGATTTTATAAAGTAGCTTCGCTTCTAAAAAACATCGTTTCTCAGTTTGAAAAATGTTCCCATATATTTGCCATCATTAATTTTGGATAGGTTAAGCTATATCAACTCTTCTCTGTTGTTTTAACAAGGACAAACAAGTCTGCAAGCAGTGAAGTATAGTTTTAAATTATTCTTGTTAAATTCAAGCTGTATAGTGTTTGCGCCTCTAGCCTCTTACATTTTAGAGAGAAAAAAAATATAAAAACCTGCCTAGGGACTAAAATGGGGCTTGATATATAGAACTTAATCGGTTCAGTGTTCAGCGAGATCTTAAAAAGCAAACAAAAAAAATTACTACTCTATAATATAGGAAACAAATAATCATTTATCGCATCGTATCATAGACAGATTTCCGCGGATATTAAATAAAAAACTACACTATTGAATTAGCCAAGTGACAGTGAACAATAAATTGATATGCATCCCCAATGATAATAAACAAACCTTTTTTCAAGGAGAATAATAGTATTGGTTGAAATGTTTTTACACTACTAGCTTGAAACGTACCAATCAACATTTAAAATAACTTCCCAAATTTTTTTAGCCAACTAATATGATCAAAGTTGTTACAAAACTTTTACAGTAATGTTGATGGTTCTAAACTTCTAACCCAGGAATGGATACCTCTATTATTTTGTTTAGTTACACTAATGTTGATGGTTCTAACCCAGGAATGGATACCTCTATTATTTTGTTTAGTTACACAAATGTTGATGGTTCTAACCCAGGAATGGATACCTCTATTATTTTATTTAGTTACACTAATGTTGATGGCTCTAATCCAGGAATGGATACCTCTATTTATTATGTTTAGTTACAGTAATGTTGATGGCTCTAACCCTGGAATGGATACCTCGATTTTCAACATATCAACTACTACAGGTAATTTACTTTCTTTAATCATTTACGTTATGGCTTCGAAACTGATTAATACCCGCTGGATTAGAACTGGTTCTCAGCCATACTGAAAAATCATGTATAGCATTGTATCACAGAAAATTTACAGAATATCAAAATAAAAATAATAATACAAGAAAATGGGAGCTTGGTACCTCAACCCACCCTACCTCCCTGTATTATTGTTATATATATTATTACTGCACTATTATGGATATAATTATACTTGTTATATTTAGAAAATGGGAGCTTGGTACCTCAACCCACCCTACCTGCCTACATTGCATACACTAGTCTTTCATTATGTAGCTTAGTTTTAGGTAAGATATTTTAATGGCTACTCTATAATTCACTCAGTACGTTTTCATCCTATTTAGACTTAGTATTTCATGGTCTATAGATGTAAATACATAAAATTTAGCTTAAGTAAATGTCACTGCTTTTGGCCTACCTCTTCTTTTAACTTTAGGTAATACCTTATCTCTTTTCTAGTGGGTTTCTTCCTCCCTTGCAATCTTTCCCTCTACTATGACGTCAATAGAATCGGTAGGCCAAAAGCTGTTATATCTATCCCTATTTTCCTAGGGTACTAAAAACTGCTACTTTTTTACTTAAGCTAAGTTTTATCCCCTCACAAAATTTGTAGAAGTTTACCTTAAAACTATTCTTATTTATCTTTAATCTTATTTGCTTCTTTTTCAATCAATACTAACAGAAAGCTAAATTTCAAAGCATTTTGAGCTAGTAATAAGTAATTAAAACAGACAACATTACTTTCTTTTATTTACTCAAAAAACAACTTATTGGTCATAGAGAAACCCTATGTTATTGGTCTAATATGATGTAAGGTTTTGTGATTATTACTTTTTCAAATAAAATATATTTCCAATAACGCAAGTTTTTTCAAATTAAAGATATGTTCTATACCGCTAGTTGAAGGGTGTTTGTTGACCCACAACTTTTTAATTTTATTTTGAAAGAATAATATCTTTTGGTGGTGATATTTTTTTTCGAACCAATTCTCTTTAGAGGGGAAAGGGACAGGGTTACACTCTTTGCATTTAAAGCAATAGAACAAGAATTTGTCCAGCATTTAAACCGGTTCTAATCTAAATAAAAGTGCATCAAATATCACAATAACTTTCATTATAAGGCAATTTATGTGCGACAATTTGATTAACATAGAGGTACTACAAATAATATAAAAATATTAAAAATTACTTTTGTGTTGATTATAGATAAAAAATTCTAGCAACTAGATGCTCTCTATTCAAAGGAAAGGTCAAAGGAGGTAGGTTAAAATAGCCTAAAACCAGCCCTGAAATGAATTTTTTTAAAGCATAAACCCAACGTGAAAACTATGTTAAACTTGCTAAAATTGAGAACTGAATCGATGTAGTGGTTAGCCAACTTAACAAGATTCAATAATTTTTATAATAGGATTTATTTAAGTAATATTTGTAGCACTACTTATTTGATAATTGCATTATATATTCAATTAGTCTCTATATTAATATTGGATACTATACCTAGATATTAAGATCAAGTCGGGAATAAGAAGGGAAATTTATTTCCACTATGGCTTCGAAACCGATCAATATACGGTGGATTAAAACCAGTTATCAGGCCTACTAAAAAATTATGTAATATTTTCCTTTTATTAGAAAATAAATAGTGGTTTTAATCTTATAATTGTAGATTTTTAATTTCCGCGGAAAGCTGTTTATAATACGATGCGATACATAACTATTGCAAACTTGGAAAGATGGTTAATAAGATATATAAGTTTTCCGGAATTTTTAAGTTAGGGGGAGATTTGAAATCTGCATCAAATTTTGAGGATTTTTTTTATAAAATTCGTTTTTTCTATAATTCTTTATCTAAAAGCGGAAATGCAATTTAAGTTAATTAATTTTGGCATCTGTGATTGGTACATCATTCAACCAATTAGAGCGCAGGTAGTTTAAAATCCACCTATCCTATTGGTCAAAATTAATTAACTTAAAATGCATTTCCGCTTTTAGATAAAGAATTGTACAAAAAAACGAATTTTATAAAAAATCCTTAAAATTTGATGCAGATTTCAAATCTCCCCCTGACATTAAAATTCCGGAAAACTTATATGTCTTAATGGTTAATGCAGACATTACTGGCTACACAGTTTAAACCAAACTTTTAATCCTGCTTAGGATGGGAGGAAGGGGGGGGGAGGTGGGTAAAACCCTGCTGACCTATACTTTCGTTGACCTAACCCCGCCGGGCTACCAAGTATACAATGTAACCTAATCTAGTCTGTCGTAGGATAAAAAGAAATTAAATACTACCAAGACCTAATTTCAAGTTTATTTTAAAATATGAAGGTTCTGCGCTCGACCACATACTTTGAGGTAAACCACCAAGACGCCCTCTTTTGTATATTAGACTTGATACCCATATTGATATACAAATTGCATTGGGATACATATTGTCATAGAATTAGATACAATAGAAGCAAATATTTCATCCATATTGTGCATTTTATACTTTAACAAAACCTTATTTATTTTCTACAAAAGAGGAAGACTAACAGCTAATAAGGACTTGTACTTAGAGTGAATTCCAACCTAAAGAAAAACGTAACATAGTATAAAATCAATAGAGTAAGAGTAATATATTTGACGAAGCCCAATCTGTGCCACTTTTGATTCCTTTGACGTCATATAATGAGGAAGATGAGAGAAGTGGGAAAGAAAACCCCTAAAAAGAGATGGAGAATCCCTCAGTTATATTACGTCACAGGAATCAAAAGTGGTGCAAAAGTGATACAGATTGGGCTTCGTCATATATTTGCCTATAAACAGGCAAAATGCACAGTAAGAGCTTTCAGATAAAGTTCGTGCAATTACAGGGTTAATTTTCTGACTGATATTGCTTAAATAGATACCAAAAGTGTATGGCAGATAAATTTTAACACTGTAAAAGCCCAGGGACAAGGGAATGTCTGTCTGACAAACAATTCTATTAAATTCATGCCAATTTATCACGAAACCTCACCAAGTATGTAATGTTATGAATGGTGCAACTATTACAAAAAAGGGCTCTTAGTATAATACATAAGGGTATTCATAAGGGTAATTCACTAAACCTCATGAGAATAGTGTACACTATTAAATAATAAAATAGCAGACGGATTCACAAAAACATCTTACTAAACAAGTCAGATGTAGGGAGATTAAAAAAACATTTTTAAATATTTCCTAAAATTAAAATCTTTAAATTTTTTTCTTATCCATAAAATTTGTAACTGTTTAAAGACAAAAAACAAAATATTTTGACAAATTTTTACTTCGACTCATTTTTAAACACCACAATTAACCCCTTAGAGCAAGTTTAGGCATAAGTTTCAAATTGATTCAATAACTAAAAAACATCTTACTTTAAAGTTAAAAATAAAATTCATCGTTCATTTCTTATTAAAACAAGGATGACAACATTCATAAAAGCGAAGCTCTGAAATAGAAAGACAAATGGACATTAACAGTGTCAGAACTGAATAAACTGAATATTAATGCATATGTCTTTACAAAATTGTAAGTAAATTTGTTGCAAAACTGATTAAATACATGTTACGGTTTTAGAACATACTGACATTTTTAGGACTTGATTTTAGAGATGCTTTGCTTATGTATTTTGTTGTAATATGAATTAGAATTAAAAAAATTAGATGACTAGGATAATTTTAACATACAAAAATTTGTTGTAAAAAAAGTAAAAAATCAGCTTGTTTTAAATGAACATACGGACTTTCTAGTAACGATTATAGAGTTGCTGCTCTTTCTAAATCGTACCTAACTGCTATGGGAATTAGCATGTAAAACTTGAAATCGATAGGATAATGCTAACCTTTTTAAATTATCAAACAAAGCTAACTGTAACGGATGGACGTACAGATGGACGCACGGACCGACCCTAATCATGGAAAAGCTTTGCTTTTAAAAAATAATAACCATAAATCATACAATACTAAATCTATTTGACGATCAACTTAATTTAAAATAAACATAAAAAAACATATATTGGTGCCTTACAACAAAGTTGCCTATGAAGCACTGATTCCCCCCCCCCCCCCATATTTAAATTATATCTGCTGGTTTCTTAAATGCTATACCTAAAGCACTCCCGCCCCTTTGATCGTTTACAGTTTGTTTTAAAATTAATGGTAGGGAAAGGAGGATTCTGTGCTCCACTAGGCACTTTGGGAGAAACTACCCATATTTTAAATTCTGTAAACTTCCTTCCAACTTGTTTCGCAATTAGGGGCAAGATGTTGTCGAGAAATACAAAATTAAACCACAACAAAAATTATAAAATGTTTGATTTGGAAAAGCATAGTTATATAGTTTAAAACTTTATTGCTAGGTGTCGCAAAAACTTTTTTTCTTTTTAATTTTTAGATGGGATAAATGTTTAAACAATCTGAAATATGTTTCAAAGTATCACAGCTATCCACTGTTTGGATTTTCAATAAATTTTATTCACTATTTAACCTATAATTTACGAGTAGTCTATGATTTAGATAAAATATCTAAATAATGTAAAAAGCTTACTCTATGTTCATTTATCTCAAAAATAAACATAGTACTAATCTCTGAAAATCATTTTTGAATGGCTTATAGTAAATTAAGCAAAAACTGACAAAATAATGTTTTAGATTCTTGTCAAATTCTGCCAAAAGTTGCTTAATCTCATCATCTAGTTTAAACTGGAAATCTATGAAATCAGCTCTAAAGCATTGTTTGCCAGAATAGCCTTCCCTTGTCCCTGGTAAAAGCCCAAAAAGTTTAGAGATAGTGGTTTGAAATCCATACGAGCCTGATAGGTGGACAAACCGACAAGATTTATTCTAGTGTTGCTGCGCTAATAAAAATGGTTAGTTAATAGATCCCTAGTATAGATTTACATACAGATAATTACCTGCCCCCCTTTTCCAAGGACCTTTTTCGTCAGCTAGCAAACTGTTTTCTTCTACTTGTCTGTGTTAATATTCCCGACACTATTAGTTGATTTTCAAAGACCCAATTCAGAGTCGGCACAAGGCATACAGTTATTTAACCCCATCCGCCTATAGTTTATTATTCTAATGGTTAATGTTTAGGTATTGGAGTACTTGGTAACACATTAGTGATAATTGTCATCCTCACATCAAAATCTATGAGATCTTCCACAAATCTTTTCCTATTAAATCTCAGGTACGGCTCAACTTCTTGGTTTGCTACTCTATAATTCACTTTGTCTTCTAGGCTTCTGATATTTTGGTAAAATACTTTGTTTTAAAGAGTAATCAGTACTCACCTTACTAGGTCGGTCGGTATGTCAAATATATCAAAAATATAAAAGAGTTATATTGAAACATATGAAAGATATATTTCAAAGGTTTCGTGATTTTCTTATCGAAATAAATTGATGATTTATGAACTAAAAATCTTCCTTTTAAATAATGTTGTCTGTCCGATTAAGTTTTTATTCTGTCAAATGCATTGTTAAATTCAAAACGTTTTAAAATTGGATGTTTTTATTTTAGTTTTGCAGATCTGTTAGTATTAGTTATATGTTGTCCAAATGGAATGATTGAAATGTACATGAGACGGGTAAGATAGAGAGTTTATGTAGCAAGGCTACTCTACAATTAGGGTGTGTCTATTGTCTGTATGTCTCTCACAATTCCAGATTAAGCTGACTTGTACACATTTACAACCTTAGACTGGTACAAACGCAAAATTAAAAGTATTATGATATATGTTTTATTCTTTCCATTAAGATCTGCCAACGACTGAAAACTATGGAGTTTTTAGGGAAACTTTCTATTGGCTTTTAGTGGGTATTTAGCGATTTTTCCTCGCTAAAAATAACCCCTGGAGGCATAGGCGTCCAAGGGGGGGGGTAATGGGCCATTTGGCACCCCCAAACGATTTTGGGGGTGCCGTAGGCACCCCCAAAATTTTGTGAACAATACCCCCCCCAAAAAAAAAATTACCCCTACCTTGGGGGTGCCGTAGGCACCCCCAACGATTTTGGGGGGGGTATTTACCCCCCCAAACCATTTTGGGGGGGTAAATACTCCCCCCAAAATAGAAAATCTCTAACAAAAAAAATTTTTGCGCGCTTCGCGCGCATTTTTAATACTAAATTTTTTATAAAATTTAAATTACCCCCCCCAAAAATTTTACCCCGGGGGTAAAATTTGGGGGGGGTAAACAAATTTTACCCCTGCCAACAGATTTCAGGGGGGGTAATTACCCCCCCCAAGCAAATTTTACCCCCGGGGTAAAAATTTTGGGGGGGGTAAAAAAAAATTGCGGCGCACTTCGCGCGCCATTTTACCCCCCCCAAAACGAAATTACCCCCCCCTTAAAAAAATTTTACCCCCCCCAAAATAAAAAGCTTGGACGCCCCTGCCTGGAGGCTAGGCCCACATCCACCTATATTAAAAGACCAATCATCAATCATTACTTTAATTATAAATGTTGGATAAGTCAATATTAACAATTCTCTTTTTTCTTGTATTTTTTATCTTTTTTAATTCTTTTTAATTTTAATATTTGTTTAATTTTGTAGGATATATGGTTGATGGGAAATACTATGTGCCATTTAGGAACACTTCAACCCTTGTATTATAATATACAAATAATAACAAGCGTAGCTACTTTGGGATTAGGTTACGTCCGTGCGTTTGTATGTTATTAAGTTGACTTATGATTTTATAGCAGTTTCCCTCATATTTCATCATGACCTGAAACGAACTTTTTTGATAAATACATTTAAGGAATAGTTGGGTCAAATAAAGTTACGTCAATTTACGTTTCTTGTGTAATATATATTTTAGAAAATGCGCCATAAAATACAAAGCATTAGTTTCGAATTATATTTATATGTTATATTTCATTACAAAACTTTCACAAAAGTTTATAGACATGACATATTTTCTTTTCATTGCTTTTGCATAAAACTTTGGAAATATGGTATAACTTCATTTTCATAGAAAGGTTCAGGGATAAGACAATGGCCAATAAAATGGTGTACATCCCCAATAATGATGTACAAAATTGCCTCTTTTGTATTGCCTCAACTTAATGAATCAACCAATCAAAATACAATAAAAGTACTCAAGGTTGTTAAGCAAACGAATTAGAAGACGTTATTATAAAGCTTTGGGGATTGGTGTTATAAGGAGCCAAATGTCCAATTCCTTCCTGGGTATACCTTCATTTTCGTAGAAGAGCTACTCTTTAACTAACTAGTTGAACCAATGATTGAAAATAAATGTTACAAGTATAGATGTATAAACAAGACAATTTCCTGGCTCCAGTCTTGAGGACCTTTTCCGTCTGCGAGCAAATTGCATTATGCTCTTTTTTTTATCGACTTGGCTGTGTTAATATTTACGATGCTTTGGCTGATATTCAAAGACCCTTTAGAAAGACGCTAGGGTCCACGGGGTTGGGAACTTACAGTTACATAACCCCTCCCCCTCTATTTTTTTACTCTAATGTTTGAAGTGTGGTAATTGTATAGTACCATTTATCGAGCTTGCAGTATCCCATACCTCGGTATTAACCATCCTCGCAATCACAGTTGAAAGGTACAGTCATTTCACACCCAAATTTTTATAATCGAAGCTTTTCTATAAATATGGTCGGTCCGTCCGCCCGCCCGTCTATCCGTAACGATTTGGTGTTTTCGTTAATTTAGCATTGTCCTATCAATCTCAAACTTTGCGTGGTGATTCCTGTAGACGTAAGGTACGAATTAGAAAGTGTAGCAACTTTATAATCGGTACCTGAAAGTCCGTACGTTCATTTTAAAAACATGTTGAATTCTAAATCTGTATGTGATATATTTATCCTATTGGTCTGATTATCCTAAAATATAAATATACCTTAAACAGTATCTTTTATTTACGCAATTTTGTAAAAAAAAAATCATGTCCCTTTGACCAACCGTTTCAGAGCTTCTCTTTTATGAAAGTTGTCATTCTTGTTTGCTATAAAAGTAGCCACTAATCTTTAGAAGACTTTGCTGCAAATTTTTTTTTCTGTTCATTTAAGATTCTTTTGTAGAGAAGTCAGGGATTTTAAAGGATACCTGATTACATTTATTTGCATAGATGTACATTCCCACGGATGATACACAAAATTATTGTTTAAAATGTTTGGAAAATACTAGTATGTAATTAACTAACCAGAACTCAATGAAAGTACTCAAAGAATATTATAATATGGTTATCAAACTAAGGGTATTATTGCAATTTATGAACTTTCCCTCCTACCCCGAGAAAAAATATCTGCCATTACTAAATTGAAATGTTCAGATACTATGCTATCTGTATCCCACTGAAGGCAGGACGAATCTGGACTAAAAGAAAAGCTGGACTGGTTTGCTTGATATCATGGACATTATCACTGCTACTTACCTCTCCAGGTAGACGAAACATTTGATGTATATCTTCACAAAAAAAGTTTATGAGTAGAGTTTACTCGCTTTCCAGGAAAATAACATAAAACCTGAATTTTAAAAATGATATAGTATTAGTCCCGACCCTTTCGTGTCTGAACTAAAGACAAATAGATTTTACCCAAAAAAGATTTAATTAACTTTAAATCTTAAATAAAATGTGTCAAGGGGTATAATATTATCAGAATATTTTCATTTTATGATTGAAATAATATCACAAATTCTCTCTGAAGTGAACACAGCGAATTTGATTTTAGGTCATGGAACATTACAATTTTATCTTATTTTAAAGAAGCGTAGCTTTCTTACAATTGATCTTTATATTGAAGAAAAGAAATCTTTTTGTGATTAATTTTAAGCAGCTGTTTTTTATCTTATATCATCATTTACTGTTTTATTTTGAATTCAACAAAATTGGACCGGTATTATTGGAGATCTTAGACTTCAGACAAAAAATCATTATAGCTTATATTATAGGAATACTACCTTATATTGGCTTTGTATTTGTATAGGGGAGGGAGGTTGCATAAAAATAGCCTTGCACTATAGTTTATCTATATATCTGTATTAATTCTTCCACCTGTTCTACAGATGTAGATGCTGCTTGTACTATAGTTTATCTATCTGTATATATAACCTTGATTATTATATTTAGTTCTAGCTATGGCAACATATAACACAACAAATCCAAATTCTACTACATTTTCTACAAATGTAGATCCTACTTGTTATATAGTTTATCTATCTGTATAAAGTGTGTTACCTTTTTATATGTTTCATTATTATTTGGCCATAACTTGGTCAAAAATGCTCACAAATCAGACCATTTTCGATTGAAGATACTCAAATAGTTCCCTTACAAGCCCAATCAATCAGTTTTAAGATATCTTTATATTTCAAGGAAAATTGATGAAAACACCAGAAAAAGGCAAATTTGGGTGTTACCTTTTATATGCACAGATACCATAAAATCAACAGAAAAAATACTTATTTTTACTTTTCTCTCATTTTTAAAGTTTGATTATGTTAAATTGGCTATTCTTGAAGGGATTTATGCATTGATTATACTGAAACATAATATTGGGTAGAAATTAATATATTTCAAAAAAAAGAAAATTTGGAAAATAAGAAATTTGACCGCTATCACTTCAGAGGACAGCTGCCAACCTCCAGTTGACAGGATTTAGTTAAATACTTGTTAGCGATAATAATTAGCCCAAAAAGTAAAACAAAAAGTTTTTTAATATGGTAAAAAAAATGATAATCTAAATCTTAATTTTGGGGATGATGATCTGAAGGACGCTCTTATTGGTGGTGATGATGACCCAGATGGTATCCAAGTACATGAGCGTTATGACAACTCATCTATTGAACTATGATCCAATTTTTGTATGTGTAGCAGCCTCCAATTAAAAGTTGTAACAAGAAATATAACCATCTTTTAAAAACTACTGTATTTACCTTATGAATTGGAGAATTTAAAAACCATGATTGTATGTTTTGGGATTTCTCTTGATTGGAGAATGCTACAAATACAAAAAATAGATGAGTTGTCAAAAAGGTAACACACTTTATATAACCTTGATTATTATATTTAGTTCTAGCTATGGCAACATATAACACAACAAATCCTAATTCTCCTACATGTTCTACAGATGTTGATGCTGCTTGGACTAAAGTCTACTTCATGATCATTATTAGGTAAAATGTTCTTTCTTTTTACAGTTGCTATCCCCTTTCTTCTATTTTTGTTTTAAATTAAAAGATAGAAAAATTTGTAAGAGGGAGGAAGTAACCAATATTTTACAATGAAATTTATTTAAAAACTAGATAAAAAGTTCAATCATTTATTCTAATAAGTCTTTAATAAATCTTCTTTGTTTATGATTTTGGTATAGACATATTTCTTTACTCTCTTTTTGAAAACAATATTGTAGAAAATCATAAATCTTGAAAGACAACTCAAAGAAATTTTTGTCCTTGAACATTTTGAATCCTTTGATAAACAATAAATCTTTGAGTATTGTTTTATTGAATCTTATAAACAACATGTACTGTACATTTTTAATATATTTATTTTGTATTCTCTAGAAGAAAAAAATATCACATATTTCTTTTAAAAAGTTAAGATATATTTATCAGCTACATTCAGGAACAATACAGCCAAACGAACAAATAGAGAAGCAAATAATTTAAATTTTCTAAATTTGAATAAATTGTCCTTTTAAAAAGTTTGAAATACTCAACAAACTGTGCATTTTCTGACATTAACAAAGCATTTGATTGAAATAAAACCACTTTTTATACCTCTTCATAAAATCAAACTTCTTAAATAAAATATTATAAGGTTTACTATAAATGTAATTTGAAATTTTTAAAACCTAATTGTTCAAAAAGCCTGTTGTAAAGACCCTTTCAACTATCTCTTGATTTCATTCAAGATATGTGTATTATTTATTAATATCTTATTTTTCAGTTTATTTTTCTGGTTACCATTGGTAGTATTAATTCTGTTGTACTGTACAATAGCGAGACAGCTGACTGCTAAAGGCCCTCCAAACAAACATATGGGTAAGTTATTTTATGAGCACAGCTGCTCTATGCTTTAATCCATCAACCTTTGATATATATTGCTAAAAGGACCATCTTAGTTAAGATGGTTGTGAGTAACTACTCTTCATTATCTTCATAAGGTACACATAGGGAAAATGTATTGATAAATAACAGGCTCATTTCATTACTAGGCACAGTTGGAACTTTTAGACACAAGTCGTGCATCAAACCGTCTAAAATATCACCTTAGAGAGACAAGTAATTGTGTGTAAATGTCTGTTAATGGTACTTTTATTGAATCTTTGGTTGGTTGAAATTTGCGATATCCAAACTTTTAAACAGATAATTCCAACCTATAGAATGGTCATTTTTTTATCATGATTGGAGATTTTAGTTAATTTATCTTCCATTGTCTTATCCCTTAAGATTCCGTGTATTACCTAAGATTTAAATATTTTTAGGTCCTAGTGTATCCGAGAGAGATATGAAGGAGAAGGAAGGAGCCGCTATAACGAAGGGACGGAGACAAATAGTTTTGATGCTGGGCACTGTAGTTACTTTCTTCTTTGCTTGTCTTCTACCTTTCAAAGTAAGGATTGAATACTGGGCTCGGCAGCCGTGCGTCAGCTGCGTCTAAGAATTGGATTTAAACCCATTTGGATCCTTTCGAAAAAATTAAAACAGGGATTGCCGTAATTGGTTCAGGTTTAGACTTTCAGTTGATATTTTAAAATGTTAAAGGATGATTTCTCTTAGTCTTACAGTCCAAGTGAGTTATGGAGTATTTGTAAATCGTTATAATTGTATCTATATTCCCTAAAAAATAGAGCCCAATCGCATCAGTGGTCACTGAGATCTTAAGTTGCAGACAACCAGATAGATAGACATCATTATATGTTATATTCTATCATAGATATAGTCGTATTTCAGCTGTCTGTCTCTAAAAACACGGAGTAATTCAAATTTACTCTTTAGGGCAAATGGACGAATAAAGTAAGAAAAAGGGTATCCTCACTTATATTTTTGTGCTCTGATTCTAATAATCTTCTTGTTTAGGTATTGACTATGTGGATTGTTGTTATTCCCGTTGAAGTTTTTGAGGCATTAGGTAATAATTACGTGTTGATACAAAACACCTATATCACAAAAGACCTAACCTACAAAAGAACTAAATTACAAAAGACCTAACCTTACAAAAGACCTAAGTCTACAAATAACCTATTCCTACAAAAGACCTAATCCTTTAAATACCAAAACCTACAAAAGACATAATCCTACAAAAGACATAATCCTTCAAAAGACCAAAACCAACGAAAGACCTAATTTTTCAAAAGACCTAATCCTACGAAAAACATTATCCTCCAAAAGACCTGAGCTGGATCTTTAAATGTGTAGCCGTTGGCGTGGCTGTAGCCGTGGCCGTAGTCATGGCTGTGGCTTTAGCAACGCTTTAGCCACACTAACGGACTGTGGTCACTTTTAGCGTGGTTAACCACGCTACGACTACGACCACGCGTTGCCAATATGATTTAAAGATCGCATTTTTTTTTTGTGGCCACGGCAACGCGTGGTTAATATGATTTAAAGATCGCTATTAGGTTGGTGGCTGTAACTCTGACCACGACTACGGCAACGGCTACGCTTTTAAAGATCCAGCTCTGAACTACAAAAGACCTAATCCTTTAAAAGACCTACATTACAAAAAATCTAATCAAAAGACTTAATCTTACAAACCTAATCCTGATTTTTTTTATAAAGGATCAAAAATATAAAGGACTTATAGGCCCCTAAAACTATAGTCTCCCAACATTTCACACTAATAACACTCACTTTAAAATTTTTTTATTCCCTTTAAATTTTTTTTTGAAATTCTTATTACTCTATCCAACCAAG
This sequence comes from Acartia tonsa, assembly GCF_053477335.1. NCBI lineage: Eukaryota > Metazoa > Arthropoda > Copepoda > Calanoida > Acartiidae > Acartia > Acartia tonsa. The sequence goes on along the minus strand of NC_137266.1, from coordinate 10,841,342 downwards.
CACAGTTAGATTTTAGTTTTATATATTTTAGATAGTGAAGTGTATTACAATCTACTGTATTTTTCTCGGCTGATGTTTTACATAAATTCAGCCATCAATCCAATCCTATACAACACTATGTCCTCCAGGTAGTATTAATTCTCACATTGCATTTTCCATCCATCTTCACATTTTTAACATAGATAATAGAGTACAAACAGCACAAAGATGTTATTTATATTTCCAAAAACTAGAGTTCAGATAAATTGTAACAAAATGCGAAGTATTATTTTCTACAATTAACACAAGCCTCGCAATTCTTTTTTTTTTAAGTTTATTTTTTAAATACCATTTAATATAATTATTATTGGGGTTGTGTCAGACGGATTTTTTTTAAAGGGGTGAATTAAGGCACATGCTTTCCTGATTTAAATTTTAAGAAGGGTGGTAAAATACAGGGAGGGTCAATCATGGGCTGTTTGTCACAATACTCCAAAAAGTCTTATAATCTCATTTTTTTCTTCGTTGACTTAACAACTTGACGTCTTAATGTACATAGTAACAAAATCTTATAGAATTATTCCTAAAGTTTTTATTCTAATTCATCTGTTTATTATAGGTTTAGAGAAAGATTTCGACGTGTGTTTGGATGTGGCGGACGTTTGATATCAGGATCAAGGTACGATATTAAAAATAAATATTTCTAATTTTATTTATTAAAAAGAATGTTTCTTTTTATTGAACTTTTTCCATGTTTATTATTTATTAATAAATTTGAATTTTGCTTCAATCCTAAATTGGTATATCTATAGCACGAGAACCTACATTAAAAATCGTTAAATAAAGGAAAGAAAACGAAGTAGCGGATTTGTCGTATTTTCACAGCCGCTTTTCATAGGTTATTTCAGTTTAGGTTAGGTAAATGTTGATGAGTGCCCCGCAGGGTTAGGAAAAAGACCTTGCAGGGGCTAGAAATAGGAGGAAAGCTACTGTGAAAATACGACGAAACACGCTACTTCGTTTTCTTTCCATGATCCGAATCTTCAAATATTTTTTTTTCGGATCTACTGCAGTTCACGGTAAAATATTGCTGGTAAGGAATATTTCCAAAAATCTATGAATTTCAAAGGCTGCTAGCTGCCAAACGGTTTAACGTACAGATCATGCCCGCACACTGTTTTAAGCGGCATAAGAAGGTCTACAAATAATCTGGAATAGCCATAAATCAATAATGCATAATTATCTCGCAGTGCAGAGAAATGCGCGAAAAAGACCTATTTTATGCGTTTTTTCTTCAGTGGATCTTTCCCTGTGCATAATTGGATCTTTGCTATTCCAGATTATTTGTAGGCCTTCTTATACCGCTTAAAATGGTGTGCGGGTATGATCTGTACGTTCAGCCGTTTGGCAGCTAGCAGCCTTTAAAATTCATAGATTTTTGGAAATATTGCTTACCAGCAATATTTTACCGTGAACTGCAGTAGATCCTTTTTTTCTTTGTCAGATTTTGGAGTTTGAGCATGACCCATAGATCTACTAGTTCTTCAGCTCTTACATCTTCTTCCAGGTTAGTTTCATTGTAAACAGACAGGAAGATGGCAGGCATCCAAAGGGATAAGACAATTGCCTATAAATTGATGTTCATCCCCAATTATTATGAACAAAATTACCATTTCTGTATTTTAAGATTAGTGGTTAAAATGTTTGAACACTTAACAAACCAACCAATCAAAAGCCAACGAATAAGAAAAGTTATTGTAAAACTTTGGGAACCTGTGTAATAAACAGCCCATTACTGATTGTCTAACAAATTTTGGGTTATTTTTTCTTGGAACATTAAAATTGTAAGGAGGATGGAAAATAGCCTAAAAAAGGTTTCTGTTTAAATTATATAGTCCAAGGATATTTTTAGAGACTTTAAGTAGCACACCAAACTTTTAATTACATTTAAAAAGTAATAATTTGTAATTGTATATTAGTTATTTCTCGCATCGTATTATAAACGACTTTCCGCGGATATAGAAAGTACAATTATGAGATTAAAACTAGTTTTTTTAGCCCCGAGGTGCCGAAGGCACGGGCTAAAAAGATTGTACATTTCTATATTCGTAGAAAGCTGGATATAATAAGATGCTAGACATAGTTTTTTCGTATGGATGAGAACTGGTTCCTATCCACCGGATTCGAATGAATACGAGAAAAAAATTTAAATTATTATTTATTTGTTGCTGCGTCTCTACAATATAGAGGTTTTATTAAAAAGGGGTGAGAAAAGGGGTAGAAAATAGCTTTAAACCATCCTGAGATTTAAATTAAACATAGCCTAGAACCATTCAGCTTCCCTATTAAGCTTTCCTATAAATTATAACTTAAAAGATTCAGCAGTTATTGAAATTTTAAGCTTCAAACAAAAAAAAACTTACTACTTGATATATTAGGATTATTGATTTATTTCTTTAATAATTAGTTAATTTTATATTTATCTAAAAACTACCTCTATAAAAATAGATAAATAGATACCAGCATTTTTTATTAACAAAGCATTCATATTGAATGATTATATTAAGGCCAAGGTATTATATTTCTTTCATTCATACTTTTTATTACATCATGGAAAACAAATATATCACGCCTGCCTTTAAATTAACCTAAACTAAGTTGAGTTGCCCAATTTATGCTTAAAAATTATTTCAGCCGACAAACATAAAGATAATAGCTAATAGTTTAATTTTTAGTAGCAAAGCTACTCTATAATTCACTTTGTCTGTCCGTCTGTAACTATAAAATAGGATTTATCGGCTGCTATTTAAGAAGGACTGCTAAAATACCTCTCAGTAATGAGAATCCAGTAAACAACTTACTTCGTCCGTCAGTCTGTTGGTTTAAAATACAAATATATTTTTGGTTCGGAAAAGTTTTTTGGATTTTCTTCCCACATCTGATCTAAAACTCACTTTGTCCGTTTGTCCATCCGTGATTTTTTAGTGCTTTACTACGTGGAATATTGTCATTTTTGTTTTAGGTATAAATAAGTTTTTTTTATAGAATATCTTGAAAGAGGGTTTCTAGTGTTAAAACCAACGAACCAAACAAAGTCACTTTTTATAGTGTTGCTACAAAAGATCTAATTCTTTAAACGATCTAATTCTTTAAAAGACCTAATCTTATAATTCATAATCACAATCCTACAAAAGACCTAAAATACAAAAGAACTAATCTTACAAAAAGCCTAATCCTAAAAAAGACCAAATTCTAAAAAGTCCTAATTCTACAAAAGAACTAAATTACAAAAGACCTAATCCTACAAAAGTCTATATAAAATACAACAAAAATATGACCTTTTTTTTGTATTTTAGGTCTTTTGTAGGATTAGGTCTTTATAGCAAAAGGACTTTTGTAACTTGGGTGTTTTGTAATCAAATCTTTTGGCGCAACGCCTTTTCCAAAATTTTCTAGACATACAGTTGGATTTTTTGATTTTTAGAGTAGCTTTGCCACTAAAAAAAGAATTGTATTTTCTTAGAAAAGTGTTAACAACTACTTTCTACAGAATAAAAGTACGTGAGAATTAAACAGTTGTACAAAAAAGTCCTCAAAGCTAGTATGTTTATAAAAGTTGTAGAAATCAAATGTCATTCAATAAGAACCTAAAATTACCAATTAATTTTTATTTTAAAACTGGAGGTTTCAAAGTTTGGAGAAGTGGAACTTTACTCATAGCCTCTAGGGGCTCATACCCTACACTTGAAATTTGTTAAAATATATTTATCATATATTTATTGGCATTCTTTTTTGTCGATTGCTCTTAGAAGATAGTGTTTAACCCAAAAGCCAACACTTGTCTAAAAAAATAAGATATATTCATTATAAAGGTTGTAGAGTTTTTAAGCCTCATAATAACAGACAAACATTGTTTTAATGTTTTAGATTGCTAGCTTGTAATTGTTTTGATTTTATGGAAATATTTATTGACAATACAACTTTTCTACAAATTTCTTTTAAGTCTAGACTTTTTCTACATTTGATACACTTTCACTTATTTTGTATTTTCTGTCCTATATAAATTGTCTTTATAATAGATGTAAATGGATAAAACAATGGCTGGTTAATTTATGTACATACCTAAAGATGATACACAAAGTAACCCTTTCTGTAGAGGATGTAATTGGACGCTCAACTTAATGAACCAACCAATCAAAATTCATTATAACTCCCCGAAGTTGTGTAGCCAACGAATAAGAAAAGATAGTTATAAATCTTTGGGGATTAGTGTAATAAACAACCCAATGTCCCCTTCCTCCCTAACTAATTGTACATACAATTTATTAATGTATGATGAGAGCAAAATGATTTTGTTGCACGTAACTTAAAGGACCCGTAATAAAAATTTTGTAATATCCATCAGTAAAAAAGTTTATAGATATCAAAAATAAAGCAAGAACAACCAAAACTAATGTATGACTATGGACAACGTGACAAGTATGATGTCATCTATCATGGGCATCTTTACAAGAAATTTAAGACATTTTTTTATCAAAAAATGAAATAGCAACCCTTCTATGCAATTCTTTTCTTCGCCGATATTTGTAGATATTATTATAAACATTAGGCATTTCAGGGTTGGTTACTCCCATTTCGCCCTAGTTGCCTCTAGAGGCGTATCCGCAAGTTGAAAATAATAGTCCTTGTTTTATTGTAGACTATCAAGATCAGAAAAACGAAACAATTCACATCAAGCTAAAATCAGGTAACAATTTTTATTCAGAATTAAAATACTTTTAATTACAAAGAAAAAATGAAATATTATTCTTCTAACATTTTATTAAAAATCTTCAAAAAATAAGGCAATGTCAAGCTAATGTCTAACCCAAGGATTAACAAAATTGCACCCACGTGACCAGCAGTTTATGATAATCTTACAATTACTCCATGTAAGAATTTATATTGTTTTTGAGAAAGACGATTCCAATGACGTCATATACGTTTAGGGAAGGGGGGAAGAAAATCTCTTCCCTTTTCTCCCATCTCTTTTGAAGAGATTTTCTTCCCCCCTTCCCTTTTTCTTTCCCGAAACGTATATGACGTCACTGGAATCGTCTTTCTCAAAGTGGGAAAGTTTGGGGTTCGTCACTTTTCTTATTTTTTCGTTAAAAAATCAATGAATGGATTTTACAAAATTAATTTTGTTGTTTCATCGATGCTATTTACTATTAAAAAAAAAATACATTTAGACAACCGACTATAGAAGCAGGAGAGAGAGAGGACATATTGTATGCAGCTTCCAGACAATTAGAAAACAAATTAGACCAGGACATAGATACAATTCAAGTTGAACATTATCAACATAACAATGATGTCAAGAGGAATGATCATAATAGGTAAATTGGACTAAATGCATTGCTTTTTTTGTGGCGATGATACAAAAGACCTAATCCGTCATGTCACCTAAGACCAAATCCTACGAAAGATCTAATCTGATTTCAACTAAGTTAATGAAGGTCTCTTGTAGGATCAGATCTTATGTCATTTAGGTCTTTTGTAATATGGTATTTTGTCATAATTGGTTTTTGCAGGATTATGTCTTCTGTAGGATTAGATATTTTGTAATTAGGTCTTTTGTAGCAACGCCTTTTGGTCACCTTTTGTGTGCATCCCTGTTTGTGTATATAGATATTGATATAAATTCATTTAATTTAAATATCTATCCAAAATAACGAATTGATTCATTTTGAAGATTTTCTTGAAAAGACAAAATTTATTTAAATCCTAAATCATTAGTCTTAAGATAAAACAAAGTGCTTAATACACAAGAACATTCGAACAAAAAGAACCAAATTTTAGATAAAAGCTTTTCCAGTATGGCTTTGAAATCGATTATTATCCGCTGGATTAAAACCTTTTCTCTGTAATACATACAATGATTTAAATTCCTAATCTTTTAACTTTTATTTTAATATCTCCTGAAAGCTGTCTTTAATACGATGTGATAAATGTCTATTATCAACGAAAGTTAATCATTTCAGCAGCAGTTTAGCTGACAAGAGTTATGAGGAGCTAGCTAGTGAAGAAAGTGATCATTTGGAAGCATCTACTGATCAAGATAAATCTGCCACTGTTAAGGTCATAAATCAATTAAGATTACTAATTTAACAATATAATAATTCGAGCTTATATTGATTGGTTTACTTTTAGTAGCAAAGCTACTCTGTAGATACTGATAGGGTCTGTCCCCTACATTTACCTAAATCATCACTCAAAAAAGACAATATAGGAAATTTAATGTATCTTTTTTGTTTATTAAGAGTTCTGAATATTTTATAATATACATTGCTTTAAATAAACAAACAAAAATTTCCCCTCCTCCTTATTTTCAATCAATTAAAAATTGGGGGGGGGGGGGTGGGATCTGTGCTGCACGACTATGGACTTTAAGGAAACCTTCAATTGGGTTAATCACGAGAGCACACCAAAAGTAAAATGTTTAAGAAATTTAGTATGATTTTAGGTGTTGAGAAATGGATTACCTGATGTTATACAGTATGTGGACCTCTGCAGATCTCTCAGTATTACTGGAGGTGCTTCTCCATCAGGCATTGGATTAATGGATATGTAGCTGTAATTATTTTTTTCTATTGGGTTATTTATGCTAATTTTACATATTTTTAGGGTTATATCTCTAATATGGTTTGGAGAAAAATAGCTAAAGTATTAGTTGGAAGATTATCTAAGTACTTTGGACCAATTTTGACTACCTAAACCGATATCTTTCTTATTTATAAGTACACTTTTAGTACATATTTTTGCCCATTTATTTATCCTTTATTCCTGAAATTAGCAGAAGAGAGCGGGAGAGACACAAATTACGCGGTATTCGCGCACAACAAACAAAGAACTGGTTCTGGTACCTGTTCCCTTCCAGAAACACAACCTCTAGGTAACCTTTTAAAAAGTTTCAGATGTCCATATGAATAAATAATTTTACTAAAACTAGAGGTCATTTACAACCACTTACAAAAAAGATAGAGCACCTTTTCCATACCTCGCTGTGTATAAAGATGAATTCGCAAATTTATCTGTTTTTCAAGTTTTTAGTTGTTGTCTTAGTTTATGTTTAACTGTATTTAAATCTACTTCTAAAACTGGTAATCTTTTTTTTTTAAATTCTCTATATGCCTGTCTTTCAGTCTGTTTTAAGGTCTGTATGTTTGAATACTTCTTTTTCCTTGAATGTTGTGCTATAACAATTTCAAATTTCAGACAAAGAACTTTGGATTTAGAAAAAAATGTAAGTTAGGGTTGTTTTAATAGATTAGTCTGTATTTTACAGGGAAAAATATGTTAGAAATAGATTTTAAGATTTGCTAATATTTTAGATTGTAGTAGTAATGTGTTTAGAGCCAATATGAAATCATTTAAACAGACTAGGTATTTCTAACTACCAATGCACAAAACATATAGCATTTTTTATATTTAGTTGCACAAGAATTTCACAATTTTTTTTACATAGTTAGTAACTACTTTTCATTTATTGGTTTAGGGTATAAGTGTAATTATAACCAGGGAGGGAGTGGACATTGGGATTTTTATTACATTAGTCCCCAAATTTTTATAATAACATTTTTAATTTTAAATAAAACTTTTAAAATAAATTGATTGGTTAGTTTATTAAGATGAGTGTCAAAACGTTTCAACCACTATTATTATGTACAGAATTGGGTAATTTTGAGTTTTTTCATTTGGGATTACATCAATTTATCGGTTATTGTCTTATCCCTGCATTATAATACCTATAAATCAGCATTTCTCATAGTTTTATAGTCATGTCATATTTTCATTTATCACTTGAAACACTGGTTTTGTGATTTGTTTGCATTTCAATTCAAGGAGGGAACATTGGACTATAAATTAAATTTCTACCTAAAAATTTTCTAACCACATTTTCATATTCGTTGGCACATGGACTTTGGTTACTTTTATTGAATTGTTATTGGTAGTGTCATTTGGGATTTATGTCAATTTATTGTCCATTTTGTTTATCCCTTTAGATCCCTAATAATTTTAAGTTAATTTTAGTTTTAATTTAGGAGAAATACGAATCTCACTTGCACATTCACTCACAAATTAGTTTGCATGATTTTAAAATTACCTTTTGATTAAATATTTTTTTATGTATTTGTTGGATAACTGTTTGGTAGCACTTTATTAATATTATCGTGAATCAACAAGATATGAGAATAGTGCCCTGTTATGTTAGTATTATAGGAAGTAAATTAGGGGTATGGTCCCTTTCTTGGCAACGCCTCTTAAGGGACGATTCGTCTTATTTTCACAGTAGCTTTTTATATGTTATTTTAGATTAAGTTATGTAAGGTGATTACCCCACAGGATTAGAGCACTCCGCAGTGGCTAGAAATAGGAGAAAAGCTACTGTTAAAATCCGACGAATCGCCCCTTTAGAGGCGTTACCACGAAAGTAGTTATAATGCCATTATGCTGTCGATATTAAGTCAGTCAAGACCAATTTTTATTTGAGTCAACGAAAATATTGTCCAAAAAACTTATTTAACCCATTAATGACAATAGGGTCTTAAACGACGCACAAATTCAAACCTATACTATCACTCTATTTTTTTGTGCTGTCCTTTTTAAATGTTTGTAAATAACTGAATAGAGCTTCAAGTTTAGTCCTCTACATTGCTTGGGCTCTCACTTAATTCGATGACCAGATGAAATCATATTTTCATGGCAGAGGTGGAAAAAATAGGAAAAAATTTCCACACCAGGTCTAACTTTTTTCTATTAATGAATTAAAACATACTTATTTATAATTAATTATAGCATTTATTATATATTTTTAGTTTCTGCTAAGTTTTCTTTAATTTTAGTTAGTTTACATACTTTTTTTTGATAATTTGTTGTGCGTCGTATTGGACGCATTCGGACTAATCATTTTAGCCATTGCGTCCTTTTTGACCTTATAGGACTAATCATTTTAGAATTTTACTGTATAATCTCCTATAATCTGCTAGTTGCTTCGCCCCTAACCTCTAGGGTGGGTGGGGGATGTCAGGAAAATAGCACAAAACCATCCCAAGGTGTTTATAAAGCTTCTCTGATAAGTAAAACCAATTCAGACCCGCAATTTCTGTAATCTTTGGCTTGAGACAAAAAACCTTACTACTTTTTAGTATGGAATACAATACAAGCAGCGGCTACGCCCCTAGAGGCATCTAGGGGCCCTTAGGTTGCGGGGGGAGTCAAATCCCCTCTTTCAATTACAATTTTTTAAAGAACAAGTTTTTTTTTAAATTTTGTTTTTTTTTATTTTCTAGGGGTGATTTCTCTCGGGATGGTGGTGGTACCCTCCTTCAAAATAGCTATAAACCTTACCAGGACCTAGTAGAAGCTACCATGTAACGGAGCACCATTTAGGTTCAGTGGTTAGCAAGGTCCTTTGGTACACACACAAAGACATACAATAACCTGTTACTTTATTTTAAGGATATAAAAATAGTAGCGCAGATAATCTACAACTAGGGTCTGTCTGTACGTCCACCTGTCTGTATTTCCATAATTGCATCCAAATAAATAATAGCTACCTTACAACTAGGGAATGTATGTATGTCTGTCTATATATCAAAATTACAGCCAATTAAAGACTGTAAATATGTTTATACTTCTGTAATTTTTATTGCAGCCTAGCTGTTAAGGGATTCATGAAAATAGCGCAGATACTCTACAATTATGGTCTGTCTGTATATACGTCCGTCTGTATATACACAATTGCATCCAATTAATTAACAACTACACTACAACTAAGAAATGTATTTGTTAGGGATCTAAAGTAATAAGTCAATGGCCGATAAATTGATGTACTTACTCAGGGCTATTATACCATAAAATATTTCTGTAGATTATATACATTTAGTGGTTGAAACATTTGGACACTTAACTTAATAAACCAACCAATCAAAATACAAATACAATTCCCCAAAGTTAGCAAGACAACAAATAAGAAAAAGTTATTATAAAACTTTGGGGACTAACAGGGGCTGGGAGGGGGGGCGAGGGTTTGTCATGTATTTGGTTGTTCAATATAATTGTCGACAAAATCATATTTCTTAGCTAAAGCATTGTAATAGAGTGAAAGGATATCTCTCTGTGTATCTGCTTAACTGATATGCTTCTTTTTTTTTACTTTGTAGCTTCTCATAGGTCCTGGGAAGGTTTATAACTAACTATTTTTTGGGAGGTTACCTCCACCCTCCAAAGAGAAATCGCCCCTTAAAAAAAAAACCCAATACAAGAAAAAATAGAATAAACTACATGAAATTAATTCTTTTTAAATCTAAAATAAAAAAACATTGTTGTTGAATTCAATGACCTCTCCCCATCTCAAGTGCCCCTAAAGGCCTCTAGAGGCGTAGCCATTGGTACCAAATAATTATATTCTGAATTGTTTTATACAGACGAATGGACGTACAGACAGACACTGATTGTAGAGTATCTGTGTGATGTATCCTTATAATAAAGTAACAGGATATATATTCTACATGTGTCTGTGTGTACTAAGGGATCTCACTAACCACTGAACCGATATGGTTCTCCTTTACATGGTAGCTTCTCATAGAACCTGGTAAGGTTTATAATTATTTTGGGGGAGAGTATCATAAAAAAAACCCAACACAAAAAAAATAGAATTAACTTAATTAAATTAAGTCTTTTTAAATCTAAAAAAAAAATATTGTTGTTGAATTCAATGACCTCTCCCCATCTCAAGTGCCCCTAAAGGCCTCTAGGGGCGTAGCTACTAGTACCAAATAATTATATTCTGAATTGTTTTATGCAGACGAATGGACGTACAGACAGACACTGATTGTAAAGTATCTGTGCTATGTACATCCTTAAAATAAAGTAACAGGATATACATTCTATATATATGTCTGTGTGTACAAAGGGATCTCACTAACCACTGAACCGATATTGTTCTCCTTTACATGGTAGCTTCTCATAGAACCTGGTAAGGTTTATAACTATTTTCGGGGAGAGTACCACAACCGCCCTAGGAGAAATCACCCCTAGAAAATAATAAACCCCTCTCAAAATTTTTTATCAATTTTTCTCTAAAAACTGTAATTAAAAGAGGGTGTTTGACTCCCTTCCAACCCAAGGGTCCTTTAATGCCTCTAGGGGCGTAACTGCTGCTAGTATAGTGTTCCATACTATACAGTAGTAAGGTTTTTGTCTGAAGCTAAAGATTATAGAAATTTCGGGTCTGAATTGGTTTTACTTATCAGGAAAGCTTTATAAATATCTTGGGATGGCTTTATGCTATTTTTCTGACATTCCCCACCCACCCTAGAGGTTATGGGCAAAGCAACTAATAGATTATACAGTAAAAGCCTAAGATGATTAGTCCGATATGGTACATAATAGACGCATGGGTAAAATGATTAGTCCGAATGCGTCGGAAACGACGCAAAAAAAAACTTCTTTGGTATGCCACAAATCAAAAAATCTAAAAATACAAATGTCTTACAATCCCTTAAGGAAGCTGTGTTTAAAATTTGAAGCGATTCTGACGACAGGGGGGAAGTTCGGCACTAATGGGTTAAAGAGCATGTCGATATTATAACAGACACGACAACTTTATTTAAGCCATACAGTTGACATAGATCCTTGAAATTACATATCAATAGAATACAGACAGTTTGCAGTTTGTCCATAGCGGCTTAATATATCTATAGTCTGCCACATAATTCAGCCGCCACTGCTAAGCTGCTAAGTTGTTTTGTAATCTTTGATGATACCAGAGTGAGTGGGTCCCCAAATTTTTATTTTTATTTGTTTTCTTTATTCGTTGGCTTAACAACTTTAGGGACTTTATTGAATTTTTATTTTTTTATTTATAAAGTTTAGTGTTCAAACGTTTAAATCAATAATCTTACGCTACTGATGGGGTAATTTTGTTTATCATCACTAGGGTGTACATAAATTTATTTGAGATTGTCGTATCCCTTTAGATCCTCGATGATACATATTTATTGTTTAAATTTAATAATGCTAATGAAATTTTCTTTTTTTCAGACGTAAAAGCTCGATGTTAAAAGTGGCGTCTATTCTTTCATTTATGCATTACATTGAAAATACAGAAGAAACTTTTCTTTAGGTTTTATTGTAAATTTTTAAAAATTTAAAATGAATATTTCTACAAAAATTAAAATTATATTATGGACAGTTTTCCGCGAATATTAAAATAAAAATTAAAAGATTAATACCAGTTTTGTAAACCCAGTCTAACAAAACTGGTATCAATTTTAAGATTTGGTATTCGTGGAAAATTGTCTGTAATGCAGTGCCATACATAATTTTTCAGTATAGCTGTGAACCGGTTCTAATCCAGCGGATATTAATCGGTTTCAAAACCTTGCTGGAAAATAAATTCCTCTTAAGGTAAAGGTTTCGTGATTTTTCCCAACAAAAATTTGAGTTTTCCATATTTTTTTAGTGCTAGTACATTATTAGAGCATTTTAATGATTTAAAAATATGTAATACTAGCACAAATATTTGAGGATTCTGTATTAAATTATTATCTATTTTGTATATAAACCAAACTGTATTTTCACATTCCTTTATCGAAGCGCTTTTTATAGTGCCTATAAAAATGACGTCATAATGGCCTACAATTGGTCAATTAAAATGTATTCTAGCATACCATTGTATATATTTTATTCTGTGTATTGGCCTATAATTAGTTATTTGTATTGTGTGACGTCATTCTTTTTATAGGCACTATAAAAATCTTCTCCTAATTATTTAGGACCAAAACTACAACTACTTAAATTTACATATTATCATATAGTGGCATTATAATACTTTAACTAAAGATTTTAAAAGGAATTATATTGTAATTTTATTGTGTTAATGTTGTAAAAATGTTAGTTATGTTTTATGTCTATAGATTATGTATGATTGACAGCTGATCTGAAGGCCCAATTGGTCCAGCGGAAAGTCACATAACAAGTTGATGAGAACTAGTAAAATATAATGCCCAGGGAACCCAGAACCAGATTTAGTTAAACTGAGCTGGATCCTTAAATCATTTTAGTGGTGAGCCATATCGGGGTTAGCCGAATTTCAGCCAATCACAGCGCGGCATTTCATAAAATGCTGTGCTCTCATTGGTGGAAAATTGGCTCACCCCGATCTGGATCACCACAAAACTGATTTAAAGATACAGCTCTGTATGAGTACCATTCCCCACAATGATTTTTTTAAAATTACTTTTTTGATGGTTAATAACTTTTTTCCTGTAAGAGATAGTGGAAAAAAAAAACTTTGCAAGGGAAAAATTTATACTTGCAGTATGCCAAAACTTTATATTTGATGACTGTGGGGTGTTGGGCACAGTCCCTCCCACCCCCTCCCTATCCAAAACTAGTTCTGGGTTCCTTGGGCAACATATTTTACTAGTTTTCATTAACTTGTTGTGTGATCTTCCGCTGAAACAATTTAGCCTTCAGATCAGATGTGGATTAAATTTACTTTAAAAATATTTAACACTGGTAAAAGATAGTTGAACAAGGATGACAAAGTCCTCAATTAGTAAAGCACATAAATTAAAATTATTCTAATCCTAATGCAGTTTTAATAGATGGACGGACAAAGTTAGTTATAGAGTAGATCATTATTGGTTTTAATATTCTTTAAAACAATTTTGAAAAGTCAATCTCAAATAGCAGCCGAAATAATCAAATTTTCCCAATAAGTTAGCTTAGTTAATTTTAATTTCGCAGAATGGGTTACAACCTGACAAACTAACAAACGGACAGACCATAGGTACGCAATGCGCTAAAATTTCGATGTTGTCTAACACAATTTTAAAAAGTTATTTTTTGTAAAAGGGTTTGAAGTTTGGAATCACTTGAAAATTAATGTATATTTTTTTGTGGAGAGGAGGGGGGGTATAGAAAATCCCCCATAGTGTTATTAATTTTGGGCTCATACCACCCATGAAAAAATTATTATTGTGTAAGAAATGTCAATATATCACTCGGATTTTTAGTGCGTGAAGCGCCTAAGAAAATTGTTGTGGGTTTCAGATGTTTAAAGGGTGCCTATGGAACCTTAAATTTGGGTATGATTTCAAATTGTTTTGAGGAGAGGCGTAGAATGTAATATATTTTGGAGAAATGTTTTTTTGGGGGGGAGATTATTACTTTTTTACCCTCCTTTCCCCTACACCACGTCCTAATATTTTCAGTTTTTACCCCCCAACCAAACGGGTATTGAGCAAAAAGTAGCTTTATGTAAAAAAAAAAAGACAAAGTCAATTATCATTTCTAGCTGTGATCAAAGAATCAAAAAAGACAAATTATAAAAATTTATGTATTATAGTTTAATGTTGTTTTTATAGATTTTCTTAATATGTAGATAATACTAATATTTGTATTTTATGTAATGAATATAAGTTATTTTTCAAACATTATTACAGTACTGCATTTTTACTTTTGATTAATGTAAAATTATCAATGTCAAATAAATGTTACACAAAATGGTTAAATCTTAAAATTATATAAAGGATTTATGTATGTGTGTACATAAAGATCTCGGAAAAGGTTTTCCGATCGCTTCACAATGTTTAGAGAAGTTTAGCAATAGTCCAGGATAGGTTTTAGGCTATCTATTATCTATATCTAGGCTATCTATTAATGGTTAGTAGGAAGGGAGGGGATGGGGTAAATAGCGCGGGTATTGTTATTTTAGCCAGCTAGACGTACCACTTTATTATAATACATCTGTTGTAACATTCAACTAATTATATATCGATCTTCAAAATGAAAATAAATTTGGGGTAAAACACCACATCTTTGTGTGAGGTCCTTGGAGACTACTGGCGAAGCCACAGAGTTATTGAAAAGTAACAGACATGTTGCAAAAATACATAGAGATTATTGAATTTTATTAACTACTTCAATATAAAAACTTTGATTGCCCCGCTATAAAATAGGATTGGGTTTAAAATATTGCCATGGTCGTAGCGGTCATGCTTCTTGCGTCATATTGGCAGGGTGACGCAAATTCCAGATCTCGTTTTTCGCTGATTTTTCTTCATAAGATAAAAGCGATGCTTGCAAGATTATTTAATTCGCTATAATATAAAGATAATTTTTATTCAAATCGCGAAATCTGCGTCACCCTTCTGAACTGAAAGTGGGGAAGAGAACAAGGAAGCGGGTAGAACCGGTTATAATAATGTTTTGTTTTCTTGACTTTAGATTAAACTTCACCATAAAATAGTGACATTTATGAGAAGAAGAAGGGTAGGTTACGTCACGAGGAATAGTGACAATCATTCTAAAAAGTAATAAAAAAAATCACGCAGTCGAAATACTATAGTAAATCTTCTAATAAATGATTTAAATTCAATCTAATTAAACCATTGCTTATAAAAGAAATCCAAGCATTAGATGATCAAATAAAAATTAGAGAGAGAGAGAGAGAAAAAGAATGAAAGGGAAGAGGTTTTCATTTCCTTGAATGGTTTATTGTGGTTATGGGTTTGGCACTGCCTGTTTTATCAAAACAACGAATAAAAATTTTCTAAATAGCACCTAGCACTATCAAAGATAAGTTTTTCTCGGCCATTGTCGAATGCATAAAACCTTTTTAAATCTATCGGATTTAAAAATGAATTTTATGCTTTCCCTATGGAGCCAAGAACCCCACACATAACTTATTATTGGAATAAATTGAAAAAAATATGGTAGTTTTTCTTATGGTAACCCCTGCGAAGCAACCTAACTTTGCGGTGCCATAACCCTGCGGGCTTCCCAGTATCCAATGTAGCTTAAAGATCAAAAAAACAATTTCCAACCAAGACATTTAGAGTTTTAAATTATTGGATGAAAGGCATAAACACCTCCCCGTAAACTAAGCCCAGTTTATATTCAGAGGTCTTTGAAGACATCCAATCTTTAAACAAGTGATTTAAAGAAGAAAAAAAAATTTTGTCCGTTAAGATCTTGCCAACTGCTGTAACGTGTAACTTTTTCTTAGTGCCAGTGTTGCAGCTGCCAGAATGGCTATGAAATACATGGATATTGAGAAAGATTCTCGGGCTCAATACCAGCTGAGTATCCACGTGGATGTTCAGCTACTATTGGGGCCATTTTTGGATACTCAGCTACCATTGGGGAAATGTGTGGATATTCAACTACCATTTGGGGAAAAATAGTTTTCCTATCAATTTAATACAAAAGGTACGATTTAGGAAGCGTAGCAATTCTATAATAGAAAGTCTGTTGGTCCATTTTAAACATGTTGATGTTTTCAGAAACCAATTTTTTCATATAATATAATAAATGAAAGCAAAGTTTTTCTATATTTTTTGGGTATTGTATCAACTCTATAAGAACGTAATTACCAAAATGTTCGTATGCCCAACTACGATTTTATTTTGTCATCCTTGTTTTGTATAAGTCTTATATAAAAACAATGTTTTTTTTTTTATTTTTAAATCAGTCTAGAATAAAGGACAACACATATAAAAATCTTTATTGTCATGGGAATCAGCAGTATGAAAGGATATAATGAAAATACCAATAGGAAACTTTTGTGGATATTCAACTACCATAGGGAAAAAGTGTGGATATTCAACTACTCTTGGGAAATATGCGTGGATACTTAGCTACTATTGGGGAAATCGTGGATACTCAGCTGGTATTGAGCCTCTATTATTATCCACGGAAAGCTGTCTATACAATTCAATAAATAACTATGTTTGATTTAAAATATTAACCTGATGATTATAGTCCCGGACATAATTATCAAGTATGAAACAATCTTGGAGAAGGATTAGCTCCACAGATGGACGGGCCTCAAAAGATCCCTCGTTTTCCTTCGTTTTTACCTAAATTAATTAAATTAATGTGTATTTTATAATACTTGCGGATACGCCCCTATAAGTCTCTAGGGGCACTTAAGATGACTCCGAGTCCCCACCCCAACTTTCAATTTCAGTTTTAAAAAGAAAAAGTAAAAAAAATGCTGGGTGGAATTTATTTCTAGGGGTGATTTCTCATAGAAGGATGGGATACCATCCTCCAAAATAGTTTTTAAAAATTCCCTGAACTTATAAGAAGCTTCAATGTAAAGGAGAACCATATCGGTTCAGCGGTTACCCAGGATCGATATAATACCATAAAAAAACCTAGTTTTTACCACTTTTATGGTAAAATTTTACCAGCCTATACGATTTAAAAGGTGGTAAAATTTTACCGTAACCGTGGTAAAAACACTTTTAGTGGTACTTTCTCACGCTTTTTACCATCGATTTTTACCACAATTATCGGTAAAATTTTACCAGATTTCCGGTAAAATATTACCATTTTAGGACGCAAATTTATACCAGATTTTGACCAATTTTTACCACTTTTTTGGTAAAATTTACCGCAAATTTCTGGTAGATTTTACCGAAAAAGTGGTAAAACTGTTCAACACCTGGTAATATTTTTGCCCTAAACTGGTAAAATTTTACCAGAAATAGGGTAAATATGGTAAAAATTTACCAATAATTGTGGTAAAAACGGGTGGTAAAAATCACGAGAAAGTGGTAAAAAACGACCTTAATTATAGAAAAACCTCGCTTGTACACAAAACGCAAAAATAAAAAAAAAATTGTTTTCATTATTATCTTTATTGATTGAAACAACACTTAAACATATTTTTCTTGATTCTACTGCTCTGGCCGCGAAAACTGTTGCGCAACCTCCAGGATTTGCCTGGCACCGGCCCCATTCGACCTCGTATCACTGATTTTCAACCTGGAATAAAATTGCTCATTAGTTAATTAGATAATTACAGGGATATAAAGGGATAAGACATTGGCTGATAAATTGATGTTCATCTCTAATGATGATACACATCGTTACCCCTTCTGTAGATTACAATAAGTGATTGAAATGTTAGGACACTCAACTTAATGAACCAACCAATAAAAAATCAATAAAAGTACCCAAGGTTGTTAGGCCAAAGAATAAGAAAATGTTATTTGAAAACTTTGGGGGCTAGTGTAATTTACAGCCCAATGTCCCATCCCTCCCTACTAAATATCTAATCTATAATACAAAGTAGAACGATGTCTGTCCGTCCGTCCGTCCGTCCGTCCGTCCCAAAGATAAAGCCTATACTCGCTGTTTACGCAAATGTGTCAGAACTTCCCCCCCCCCCCTTACTCTCACACCTAAATTTTTTCTTTTGAAAGCAAAAATAAAAGTGTGTAGGTTCAACTCCCCCTCTCCCCCCTCATTCATTTCCTACAGGCATCTTGACACGTGGCAAAAAAATCAGCAAACTTATCTAACTAAACATCTTTGAAAACGCAGAACGAGAAAAAATAAAGGGAAAGCTTACCTGGAAAACATAAGCAGTAACAACATCCCTGGCTAACAAGAACATGCTGTGTCCATACTACTCGGCATCATAACAGGGAACCCGATCTTGTCTGCCTCCGCCTTCAAGGTGTCCAGGCTCTGGTCCTCTCCGTGGTAACCGTGGATTACAGGTACGTTAGCGGCTTCCATGATCATCTAAAAAACAGGTTAAATATTAGAAAAATTGTAACGACAGACTTCTTTTAAATACACAGTTGCTTTTCCTAGAGCCTACTTGTGTTTCGTCTTAAAAGAGGATGGTTGGAGGGTTTTTACCAATGAAAATATTCGAGGTCATTTTTCCAAGAAGCGGTGTCATACCCCCCCCCCCCCCCCCCCGCCAAAAAAACAGCATAAACATTCCCTGAAAATTATGGAAGACCAGAAGATTGAGATCGTACAGGACAAATGAACAGACATCCTGTTACTCCGGTATAGTATAGAGTGTTATTTTTTTCTACTTGAAATCAACCAAAATAAGTTCCTGAGTAGCTACTCTATCATTTACCTTAGATGTAGACTTGATACCCATATCTCTAATGGCAGTGGACGGTGGACCAACAAATATAACTCCTTTCTCCTGATAAAAAAAAAAAATTTAAATTAAAAGGTAGGTATCATTCTTATTAATATAATATTACATTCTTGAAATTAACCAGAAAAAAACGTAAGCAGTACAGTCTGCACAGGGTTTTTACGGGAAGGGATGTAATCTTAGAGGTTTTTAAAAAACGGGGGGGGGGGAATCTACATAATTTTAATTTTAAGGGGTGTGTTGTCAACCCCATTCCTCACACTAATGACCGTGGACAAGATAATGAACGAAATATACATATATAAATCCCCAAATATATTGAACAAAACAACACCTTAGATTAGTTCAGACACTGCTAGTTTGAATGAACCAATCAAGATTTAAAGTTGTGAGCTAACGTGTTTATAAAACTTTGGGTACCAGTATAACTTCCAGTCTAATATCCACTCCCTCCCTGCAGTCAAATGGAAAATATTACCTGTCCAGGGATATAAAATACACGTGGATATTATTAATGACATATCATGGAAATTTGTTGTCATGAATTTAGGTTCCTAACATGGACTTCATATATTGGTCAGATCGTTTACCCAGAAGGAGGTAAGGGGGTGTTGTAAGGGAGGAATAAGGGTGTATCTTTATTTTAGCCCGCTGTGAGTACCGCTTTATTAGAGTACATGAAAAACTGGTGTAACATCCAGGTAATAATATATCCATTTACCCAAGAATCTTAAGGGATAAGACAATGGTCGACAAATTGATGTACTGTACATGTACAACCCCATTGATGATACACAAAATTACCCCTTACATAGATTACCTTTTGTGGTTGATACGTTTGGACACTCAACTTAATGTACCAACCAATCAGGGATCACTTAATCCCCAAAGTTGTTAAGCCAACGAATAAGAATACGTTATTATAAAAGTTTGGGGACACGTGTAGTTAACAGCCCATTGTCCCCTCCCTCCCTGCATTTACCTGGCAAAGATTAGCAAACTCGACATTCTCGGAGAGAAATCCATAGCCAGGATGTACAGCATCGGAGCCGGTTTCCGCCGCAACCTAAGATAATACAGTGTATGGTCAATAGTAACTAAGCCCCTAGAGGCCTCTAGGGGCACTTGAGTTAGTGGTGAGTTGAAATAGATCCCAACATTTTTTTATTTTAGTTTCAATAGAAAAAGTAAAAAAAATCCATCTTAAGGCTTAAATATGATCAGAAAATAGAATAAAACCAACTCAGGACCTATGTGATGCCTACCTAAAATAGAGAACCCAATCGGATCAGTAGTTATTTAGAAAAAAAGTCTTACTGCTTTATATAATAGGATGATGCATTACTGATTATATGCTTCACGTGGCGTATGGAGTCGTGGAACGCGGGGTCCTAAGTTATGGAGGATTAAATGAAGGAAGGAAGTGGACTGTTTATTACACTAGTCCCCAAAGCTTTATTTTCTTCTTATTATAACGTTTTCTTATTCATTGGCTTAGGTAACTACTTTGGGGAGTTAATTAAATTTTGATTTATTGTTTCAATAAGTTGAGTGTTCAAACGTTTTTTAACCACTAATTTTATGTATCATCGATGTTGATGTTCATCAGTTTATCGGCCATTGACTTATCCCTTTACATCCCTGATATAAATTTGATTTTACCTTGGGGGTGGCCGACCTCTTGGTTCAGGTGAGTAATCCCTGGGCCCCTACCGGGAGGTCCCCTCCTGGGTGACGGGGAATATTCTCTGTGGTGGGGGGGAGGAGGTCCGCGGGGGGGGTCCTCGTGGCGACATATCCCTCATTGGCGGTGGGGGGCCTCTGTAACGTTGTTGTGGAGGGGAGTAGTCGCCCCTGGGGTGTGCCTCCCTTGTGAAGTAATGTGAGGGGGGTCCGTAGCCATCTCTCCTCTCATACCTGAAAAAATAAAAATAATTTACTTAAAAAGTTAAAATTCATTAAAAAAAAGGTTTTTAAAATTTTTTGATTGGTAGAAAAGGGAAGAACTAATAAAAAAGAGCATATCTAGGTAGGAAAGTTATTGTAATTTTAGAAAATCTTTAATAAAGCAATAAAAGAGATGGTAGGCATTTAAAGTTAGCAAATTTGGAAATTACACTAATATATTTTGTTTATATACTAAATTGTTTAAAGTAAAAAGGTTCTTTGTCTTTAGCTTAAGATTTCGATAACTACTAAACCGATTGAGTTCTCCTTTATAGGTAGGAAAGCTTCTCATATGACACGGAATGGTTTTAGACTATATTTCTGTCCCCTATCTATCCTTTTTAATACAGAGCCCCTAAATGCTAGGGCCGCAGCCGCTAGCAATATCTAAACTAATCTTAAAATTTAAAATTTTACCTTGGTGGAGGGGATCTACCACCCCCTCTGCCACCACGTCCTCTGAAACCACCCCTGTCCCCTCCACGGCCTCTGCCTCTAAAGCCACCCTTATCACCTCCCCTTCCTCTAGAGCCACCTCTGTTATTTTTAAATGTTTTCATTTTGAAAAAAAAAATTCGATGATTTTTAGTAAGTATTTTGGAAGATTAATTTTAAATTTTTTTATCTTAGGTACTGCTGTTTTATTAGCGCAGCAACTTTATAACAAAACTGTACGTCAGTCCATGGCGAAATTACAAAAAATGCATTGCTTTTAAACGTTACATTTAATAAATAAGCCTACCTAAAGATTTTCTAACTTTTACTTTTTAAAACAAAAACTTTCCTAGAGTAATGTGGGGGGCTGCGTCTTTCATACCTATCCCCGCCCCCACCCCGGCCTCTACCTCTGTAAGAACTGCGCCCCCTATCACCTCCGCCTCCACGTCCCCTGCCTCGTCCCCGGGATATTTCCACTCTCAGCCGTTCACCGGCATATAATGTACCGTTCATTTCCTTAAAAAATAAAGTGAAGTAAAAATAACTTCAAGACCTGAAGTTTGTTTAATAACAATAAGGTAAAAATAAATCAAAACAATTCCCTATAACTTAAAAATACCTCCTACAGTTAGGGAGTTGAATCCATTTTTATAGAAGCAGAAATATAATCTATGATTATGGTTTGGACCCTCTAAAACTGTAATCTACCTTTCCACTTTCCCCTCTCTTGGTGAAGATATCTTCAACGCCGATAGGATTTTTGAAATGTAAGATTCTACTTTCCCTTCTCTTGGTGAAGATATCTTCAACGCCGATACGATTTTTGAAATGTAAGATTCCACTTTCCCCTCTCTTGGTGAAGATATCTTCAACGCCGATACGATTTTTGAAATTTAAGATTCCACTTTTGCCTCTCTTGGTGAAGATATCTTCAACAAGAGAGACAAAAGTGGAATCTTATATTTCAAAAATCGTATCGGCGTTGAAGATATCTTCAACAAGAGAGGGGAAAGTGGAAGGGTAGATTACAGTTTTAGAGGGTCCAAACCATAATCATAGATTATATTTCTGCTTCTATAAAAATGGATTCAACTCCCTAACTGTCCTACCCTTGTGGAATATTCTAAACCCTTCTTGATCTCCCTAAACCTAACTAAAAGCAGTAGTGAAAGTTTCAAACAAAAAATTCAAGTAATGAAAAGGTGAAGGCAAGCCTTGACTTTTAAGGGGGTGGCAACACCCAGCCATTTTGTTGTAAAGAAACTAAAATATTGTTTGTATTATTATACAGATCTACAAAGATAAATATAAGCTGCGAAACTTTTCTGTAACTTACTTCTTCAACTGCCCCCTATGTTTCAAATGCTGATCTGAGGTCTTGTTTCTTTACAATCTAAATAAAAGAATTTGTTATAATCAAAAACTATAGGTATGAAACTAAAAAAATACGACAAGAAACCTTATACTTTTTAGCTAGACCAAAATAATCAGTAGGTAACAAGTTTGAAATAGATAGGACAATTCCTACATGCTTGAATTAATGATAATAGCTATGAGTTTCGTCCATACAGACCGGCCATCCAACACTAATTATAGAAAAGCTTCGCGTTTACAAAAAACATAATTCCCTTCCACAAAATAACAATGATAACGTTTATGAGAGTAAAGCTCTCAAATAAGACAGTGGGACAAACGGAATTTTGTTGGTAAAACTTCAAGGATTTTAAGGGATAAGGCAATCCCCGATAAATTGATCCACATCATTAATGATTATTAACAAAATTATATCTTTATAATTATAATTTTTTTTTCAATTTTTTTCAATTTTGTACCCACCCCCCCCACCCCCCCGACTACCGACGAACAAGTATTTTAGGTTAGGTTAGGTTTTAGGCTAGGGAGCCGAGCGCTGCGGCTAGGCAGGCAAGTGGGCCGAGCGCTGCGGCTAGGCAGGCAAGGGGGCCGAGCGCTGCGGCTAGGCAGGCTAGGGAGCCGAGCGCTACATTTCTAAAAGGATAATACCACCTACTCTAATGAATGTAGAATATACGTGGATATTACGACAGGGGGAAAAAATTGTCGTTATTTTAGCTTGCTAACATGAAATTCGTTTATTGGTCAGTTTGTTCAACCAGTAGTAGGGTAAGGATTGGGTTTAAAGAAGGGGGGTATCTTTATTTTAGCCAGCTGTGAGCATCTCCTTATCAGAGTAAATGAAAATGTGGTACAACATCCCAGTAATAATATATCGATTATTTTTATAAACTTTAATGGAAAAAACATTAAAAAAATAATATACCTGTCTAGCTAACACTCTGGTAAGGGTTTCCATAGTCTTAAACCACTCCCGGATTAATTCTTCCCATAAAGTTAGTCCACTCAAAACCTAAAACAAACGAACTTATTTTGACAAGTAGAAAAGTTGGTGGAAAAATAATTCATCTAAATTAATGAAGCAAAAATTCGTCCCCAAACTTCATTTTTAATTCTTGATACAGATTTTAAAGGGTGGGGCTTAAAGGGTGTTAACTCCACTCAACCCGTAAAACCCCTTATTTGTTTCCCTTCAAAATTAAAAAAAAAATATATTAGATTACCAACCTCAAACCTTTGAAATCCCTCATTTTATCCCTCTTAAAATTAAAAGCTTGACGTACAATCAACCATTGGTTGTCTTTAGGACGATTGGCAAATAGATCTGATTCCTGTACTGTAGAACAAATAAAACATTATGGAATGGATATAGAATATACGTGGATATTGATGACAGTGGAAAAATTGAAGTCAATTTAGGTTGCTAACATGAAACTCATTCAATGGTCAGTTTGTTTATCCAGTAGGACGGGACGGAATGGAGTAAAGGGGGCGAATTAGGGTTATCGTCATTTTAGCCCACTGGGAGTTTTACTTTATTAGAGAAAATAAAAATCTAGTGTAACATCCAAGTAATAAAATATCTATTTCTGCAGGTTATCTTAATTATAGTATAGCTAACATTACCTCTAGAAACTGATCCCAAAGTTCACAGGACACAACAACATAGAGATTAGCCTTGATCCATGTGACAATGAGGGTCTGGAAGATGGCCTGGGTCAACCTTCCTCCAAGGGTGTCCTCCCTGATAAGCATAGATAACTATTAACTAAAGATCCAAGAACAAATTAAATATAAATAGGCTATTTTTATTTAAGTGTGTAGGTAGGTATAAAGTATACTTTTTATCTAAAAATGGTATTTTTGTCTCTGATTTTATTTATCGCGTCGTATTATAGACAGCTTTCCGCGACTGGTAAAATGAGAAATTTTCAGATCAATAGCAATTTTGTTAGCCCCGAGGGGCCAAAGGACTGGCCTAACAAAGCTGGTATTGATAATATAATTTCTAGACTATTGTTCATAGAAAATTGTCTGTAATACGTAATTTTTCAGTATGGCCCAGAACCATTTTTAATCCAGGGGATATTTATCGGTTTCAAAGCCATACTGGAAACTCTTTGTTTAGGTCAAAACTACATTAATATCAATTTTTCTTTATTTTAGATTTAGTGTGCTGACTAAACAAACTAATTTCATTACTTCTTCTTTACAAGCAAAATGCTAGTGAATTTGTTCTTAAATACTTAAAGAAAATCGTAACTTCTCTATAATAATTATCTATGTGCCTGCGTCTTGGTGGTGTTTCTGTGAGGGTGAGTTGAGTTATCTGCTGCAAGATAAAGAGTAACTGCTCCCATGTTCGCCCGTCCATCTTTACATTCATTACCATAAACCTGACCAAAATAAAATTATTGTTAGATTAGGAATATCTATTTCTTAAATAAAATTAACAGGATGTCTTTCTGTACCATGTGAAAAAGTTTAATTTTAGCTATAATGGGAGAAAAAATCGGCGTTATCCTCTTAGAAATTTTTTTTTCAATTTTTTTCAATTTTGTAATTTAAATATTTAGAGAAAATTGAGTAGTAATTTACTTCTTGATTCAAAATATTTGATTAAATTGAATCAAAACTAATAATTATTTTTGGCACTCTATATTCAAATAATCATAAGCTTATCAATAGTCGCATGCGCGCACAGAGGTGCCATAAATTTCAAAACTTAAAAATATAAGTTTTGTAGCGAAATTACTCTATAATTCGAAATCTCTGTCTTTCTTTTAGAAACATTCAGGGGAATATACGAAAGCTTATATTTATATTAAAGATGAAAAATCGATAAATTCAAATGCACACGGCACATCTGCGTAAACACACCCTGGATTTTTTTTCTTTTAATTTTAATTCGTATGAAGCTAGCTCAAATAAGTAAATATTAAATTTGATATATTTTTGATGATGCGGGAGGATGTTTTAAAAGAAATGATGAAATAATTTTCAAGGTTTTAAAAAAAAGTTAGCTTCTTTTATGCGAAAAAATTCAATAAAAAGTAAAAATTTTTACCAAAAAGTTGGTCAAATTTTACCAAGTTTTTTTTTTTGTTAAAGTCCAAAAATCTGGACTTAGCCTAAAAATTTACCTTGTCAATTTTTACCAAAAAGTTGGTCAAATTTTACCAAGTTTTTTTTTTTGGCAGAGTCCAAAAATCTGGACTTAGCCTAAAAATTTACCTTGTCAATTTTTACCAAAAAGTTGGTCAAATTTTACCAAGTTTTTTTTTTTGGCAAAGTCCAAAAATCTGGACTTAGCCTAAAAATTTACCTTGTCAATTTTTACCAAAAAGTTGGTCAAATTTTACCAAGTTTTTTTTTTTGGCAAAGTCCAAAAATTTGGACTTAGCCTAAAAATTTACCTTGTCAATTTTTACCAAAAAGTTGGTCAAATTTTACCAAGTTCATTTTTTTTGGCAAAGTCCAAAAATCTGGACTTAGCCTAAAAAAATACCTTGTCAAATTTTACCAACTTTTTGGTAAAAATTGACCAAATTGCGTTTTTTTGTCTAAGTCCGAAAATTCGGACTTAACCTGAAAAATAGAGTTGTAAAATTGACCACATTTTTGGTAAAACTTCCAAAAGTGCTAAAATTAAAAAAAAAAAAAAAAATTTAAATTTAGGCTTCATTGTATAGAAGTCATTATTTTAAAGTACTACAACTGATTATGAAGAGCTGTTTTTTATTTAAAACACAAAAAACGGGTTTTTTTGTTTCGTCAAATTTTACAAAAAAAATGGTAAAATTTGACTAATTTTTTGGCTAAAATTTTTGCTGGTAAAATTTACCACGAAACTGGTATATTTTACCAGGTTGACCAGCTTTACCACTTTTCTGGTAAAACGATTTTTTTTTCTGGTATTTCGTAGAACCTGGGTAGCAAGATCCTTTGCTACAGACAAAAAAAATTACCACTTTATATTTTTCTGAAAATTATAAAATCTACAATTCTATGAATATTATTGTAACTTGTAAATAAAAACTCACAAAACCTTTACCAGTTAATTTAACAAGATATATTATTATTCTTTGGATTGGATACCTTTAATAATTACTAATTATGATATTTACCATAAATGTATCAGAAATAAGTTTGTTTAGTTGTTGAATATTTGAAATAATATCATCAAATTCCACTTCATGGCTGTGCCCTTCTGATAGCAGTGGAGTAACCTAGATAAATAAACGAAGCTATTTGTTGTGCCTATAAAAACGACGTCATACAATAAAAATGACCAATGTTAGGCAGATACAAAGACTAAATTACCAATGGCAGGCCAGTATACATTTCAATAGACCAATGGTTGGCCAGTTTGACGTCATTTTTTATAGGCACATAAGAGGCTTCTAAATAAACATTTAAAAGAAAAACAACTATATATTTAATAACAGCGCAGCTGGGTAATATCCTTTTAGAAGTATTTTTTTTTCAATTTTGAAAATTTGAGTCCCCCCCCCCCCCCCCGCGACATAACTATGAACTTTGGCCCCGGCGCTCGGCACCCTTGCCTGCCTAGCCGCAGCACTCGGCCCCCTTGCCTGCCTAGCCGCAGCGCTCGGCTCCCTAGCCTAAAACCTAACCTTACCTAAAATAGTAAAATAGTTGTTCTGTCGGAGGGGGGGGGGGGCGGGGTACTCATATTTTCAAAATTCTAAGAGGATAACGCCTGAAGCTGTTTCTAATTATAATTAAAACATAGAGCCAACCATAGAGCTATAGAGTGATAGAGAAAACAAACTGAAAATGATCAAAACTCCAGAATAAAGGGAGACAAAAATGAAAGGGATTCCTACAAGATATATTTTTTTGGGCTCAATACCAGCTGAGTATCCACGTGGATGTTCAGCTACTATTGGGGCCATTTTTGGATACTCAGCTACCATTGGGGAAATGTGTGGATATTCAACTACCATTTGGGGAAAAATAGTTTTCCTATCAATTTAATACAAAAGGTACGATTTAGGAAGCGTAGCAATTCTATAATAGAAAGTCTGTTGGTCCATTTTAAACATGTTGATGTTTTCAGAAACCAATTTTTTCATATAATATAATAAATGAAAGCAAAGTTTTTCTATATTTTTTGGGTATTGTATCAACTCTATAAGAACGTAATTACCAAAATGTTCGTATGCCCAACTACGATTTTATTTTGTCATCCTTGTTTTGTATAAGTCTTATATAAAAACAATGTTTTTTTTTTTATTTTTAAATCAGTCTAGAATAAAGGACAACACATATAAAAATCTTTATTGTCATGGGAATCAGCAGTATGAAAGGATATAATGAAAATACCAATAGGAAACTTTTGTGGATATTCAACTACCATAGGGAAAAAGTGTGGATATTCAACTACTCTTGGGAAATATGCGTGGATACTTAGCTACTATTGGGGAAATCGTGGATACTCAGCTGGTATTGAGCCGATTCTCGCATACCCTCATAAAATGTTTTTCCCAGCTGGCTAATATAACGATTTTACAAATATAATTAAGCTGGAACAATATTAAACTTAAGTTATATTCATGTATAGATTAAATTTATTATGTGAAAAGGCATATATTTACATAAGGGATTTATTTCAATTTGATTTCAATGTTATTCAACATCTTTGCAACTGAAGTACTCGTAACTCGCTGAGAGAGAGGGGACAATGAGCTTTTTATTACACTAGTCCCCAAAGTTTTATAATAAAAATTTTTTATTCGTTGGCTTAACAACTTTAGAGAATTTATGAATTTTGATTGGTTAGTTAATTAAGTTTAGTGTTCAAACGTTTCTACCACTAATTTTAAATTACAGAATGGGTAAATCTGTGTATCATGAATAGGAATTTACATTAATATATCTGCCATTGCCTTATCCCTTTAGATCCCTGAATAGTAACTCTAATCTCATAGAATGAAACTGGCGTAAATACGCTCACTATGCAATTGTAACGTTCAGTTGATTAAATGCGCTCGAAAAGGTCGCACACTGTGCGCGTTGATAATTCGTGCACACATAAACTTAACTATAGTTATAGTGATTTATGACTTTTTACACATTACACAGTTTTGCTTTTTAAGTATGTGATAAAAAAAAGATTGCTTTTTAGTAGTAACAAGAATGATAGCAGCAAAGTGTCCAAACATAAATTAAAAGAACTTATTGAAATTTTAAAAAAGCAAAAAATAGCATTAGCAGTAGTAGTAGGCTCTTGGAAAATGCCCCTCCCCATAACAGTTAAAATATTTTGCCTTTAGACACCTGGTCAAAGCTAAAAGTTGTAATAAAGAACCTGAAAAAAAAATATAATGATCTCATTAAAATCTCAATGAAAAATAGAGGTTTTATTAAAAGTGCTAAAAGGTACTACCCATTAATTTTGTTTTTGTCAAATATTTTTTCACGCTTTCAAAAAATTTGAAACATTTTAGCGCAGCGGCTAGTTTGATTATTAGGTTTAAACAGACAAACACATATACATCCCATCTTTTTAGCCTACTGTAGGAAAAACACATTCTTGAACAAGTTACCTTTTTTAAAGCATTTTTATTATTTAGAATGATTGTTTTAGACAAAATGACAATGATAATACTTTTAGCTTTGATGATTCTAAGTTACGGACAGGAATCGTGTTTTCACGAATCATTTTTAATTTTTAAACAATTTGTTAAATAACCCAATTAGATAATTTTGCAAAAAAAATAATGTACAGTAATTTGGTTTGATAATACTAAAACAAGAAGATTTTAATTTGACGAAAACAACAAAATCTCCAATTTATAAAAAAACGGCAGATTAGTATTCCTTTACTGGTGGCGACGGCTGCTAAATTTTAAGCATTCAGCCATAAATTCTAGCGGTTGTGGTTTAGATTGTCCCAAATAGCAGATTGTAACTGCAGCTTTATCTTAAAATTATAAATTTTTAGGTCCTGATTTAAAATAAAATTTGTATGAAGAAAAAGGTTAAATTATAAGAAGTTGCACTTCATAAAATTGATTTTCATGATAATTTTGAGGTAATTTATTGCAGCAAGGATGTAAATTCCACTCTGATCTCAGATAACCAAAATATGCATTTTTTAAAACTTTTTTTTTACTTCCCAGAATTAAGGACAGTTTAAATTATTGTTCTTAGAAATATTTTTTTGTATTGTAATGGAATGGAATAATGCATGTACAAAAATTGTAGAAACTTTAAGAAAGATGATTATAAAATCATCAAATAGTTTGTCAATGGATCTAATGACAATGACCGATAAATTGATGTACATATCCAATAATGATAAACAAAATATCTCCTGTGGATTAAAATTCGTGGTTGAAACCTTTGGACACTCATCTAAATGAACCAACCAATCACAATTCAGTAAAAGTCCCCAAGATTGTTAAGCCAATGAATTAGAATAGTATAACGTTAGTATAAAACTTTGGGGCTGGTGTAATAAACAGCCCAATGTCCCCTCCCTCCCTGAGTCTTGCTTGTGTTTTAAATGATTTATTCTTCTTATTAGACAAATTATAAATAAATTAAACATGATAATATTACATATTGTAATGTGTTAACAAATTATGTTGTAAAATCTAAAATTGCTGTTACATAACAATCTAAGTCACCGGAACATTTTTGTCATCTAATTGTCATTAATCAAAGGAAACCTTTAAACAGTTTGGTGTAGATAGATAATGTTTTGTCCATCAGATTATATTAACAATGAAATTAAACGGAAAAAAATCACGAAATCTATTTTCAGCTGTTGTTGGGGGGGGGGGGGGGGGGCGCAACACATAGTAAACTTGACGACTTCTCCATTTGCCCCCAAAATATTATTTATATTTTTTTTCTCACTTATCTGTTTGTCTATAGCTAAGCTGCTCTAAACTACAACCATATGATATGTCTATAGCGCTGCATGTAATGCCCAAGATATATAAAGATTCATTTACATTGTCCTTGTATGAACATATTTTCCACCTTAAAAGCGTTTTAGCACTAAATTTAATTGACCTTGTTTAAAAACGAGTAATTTTTTTTACAATTATGAGTTTCTATATGATAAATGAATCTTCCATTTAAAGTGTAAAATTCAATGTTTTTAAAAGAGAAGCATTTCTGTCCATAGGGTCGGTCCATCTGTCCTTAACGTATAGCTCTTATTGGAAAGTATTACTCATTTCTAATCGATATCAAAGACAATTAGGCAATATACAATTAAGTCTTAAAATGTAAGTATGTCCGTAATAAGAATCCT
The DNA here is from genome assembly GCF_053477335.1 of Acartia tonsa. Lineage (NCBI taxonomy): Eukaryota > Metazoa > Arthropoda > Copepoda > Calanoida > Acartiidae > Acartia > Acartia tonsa. The sequence goes on along the minus strand of NC_137266.1, from coordinate 10,810,341 downwards.
GCTTTCAGGTAATTTTGGGATTTACTTCAACAGATTTTTTGTTGCTTTTTATCTTCTAAATACAGTTTTACTTTCCTTCATGAACCTTCATGAACAAAACTAACAACTATAATTGTCAAAACACGAGATTTAATTCAGGCAATATTCCAATGTCCCTCGGATGGACACTTTCCAGATCCAGAGAGTTGTTCTTCCTACTTTCACTGTGCCAACAACCATGTAAGTATCTCATTTCTTTTATGATGGCTTTGCCTCTAGCCTCCAATGGTATATTCCCAAAACAATTATATCCTTACATTAAAGTAACAGGATCTGTGTCTGTCTATGTATATGTGCGTGTGTACCGAAAGATCGCGTTAACCACTGAACCTATATGGTTATCCATAAAAGTGGGGCTTCTCATAGGTCCTGGTAAGGTTTACAGCTATTTTTGGGTGGGTACCAAAATTATTTAGAAAAAAAAATCTTTCCTAAAAAAAGAGTCGAGCTCTGCAACTCCCTCCTATTTTTGGGATAAATTCAAAATAAGGGGTAGTTACTCTCCTTTGTCTGACTTCTGTGGGCTACTATTACCCAATATAACCTAACTTAATCTGACAAACAAACAAACAAAAAACTATCCCCTCCCTTATAAAAGATTTTTTTCAAAATAAGGGGAAGGGGTTTAGATGATCAACAGAGCACTTTGAGGGAAAACCCCTATATATCTTAACTTTATCCTAAATGAGAAACGGAAGTAAAATTAATACAAAAAAGGAAACACTATAATTTAGATAATAACTTAATAAAATCGGAACCAAATTTTGGGAAGATCAAGGATGAAAAGAACATAAAAATCGCAGCTCATGCATTTTATATTGTTAGTGGCTAAACCGACACATCTTTCCCTTGGAATGTTTGACCTATACATCAACTATACTATCATATAAAGTTTGATTTTTGTTTGTCCGTCAAGATTTTGTCAACCACTCAACAAATCTCAATGTCAGGGAAGCTTCATACAGGTCCTAAGATGGTCTTAGATGGTCTCTAAAATTCATTGTACGATTTTAGTCTATTTGTATGCTCCCTATCTATTTGGGGTGCAGCCTCCAACTTTAAGTGTATAAAAATCTACCTCTTAAATATAATTATTAAAGGCTATTATTATGATTAGGGCCAGTCCGACTGTTTGTACGTCCGAAATGATTAGCCCTTTTCGTAAATTTGTACATGTTAGAATTGCCTATTGATTTCAAACTTTGCATGAAAATTCCTATAACAGTTCGGTATGATTTAGAAAGCGTTGCTACTCTATAATCATTACCAGAAAGTCCGTAATTATATTTAAAAAATGTTTCTTATTAACCTTTAAAACAAATTATCATTTTCATAGACTGACAGATAGTCACTTAGTTGGTGTGCTCCCAAAAAGATTAATGTCTGAAATCACTGAAATTTCTATTATTAAATTTATTGCTAAATAACAAGGTTACAAGGTAGAGCCCTTTATTTAGTAAACTAAGCATTAGTGTAACCATCAAAAAGCTATTTTTACTCAGCTTAAAATGAGCTGGATTTCAGCTGGATACAATTCGGGTTATAATGGGTGAACTGTCTCTAAAACCATGCAATTATAATACATTATTAAACTCTATTGGGGTTACATGTCCCTAATTAAACCTTTCCTAAACTAACTAAGCAATATTGCAAGTTACATGGTTAATTTTGCTTAGGAAACTATTATATTTAAATGGCAAATAATTTTTTTGTAATATTTTTACACACATGAATGCGAATATGTGACAGTACATTTTTTTAGTAGCGAAGCTACTCTATAATTCACTTTGTCTGTCTGTCCGCGTTTGACTTGTGTAATAATCCCCTTTTTCAATCTTTTTTTAAAAATTGTTATATTAAAGTTGCATTCCCCTAAACTTTGGCCCATACCTGCGGTATCCTACCCCTGCGGGACTACCCTATATCTAACATAACCTAGTTAGAGATAACAATTCACACCACAAAAAAAGTAATGAAACTAATGAGGGGGGTTCCTATGTTTGACAAGGCACTTTTAGAGAAACTGCGAATATTCCTTTACAAAATTATTTTTTTTTCAGCCTTTTCCTGGATCCTGTCCACCTGGTCTACTCTGGAATGGATTGAAGGTATGTACAATTCAACTAATATATAAGGTATACTAGTGCAGCTATGACCCTAGATGCATTTAGGGGCAAGTAAAATGTTTCTTTTCAAACTATTTTAAGATCAACTGAATACAAAAAAAATATTTTTTGGGGGCCAGATGGTGTTAGTTATGCTTTTTTTTGGTTTTAGCTGTTTAATGAAAATATCTGCTAGGCGGCGTTTCTATATTTTTCAGCCATTTAAAAACTTAAAGAAAATTTTGAATTTTTTTTGTTGCTCTTTAGTTGAAATAAAAGAAGATAAAGCAATAAAGTACTATAGCTCAAACCCATCTTTGTTTGGTGTGCATTTACCTCCGCATTATATCATATCCACATATTTTTTTGTAAAACGTATAAACAGTGTAGCTTTTCACAGGTCCTTGGAAGGTTCGTAACTATTTTAGAGGATGTTACCACCACCTTACCAAGAAAAATCGCCCTTAAAAAAATACCACACTCGAAAACAAATTTCTCCATTTTTTAAAATAAAAAAAAGCTTTTTGTGTAGCGGTTCTAATAATTTGATGATAACCAGAAATGAGTGTACACCACTCAGTTCAATTAAAGTCTAAAATTTTGAACCATCCTTATCTGTTCTGAAATGATTGTAAAGATAATCTAGGGTGTAGCCTCTCTCCAGACACAACTCTGGTTTTGGAATCAATAAATTGCACCCTTTTTAAGCATTAAGGGTTTGTAGTTAGATAGATTGTTATACTAATAGTAAAACAAGAAAAAGATCTATAGGGATAAGCCATTGGCCGATAATTTGATGTAAATCCACAATGATGATACATAAAATTACCTTCTAAGTACACTAAAGTTAGTGCTTCAAATGTTTAGCACTCCCAATAAACGATAACTCCCGCCACCCGAAATTTTTTTTTTATTAATTTTCTTTTTAAACATCAACCTTAAGTGACCATAGAGGTTCTAGGGACGTAGCCACAAGTAAAAATATAAAGGAATATGTAACATATAGAAAACTTCAACTCCTTTGCCAGCTTAAGAAAATTCATTGGACTTAGCCCAATGATGATTAATTCACTAATCCTCCTAAAAATGATAATTTAGGACGAGTGTGACTTCCCCGAGAACGTGAACTGTGAAATAAGCCTGGGTGACATTGCACAAATGAAGGTTAATTTTTTTAAGAGCGAAGCTTTTCTATAATTAGGGTCTATCCGTCCGTCCGTAAGTTTGTCCTTATACAGTATCTTGTATTTATTCGGTTTATCAACAAATTTACTTACAATTTTGTTTAGACTTAAATACTTAAGTTATGCTTATTCAGTTCTAAAACTCTACAAGTGTTAATGTTCGTTTGTCCTACCATTTCATAGCTCGCTTATTTGATTGTTGTCATCCTTGTTTAAGAGCGAAGCTTGTCGTCTACATTTAGGGTAAATCCTTACGTCCTTAAAGAGTAATTTTGTCTGTTATTTTAGGCTAGCTAAATTATCAACAATTGTATAGCGGAGCAACTCTATCATCATAAGAAGAATGCCTGTACATTCATTTTATGGCCTGAAATGTGATTTTTGTATCTTTATATTTTACTGACTAACTTTTGAAATTAAATTATTATCTTATTGGTAGCGGAGCTCATCTATATTTTGCCTTTGTCTGTCCGTCAAAGTTTCACCTGTAAAATGCATGAATTTAAAACTTAAGAATTTAAGAATTAATTTTGCTGTTGCTTGGGACGTACCATAATTTAGCAACAAATTAACTGATAATGCACAATTTGAATGATAAGTGACATCCATCAAAAATAATGAAATTATCCCTAATTTGGTTGGTTACACAGTTATAACATACAGGGATTTAAAGGGATAAGTAAATGCTAAAACAATTGATGTACAGTGTACATCCCCTTTAATGATATACAAAATTACCCCCTTTTAGATTACAATTATTGGTTAAAACGTTTTGATCCATAGAAATTTAATGAACGTCCCCAAAGGCCAATGAATAAGAAAACATTGCAATAAAACTTTAGGAATTGGTGTAATAAACAGCCCAATATCCCCTCTCGCACTGTATACCATATCTTTGTTTCGAAATTGAATGCAGTACATTTTTTACTATTACAGAAAAGGATATATTTCTGGAAATTAAACATTTTATGACTTTGTATCATAAAATATTTTCATTGGCCCATATATGCATGGCTATTATTAAGCCTGTTTATTGGCCATGCCATTCCCAAAATTATTTTCATTAATGTCAAGCATAACACTTTGGCGTCTTTAATTATGACTTGGTATGTATTTAAAAGAAATCATTTGATATTTAAACTAAGTCGAGCGAAAAAACAATATATATGAAATCCTATTATATTAAGTAGTAGTGTTTATTTTGTTTGCAGCTAAATATATCGAAAATGCTGGTCCTAAAAATATCTGACCTTCTGAGCCTTCCCCTAAAGTTTAAGGGCGAAGCAACTAGTATAACTAAAAGTACATAAAGTATTAATAAATATAGAGAACATATATGTACATAACCACACCCTAAAAAATAAAAGATACCAAAATTATCCAATTATAACGGGGCATATCCGTCTAGCCAAGAAACAATGCAATAAAACTCAACTTTATTTTGCATATATATTCATATAACTTTTTTATAGAAGCGTTTTTCTAATAAAGGATAGTTTTGCCCGGAAAAGATGGCTTTTTTCGTTAATTAATGCATGTCAACAAAATATCAAACTTGGGTTGTTGATTTCTTTAAAAGTTAGGTACAATCTAATGAGAATTACAACTCTATAATCATTACCAGAAAGTCTGTATGTATATTTTAAATATAATGATTTTTTGCTTTTTTCGATGACATTTGATCATATGGTATACAAATGAAGCTAGTAAAAGTGGCTGATTCAGATTTTGACGCCAAAAATATTAACCAATGAGAGGCCACTATAAATTTTACCATTACTCAATTACAGTGTATACTGGCCTCTCATTGGTTAATTTTTTTGACGTCATAATCTGAGTCAGCCACTTTTACTAGCTTCTATACAAATTATGCTTATTTGTTAAAAAGTGATAAGATATTTGTTTTATCCGATCAAGTTCTCTATATTTGTGAAGCTTTAGAAGGGATGGTTTGGGGTTATTTTTCTGCTTTAATCATAAGGATGGTTTTAGGCTGCTTTTCTTTTCTCCTCCCCTAGATGATAGAAGCGCAACTACAAGTTTATTAGACAGCACTAAAGAATAAATATTTTTTTGTGTAGGTTAGTAATGGAACCTATATCTACATGACATTTGATGACGGACCAAACGAGGGAACTCCGTATGTGCTGGATGCTTTGAAAAGGAATGGGGTCAGGTATAATTATATATGTTTTGTAGCACAGCTACTCTAAAACTAGATTCGCTACGCCCGAACTAATACATTATGTTAAGTAAAATTTTGATTCTTAAGATTTTTAGATGGGCTAAGAGATAAAGTACAAAAACAGAAGTTTGTACTGAAATATCAAAATAAAACCGATCCCTCAAAATTTTGTATTACTAAAAACTAGTTATCACAAGATCATAACAGCATTCGGTAGCTTTTTATTTTTCATTTTTAATTAATCTAATATCTATATTAGATATTAATTAGCAGGAAACGCAATATTACAGATTTAACCACAAATAAAACCTCTGATGCATTCTTTCAGAGCAACCTTCTTCATAAACAGTGACAATCTGCATGATGATAACCCAGACGTTGTCAGAGCCAACAAACAATCTATCATCAGGTTGGTAGAATAGCTACTCTACAAGGGGTGATGTCTGTCTTTTTGTCTGTATTTCTGTTGTAAAACTTAAAGAAAAAGTAGCAAGTAGTTTTTTAGTCTTAAGCTAAAAATCATAAAAATTGCAGGTCCTAATGGATTGTAATTTTTAGGTTAGCCATGTTAATGTAATGAGATGGTTTAATGCTATTTTTCTTACAGCTACATAGGAACAGAAAGCAATTTTCTAGCATAAAAAAGGGTCCCCACTACTGGAACCAGGTAGTTGTCTGGGTTGGACAATGTACATCTATACTAGATTGTGGAGATGCTTCGAACCTAAAAGAATATTTTGCAAATAATGCACTGACTTCCCTGTCATGATTTATTAAATCCACGTCTAACAATTACGACTTCACAAAAATAAACATCGTCTTACTATGAAAAATACTTTCAGCAAGGATAAGGATACTTTAGACGCTCTTCATAGTGCCTATAAAAATGGGGAGAAAATCCTGAATTACGTCATATTAGAATGATACACTATTCTAACATGATGTTATTCGGGATACTTTGGCAAAAAGTTTTTAAATTTATCTTACTTTTGCTTAGTCACTATTAAGAGCTTCATATATTTGTTTCTAATATTGCTCATTTTATTAGTTGGCAATAATTTGTTTTGTTTAGGATGTTAACAGAAGGCCATGTTATCGGTGACCACTCATATGATCATATGGTTCATAATACTATTAATGATAACCCAAGGTAATGTTATTGGTGACCACTCCTATGATCACATGGTTCATAATACTATCAATGATAACCCAAGGTAATGTTATTGGTGACCACTCATATGATCATATGGTTCATAATACTATCAATGATAACCCAAGGTAATGTTATTGGTGACCATTCCTATGACCATATGGTTCATAACACTATCAATGATAACCCAAGGTAATGTTATTGGTGACCACTCCTATGACCATATGATTCATAATACTATCAATGATAACCCAAGGTAATGTTATTGGTGACCACTCCTATGATCATATGGTTCATAATACTATCAATAATAACCCAAGGTAATGTTATTGGTGATCACTCCTATGATCATATGGTTCATAATACTATCAATGATAACCCAAGGTAATGTTATTGGTGACCACTCCTATGATCATATGGTTCATAATACTATCTATGATAACCCAAGGTAATGTTATTGGTGACCACTCCTATGATCATATGGTTCATAATACTATCAATGATAACCCAAGGTAATGTTATTGGTGACCACTCCTATGATCATATGGTTCATAATACTATCTATGATAACCCAAGGTAATGTTATTGGTGACCACTCCTATGATCATATGGTTCATAATACTATTAATGATAACCCAAGGTAATGTTATTGGTGACCACTCCTATGATCATATGGTTTATAATAATATCAATGAAAACCAAAGGTATTATAATCCTTTTTTGAGGGGTTGTGAAGGGTGTTTTAGCCCCCTCATCTCTTTTACTGTTTTTATGTTGTACAATTAAGTTAGATATTTATTTTTTTACATACTACAAATGTGCAACATCAGATGGATTTTTGGGGTTTTTGATGACATTTTAAAGATGATAGCCCTACTCATATGGTTAAGCCTACTGATGATATCCTTCAATATAAATCTTATTATCGGTTAAGTTTTCTGTCGCTTGATTGTTCGGTATATCTATCCCCATACACAGGAATACACATATCAATATTTTAATAAATAGGTGTTTTTATGTTTTATGTTATGATTTTAGAAATGCTTACAAAGGACTGGATGATGATATCCTATGGTTTGGACAGAAGAGTATTGATCCTGTCACATTGACCCTTAAAGAAGCAGGTACAAACCAGAAGGGAGGGATCATTGGAAAGTAAAAAATATGGGTACCCAAAATTGTTTAATTACGTTCTCTCATTTATTTGCTTATAACTTTGGGTACTTTGTCAGATCTTGATTGATGAGTAAAAATTTAAAAATCAGTGTTTCTAAAATATTCAACCAATGATTCGATGGTGGTAATTTTGTTTATTATCATTTGGGATGTACAATCATAAGAGTAAAATCAGTTATGTTACCCCGTACCTTCGGCATCTTGGTGCTAACAAAACCTAAATTGTACATTTTTTATCCGCGGAAAGCTGAATGTTATACGATGCGATAAATAACTATTATTACTTTTAGGTTTCCAAGAAGACGCTGTCAATTATGTAACTTACACAATGTGGAATAATATCAGGTCAACCTTTACACCTCATTCCGTGGAAGGGACCGTCAATGTCATGGAGACTTCCCCGGGAAGGTCCCCAAAGTTTTGAAATAACCTTATCTTATTTGTTAGCCCAACAACTATTGGGAATTTCGTTAAATTTGATTGATTGGTTCATTAAGTTGAGTGTCTTAACGTTTTAACCACTAATTGTAATCTAAAGTGGGGGAAACATTGTATATCATCATTGGGGATGTACATCAGTCTATCAACCTTTATCTTATCCCTTTAGTATCGTGGTACTCGGCACATCCTACCTTATTATAAAGATTATTATTTCCAGATTACCATTTTCTAACAACTGGCGTGTTGGACCAATTTCTCATGATTGTTATCCTTGCACAGTCCCGGCAAGTTCAGGAAGGTAAGCAACATTGTAATTAATCAAGAAAAGGAGCATTTATGAACAGCTGCCGATGGCCCGAGCTAACAAAAATGATTTTATGATTTTTTACTTAATATTTGTGGCAAATTTTTACCTTTTCAAAAGAAATGAAAAAAATAATGCTTATTCATAAGTTCTATTTATGGTTCTAGAGACCCCTAAAACGATGGTCTACTATCTAAGCCAAATTTTGCGTCTGTCCATAAAGTGTCTGTTTTCAAATCAAAGTAATCCACTTTCATAAAATCTAATTTTAATTTTATTCCTATTTTCATTTTCATTCTTTATTACCTTTTCCTAAAAATAATTATTATGTACTAATTTTATGGTAATAGAGGCCTCTACCGCAAGGGTCTTCTAACCATATTTTTATGTTTATACCACACTTTTATGATATCCCAGAAAAATTTCATCTGATTTTGGCTTTGAGAAATATAAAATATTTCCCAGTCCTTCTGGTATGGCTAGTGCGTCCCCACATATAAGGACTTAAAGACATCAACAGTTTTAAAAATAATTAAAAAAAAAAACATTCTTCATGCCAAAGCCAATTTTGTAATGTATCCTTTCCAGCAATGGAGTAGAGCTAGCCAAGGCTTTGTCTTCAGAAGGTGCTCATGTCTATGGGTGGGATATGGAGTGGAATATGGACTATAATATTAACAGGTATACTAGTATGATATGGAGTGGAATATGGACTATAATATTAACAGGTACGTTATTTTCTCTACTAGGTGCTAGCCAGTGGATAATGAAGAAATAGTTATTTATCGACTCGTATTGTAAACAGCTTTCCGCGGATATAAAAATGTACTATACTGCTCCTTTGAATATATTTTGCCATTGCTATTGGTCAGTCTCTCTATATTAAGGACATTTGTTTTATAAAGATAAATTGTATGTTGTTTGTGCTTTTATGGACAGTATCCAGGTATAAGGTATAACCAACAAGTGAAATAAATCTTAAATAATATTTGGGGGGCAAATGGAGAGGTCGTCAATTTTTCGTTATGTTGCACCCCAACGACAGCCGAAAACCACGCATAAGTTTCGTGATTTTTTCCTGTATTAATTTCGTTATTAGTATAAGCTGGACAGTATCATCCTTGTTATACTACCATGTTATTATTAAACAGTTAGGGAGTTGAATCCATTTTTATAGAAGCAGAAATATAATCTATGATTATGGTTTGGACCCTCTAAAACTGTAATCTACCCTTCCACTTTCCCCTCTCTTGGTGAAGATATCTTCAACGCCGATACGATTTTTGAAATATAAGATTCCACTTTTGGCTATACTCAAAAAACGCCTATCTCAGAAAACGCCTATCTCAAAAAACGCCCATCTCAGAAAACGCCTATCTCAAAAAACGCCCATCTCAGAAAACGCCTATCTCAAAAAACGCCTTTTTCATAAAATGCCTACTACATTTTTAAAAATTATCTTTTAGTGAAACATGTAAGTCTAAGAAGGTATTGTGAATATGATGTCACTCTTGCACATTTGCTTTTTGAAAATTGATCACAATTGAATAACAAAAACTTTTACCTAGTGAATTATTATTATTATTTGACCTAATATCTTGAATTAACAGAATATCAGGTTGAAATGTTGTAAATATGACTAAACCTAGTAAATTTGTTAAGAGATATTCATAAAGATGTTGTAGAATTTGAGTTGGGTGAATTTCAAAATAGGGTTGTGAAATTTGGGTAGGGTGTTTACTATGAGCTCTATTAAAACATACTTCTTATTTATTTTCTTTATTATTTGACTTAATATCTTAAATTAACAGAATATCAGGTTGAAATGTTGTAAATATGACTAAACCTAGTGAATTTGTTAAGAGATATTCATAAAGATGTTGTAGAATTTGAGTTGGGTGAATTTCAAAATAGGGTTGTGAAATTTGGGTAGGGTGTAAGGAAGGTATAAATTGTTTAGAAAACACAAAATTTTGTTCTAGTTTATATTATGCTTAAAAGAAATTTTAGATTCATGTTATATAATAATTAACATACACAAATAATATACAAAATATTTATTGAGTATGATATGCTTTAAAATTATCAGAATTATATAGCTGTTCCTCAAAATAAAAAATTAGTTTAGAATAATTATTATAAATTATAAAGCAATTTAACATTTTTAATGTCTTATTCATAATTTCCTTCTTTTTTTATCAGATTCAAAAATGATTTACTTTTCAATAAGCTTCAATAATTAAACCCTTACCTCTAATGAGTTCTCCCTCCAATAATTTTCTCCCATCCCCCATTTTCCATTTATTCAAACTATCCCTATTCTCTTAATATAGAAGCTTCTCTTTAGTTTACCATTTTATCCATTTTTGTACATAGTTTATTGACTGGTTGGATTGGTAATTTATTATTCTATTAAATACTAGTTATAAATTAGGCTTTATTTTTTAAAAATGTAGTGGGCATTTTATGTAAAAGGCGTTTTTTGAGATAGGCGTTTTCTGAGATGGGCGTTTTTTGAGATAGGCGTTTTCTGAGATGGGCGTTTTTTGAGATAGGCGTTTTCTGAGATAGGCGTTTTTTGAGATGACCCCCACTTTTGTCTCTCTTGTTGAAGATATCTTCACCAAGAGAGTCAAAAGTGGAATCTTTAATTTCAAAAATCGTATCGGCGTTGAAGATATCTTCACCAAGAGAGGGGAAAGTGGAATCTTACATTTCAAAAATCGTATCGGCGTTGAAGATATCTTCACCAAGAGAAGGGAAAGTAGAATCTTACATTTCAAAAATCGTATCGGCGTTGAAGATATCTTCACCAAGAGAAGGGAAAGTAGAATCTTACATTTCAAAAATCGTATCGGCGTTGAAGATATCTTCACCAAGAGAGGGGAAAGTGGAAAGGTAGATTACAGTTTTAGAGGGTCCAAACCATAATCATAGATTATATTTCTGCTTCTATAAAAATGGATTCAACTCCCTAACTGTTAAACATTATCCCATTTAGATATCGTTATGGAGGGAAAACCTTGTTCCACCGGCTGAACCCCAAAGGAGGGAAGCTTCCCGGCAAAATGATTGTTCTCACTCATGATATTGCTCACAGGTACTTTAATATTTCAAGTAGCGCCGCTATTCTATACAAAATTTAAATTTATAAAGGGGGGGGGGATATTTTGTGCCTAACACCTGCTGTACTTATTCCTGTGGTGTATAGATGAAGTAGTGTCTACCCTGCACTGTACCTATATGACTAAAACAAACCTAACCTCAAAAGAAGCACACACACACGAAAACGATTCCCCTTAGTTACAATTCAAAATAAGTGTTGGGTGTTTATGTACTTGACTAGGTACTCTAAAGGAAACCGCGGCAAAATTATAATATTTTTTACTTAGGCCTGGAGGTGATATTAATGGAGCCGAGGAGTTATCAACCTTCCTCCACATGGCGCTAACCAAAGGTTATCAGTTCAAAACTGTTGACACCTACCTGACAGACAATGATAGTTAGTTCAAAATCTTGCCAATAGATGGCAGCAGTGACTGATGATAAATTATGGTTGAATATTAATTTGATTACTATTATATAGTGAACAGTTAATTGAAATAATGTATTTGTTTAAAGTTAAGTTTTTGTAATAAATACTTTATATACTTTGTTATACCTTTTGGAAGAAAGGCATACAGTTTTCACTTCTTCCACAAACTAACTATTTTCTTGTTGGTATAATTTTCATGAGAATTTTTTTTATGACTCCAGATTTTTATCTATCAAAGCCAGAATCTAAAACTCAATAATTTATGATAAAGTTCAAGGGATCATGGAAAGAAAACAAAGTAGCAGGTTTCGTCCGCTACTACATTTTATTATTGTCCTATACCTATTACCCTATTACTTGCAGAGTAGCTTCTCTATAACTCTCTTTGTGCGTCTGTAATGCTATGGGAGGATATATGAGTTTTACGGATGGTATTTAAAATAGCCTGCTGATTTTTAAAAGCATCGCTTTTAAAAACCAGCAGGTCCGTCCGTCCGTCACGGATAGCTTTTTTCGTTAATTTAGACATGTTAAAATTGTCCTATCGATTTCAAATTTTGCATGGTGATTCCTTTAGTAGTTAAGTACGATTTAGAAAGCGTAGCAACTCTATATTCATTACCAAAATGTCCGTACGTCCATTTTAAACATGTTGATTTTTTTACTTTTTTAAATAGCCTTTTTCGTTAATTTAGGCATGTTAGAATTGTGCTATCGATTTCAAATTTTGCATGGTGATTCCTGTAATAGTTAGGTACGAGTTAGAAAGCGTAGCAACTCTATAATCATTACCAGAATGTCCGTACGTCCATTTTAAACATGTTGATTTTTTTTACATTTTTAACAACAAATTTGTATTTAACCTAATTATCCGATTGGTCTGATTTTTTATATACTGATTCCTGGACAACAAAGTACAATATTATAAGCGAAGCAACTCTATAATCAAGTCCTAAAAATGTAAGTATGTCTATAATCATTATCCTGTATCAAGCAGTTTTTCAACAAATTTACTTACAATTTTGCTTTGACTCTTATACATTCGCATTCTGATTATTCAGTTCTGACATTACACAAGTGTTAATGTCCGTTTGTCCTACCGTTTCAGAGCTTCGCTTTTATGGATGTTGTCATCCTTGTTTAATAATACCCAGGGAAAACAATTGTAAGTGAAAATTTACCCTTAACCCCCTTCCCTTTTTTCTCTCCTTTTTACCCTCTTCCCTTTCAGTTACCCCAAAAAAACAAGATTTACTCCAACAAAATATTTAATTTTCGGTAATTTCAAATGGAATTAATTGGCTGAATAGCAGCCCCTGAATAATACCCATTACAATAGAGCATCCAGTATACAACTTAAAACTTTTATGATCACTGAACAACTGTTATATATATAACTCACTTTTTTCGATTTCCGTGCAATATTGTTGCTAAATAAAAGAAAATAAGTAAAACAAAAAAATATCACAGAGTTAATTGCTTTATTTTTGTAAATAATATACATCATATATATAACAACAAAAATATAATTATAAAAGGAAGGATTATTATTCAGGGATCTAAAGGGATAAGATAATAGTCGATAGATTGATGTACATCCCCACTGATGACACAAAATTACCTCTTCTGTAGTTTACAATTAGTGGTTGAAATTTTTGTACACGTAAATGATTCGAAAGTTGTTAAGCAAATGGATAAGAGAATGATATTTTTAAACTTTGGGGACTAGTGCAATATCAGCCCAATGTCCCCTTCCTCCCTGGTTGTACAGATTCTGTAAATCAAGGTATGATAAACACCTACTTTAAAGAAATGTTAGTTTTATACGGTCAATATTTAGATGCAGTTGTTTGATTTAATTTGGACTAGATACAGTTTTTTGGTGTCTGTGTGTCATATCTTGATGCCAAATTATCTTCTATAATCAACCAGGAAACAGGGGACATTGGGTGTTTATTACACTAGTCCCCAAAGTTTTGCAACGTTTTCTTATTCGTTGGCTTAACAACTTCGGGGAGTTGGTGAATTGAATTTTAATTGGTTGGTTTATAACTTTTTAATCCCTAACTGTAATCTAAAGGCGGTAATTTTGTGTATTATCATTTGGGATGAACATCAACTTATCCACCATTGTCTTATCCCTGATGTGATAATCAACCCTTCCTTTTTAAAAATTATGGCAGTGTAGTGTCAAAATCTTTATTAGCATAAAGGTTGAACATACAATACTCCGTTTGGTACCATATCTAAAAAGATAATTTATTATTAGTTGAATCTCATAAAAGTACATATATAGGTATAATTACATATTTCTACACGATTCTTTCCCACAATTTGCCTAGCGATCAAAGCAACCCCTAACTTTTTTAATTACTAAAAATTAAGGGGGTATTTTTTTGCCTAACCTTAACCCTGCAGGGCCTATACCTTCGGTGTTCTAGCCATGTGGGCTAATAGAAAGTAAAACACTTACACACAAAAAACTAACGCCACTTAAAGATATTTTAATCTGTTCTTTAAACATTCTACATTAAGGTTCAAAGTTTGGCTCAAACGTGATCTTTTATACTATTAGACACTATTAACAAACAACTTGAGGGAAACTACGCTTTATAGAACACACATTGCAATTTTAAGAAAAAATTATAAATACCTAATTCCTTCATTGTATGATGTTTCTTTGCTTTCATTTTGAAAGGCATCCCCGTAAATAAACGCATTCTAGAAAAAAAGGATTTTCATCAATTCATAATTAATCCATTTTTTTACGGTTAAAACATGTTTATCCTTTTAATGAGGGGCGTTTTTCATACTTAATCACAACATTGAACAACGGGTAAAGTGAGTTATAGTACAGACTCATGAAAAAATAAACATGTTCAATTTACATACATTGAATAGTAAAATCACCAAACCTTTTGGTATGAAAAAGCAGCGATTATATTCACTTTTTCCCATAATGGTTACTTACTTATGGAAACATTTCGAATTATATAGTAGCTCCGCTACTAAAAATAAGAAATTCAAAGAATTAAACAAATTACCTGTCTATTGAAAACCTAGATCTAATAGTTTCTTGAATCTCTCTAATGGTGGAAGCGTCTGACATTTCTAAAAATATACAAGTATATTTATTGTTCACTATAGATGAGATATTATCCTTATAATAAAGTAACAGGATGTGCGTTTGTCTGTTTGTTTGTACCGAAGGCTCTCGCTAATCGCTTATCGATCGGGTTCTCCTTAACAGGATAGCTTCTCATAGGTCCCGGGAAGGTTTGTAACTATTTTGGGGGAGGGTACTACCAGCCTCCCAAGAGACTTAAACAAAACATATAAAGGTTACTTATTATTTTTTTTTTTAAATATTTAAAGTGCCACTAGACCCTCTAGGAGCGTATCCGCTAGTTCTATGATATACCATAAATTGTTTATATCTTATTCTTCCAAATGCTACTCTATAATGCTCTCTATCTGTCTTTAACGCTATTTGAAAGTGTGAATTTCTTGGCTACTATTAGAGATAGACTGTTACTTTTTTTTCTGTAAAGATTCCCTTATCCGATTACCCTCCAGTATATAATTTTCCGTCGGTCTGTGAGTCATGCAACAAAAAAAATTTATAAGCACTAAACATCTGCTTTTTAAATCACGCTGTCCTTACATGATATTATTTTTCTCCACTATTTATGTATGTTGTCATCTTAAAAGTTCCTGCGTTTTTAGAGTTGCTTCATAAGATAAATTTTCACTTACCCATGAGAAATGGTTCAACATCTTTTCCCTTTATTCTGATGAGTGTTTTAACATTGTTTGGTGGATTTACAGCATATGTATCTAAAACTGTGAAAAAATAAAATGTTTTTTTCTCTGAAGCGATGAATTCGTTTATAAATAACGGATTTGAACTTCATAAAAGTTTTTTTTGTTCTATAACATTAATTGTCTAACCTCCCCCCTATTTAGCAATAAATTAAAAGTAGGGGTTACGGTAAATGTTTTTATGCCTAATCAATGCCTAATTCTAAGGGGCTACCTTGTACTCAATATAACCTGACCTAACATACTCTAAAAAGAAAAACAAAGAGATTCCAAACCAAACATCCTACCCATTTATTTTTGAAAAAAGGTGTCCTAACTAATGTGATTTTTAGAAAAAAAATAGCTAGTCGGTGTTTTTAGTAAGTAGTAGATGTAAAATAATCCATAGAATTTAGATATAGAATCGTTTTTTTTTGAAGGCCTCTTATTTTTAAAGTAATTTAAGTTTTTTTTTAATTCAGTTGGTTTTAAGGTACTGGGCTCGATTAGGTTTTAGAGGGTAATTTCCGAAATGTACAATCCTAATATGATATTAGATTTACAAAATGTTTTGATTTATAAAAAAAATGCAATCTAGATTAATGTATAATTTGTAAAAAAAAAAATATAACCTTCTGTAGATTTTTGTTTCTGTATGGATAAATGTCTTTTGGTTCTTGGCAGTTTTTCAGATAGGGGTCTTTTTCCTATGACTTTGCCAGTTTGCGTTTCTTTTCTAAATCAATATAATTGTAAAATATAAGTAAATAAAATCAGGCTTCGTTCTTTTAATTTGAAAATATAATTTTAGGGACAATCAAACTAGTGATTAAAATCATAAACAAGAAGAAAATATCTTCTTAATGATTTTAAAACAGTGACATATTTTAATAATCAAATTAATAAAATTTTTAAATTTCCACGAACATTAAAATGAAAATCTTATAATTGATACCAGTTTTGTTGGTCTTGGCCTTCGGATCCTCGCGGCTAACAAACTGGTTTTAATATCAGAATCTTTTATTTTAATATCCGCGGAAAGCTGTCTATAATATGATAAATAACTATTACCTGTTACCGTCAATAGAAAAACCAGATCCTTGGAATAGTCTTGGCTCACTTATATAAAAGAATATTTAGAATATAAAAAAATATCATTATATGAAGCACTAAAAATAAATAAACGGTCAAATGGAATGATTGAGCAAATGTTCAGTGGTCATGTAAAAGAAAGGAAGAAAAAGATAGAAGGATATAAGTATAACAAGAAAAGAAGAATTATAGAAATCGCAAAACCTTCAAAAAACGACCATTGAAACAAACAATCATAAAACGCAGCGATTAAATCACATTTCCCTAAAAGCGTTCTGGGTTGACGGACGGACGGATAGACAGACATTGTGCATTTAAAGTAGCTTCGCAACTAATAATGAAAATAAGTTTACTTTTGACAATCTTAAAGTAGAGAAGAACTTATTTTATTCTTGTACAATCAAAGTAAGGAAAGCTAAACCTTATAAAATATGTTCAGTGCTTTCAAAAATTCATAAATATTCTATAAAAGTAAATTTTTCAATGCTAAAATATCATACCTACTGAAATCAGATTTTGTTGGTTGAACAAGAATATCTTTCTTTTGTTTGTTATAATTTTTGTGGCTGTTATATGCAGCAGCTATGGCCGATACCTCCTTCAATTTCGGCCGTCTTGTTGTACCTATGTTATATATAAAACTAGCGGCTACGCCCTCCCTAGAAGCCTCTAGGGGCACTTAAGGTTGGAGGGGGAAAAGTCGACATAATTCCATTTTAAATTTGAGTTTCAAAAGAGTAAAAAATAATTTTTTGGGGGGAGAGGGTAAAGACACCCTCCCAAAAATAGTTCAAAACCTTCCCAGGACCTATAAGAAGCTTCATTGTAAAGGGGAACAATATCGGTTCAGCGGTTAGCGAGATCATTCGGGACAGACAATAAACGCTTACTACTTTATATAATAGGATTTAGAAAAAAAATTCTATAATTTGGATAGCTTTTATAGTTAATTTAGGCATGTTAGAATTATTCTGTCGGTTTTAAACTTGGTATAATGATTTCTGTATTAGTTAGAAACAATCTAGGAAGCGTACCAACTCTACCATTATCACTAGAAAGTCCGTAGGTTCATTTAAGATTTAAAAGCATTACTATAATCAAGTCTTAAAATGAAAGATATTGCCGAATATTGGATGAGTTGTTACTTTATGTATATCAATGATTTGTCGAGCTTTGCTTTTATGGATGTTATCATCTTTGTTTTTCTTGCGTTTATGTCTATTACTAATTATGATAGGCGCTTGAACTAACGATTGCTTAACATAACCTAATATAAAAATACATTTTTATCCTTCGATATGTTCATTCTTGTTATATTGTTAGAAAGAAAAATAGCAAAACGTTCTATGCGAGTCCCATCAACAGACTGACCGTTATAAGGCTTTATAGAATAGCTACGCAAGTATAATATATGTTTTACTTGAAGATCTATTGGATATTGTTGAACTTGGTCGAGAATCAAGCTTTTGTCCTTTACCAGTAAATGTAAATCTAAATCAAAACATTTGGTAAAGTCAAAAATGCATTAGCATATAATTTATTGTTAATGGGAGATTTTTCTTTAAATTTGTTTTCTAATTGCAAAGGAGTAATATGAAGTGATATAGATTACTTACTTTTGAACCTCAAATACTTCATATCTTCTATCAACAATTTGTATATATACCCCATCTGGATAAGATGCCTAAAATTAAACAAATTAATAAACTTAATTTTACAAAGTTTAGGTATTTTTGTTTAGTAAAGTTTTTATGATAAAAAATGATACACAAAATGTCACCAAACAAACTAAAATATATGTAGCTCTAACAGCTTTATAAGAAACCCATTTTTAAAATCGAAAAAAGTATATCTTATAGCGATATGGATTGAATAAAAAAGAATAAGACAGGAATGATTCTGACAATCCTAGCAGGAGAAATAATCCATCTATGAAAGAAATATACACGTTAGATGATCCTATTTTTAATTGCAACTGAGTCAGTAATATTTTCTATATTAGGACGAATAGACAAAGTGAGTTATAGAGTAATTTCACTACATCAAAGATTAGCTTTAAAAAAAACATTATAAAATCACAGATAAATGTGAGGGGAGAAAGTAGCTTTAAAAAACTCAGACGCCATAAAATGAGGGATGAGGAGAGAAGGAGTGGGAATAAAAACACCTAAAAAAGATATGGATAATCCCTCATTTTTATGACGTCACATACTGATGTTTAATTAACCCCCTGTTACCTGGAGTTCAGCAGGGAAATAACCATCTAGAATATCTTGTAAAAACTCTTGTCCTTTCTAAAAAAAATCTTAATATTGCTAAATTTGTTAGTTGATACTTTAAATGTTTGTTTCTTAAGCCCTTTTAAACGGCAAAACTGAAGATCTATAGTATATAAAGAAAGGTCATACTTTATTGACCAATGGTTGGCCAGTATGATGTCATTTTTTATAGGCACTAAAAAAAGTTTCGACAGAAAAAGCATGTCATAGCATCGAATTACAGAAAATTTTCCACGAATATTAAAATAAAAATGTTTCCCCAGCAACAAAACTGGATTTAATCTTTAATAATTTTTCATATTATTATCCACGGAAAGCTGTCTTCAATGAATAACTATGTTCGATTTAAAATATTAACCTGGTGATTGTAGTCCCTGACATAATTATCAAGTATGAAACAATCTTGGAGAAGGATTAGCTCCACAGATGGACGGGCCTCAAAAGATCCCTCGTTTTCCTTTGTTTTTACCTGAATTAAGTATAGTATAATACTATGATTTTAGAGTTAAATAACATGATATATATATATATATATATATATATATATATTATATACCCCTCTTTTTTCATTATCATATAAAATCTACAAATCTATATTATTGTAACGTATAAATAAAAAATCACCAAACCTTTCCCAGTTAATAGAGCAAGATATGTTATTATTCCTTGATAATAACTAGTTTTGATATTTACCATAAATGTATCAGAAATAAGTTTGTTTAGTTGTTGAATATTTGAAATAATATCATCAAATTCCACTTCATGGCTGTGCCCTTCTGATAGCAGTGGAGTGACCTAGATAAATAAACGAAGTTATTTGTTGTGCCTATAAAAATGACGTCATACAATACAAATGACCAATGTTAGGCCAATACACAGACTAAATTACTAGTATACATTTTTATTGACCAATGGCAGACCAGTATGACGTCCTTTTTATAGGCACATAAAAATCTTCTAAATAAACATTTAAAAGAAAAACATCTATGTTCAATAACGGCGAAGCGAATAGAAAAGGGATTCCTATAAGATATATTTTTTTGTGTGTAGAACATATATTTATTATAATGCAAGATTGGCGCAAAGTCGTAATAGCTCATGAACATATTTTCACAAACATTTTGGCTCGGCATATCCAGTTTAACACACATTCACTGAGCTGCTTTGAACATCCAGTCAAACCAGAAATAATATTCAATTTCCGGGCTAACAAAGCTGTTTATTTTGATATTCGTCTGTAATTGAAAATTGTCAAAAATACGATGTAATACTTGAATTTTCAGTATGGCCGAAGACCGGTTCGAATCCAGTGGATATTAATTAGTTTCGGATCCATACTGGGAGGTAATTTAGTTGCTTCCATTATATTCAGTGCCTTCATTCATTTTTTTCCAATATCACATATGTACCACAAACGAAATTTAGAGGTTGGAAAATATCATAAAACCTCCACAGGATTAGAAATGTGTGTTTTTTAAAAACAGAATGAAAGTAACTTCACACTCTCACTAAAATAGCTGAAAAAATGTTAGGAATTTGTTTAACACATTAAATCTTAATTCGCCTTACTATGTCAGGTTCAGTTCTTTAAAAAATACTAGCGGCTGAGCCCTATCTTATAGGGCCTATTTTTCGTAAGGGAAGAGATGGAGAGAAAACAGCATTAAACCATTTAAAGGCTAAATCTAAATAATAAATAGCATAAAACTATCCCAAGACTTATTTTAAGCTTCCATTAAATGAAAAGCTCAATAAGTTCAGTAATTATTAAAGTCTGCAGCTTCATTAAAATAAAATTATTACTACTTTATGTAATAAAAATAACATGAAAACAAAACTTATGTCGCTTGGTGCTATCCAATTTCCTTTAAACTTTTATTTTTTGATTAAACTTCGTTTTTGTGTTTTGTCATGTTTATTGTTTAATTTTCAGAACAAATTAAGTCCCAATAATTCAAATCTTCCCTAAGCACAAACAATCTAAATGAAACTTAAGCTTTGAATGTAAAAGCAAAAAGTAAAAGTTTATTTAGAGTTTAACTCTTTTTTGTCCTTCACCTTGTTATTTTGAAGACAAATATTTAAGTAATTTTTTCGTCTACATTTCACTGAAAGTTACTTTAAATTGAAATGTTACACTTAATTCTAGCAGGGAAGGAGGGGAAATTGTGTTGTTTATTACACTAGTCCCTAAAGTTTTATAATAACGTTTCTTTTACTTCGGCTTAACAACTTTAGAAACTTTCATTGAGTTTTGATTGGTTTGATCATTAATTTGATTGTCAAAATTTTCAACTACAAATTGTAATTGTAAATTTGCGTATCGTCATTGTATCATGTACATCAATTTTTCGACAATTTATCTTATCCCTTTAGATCCCTGTAATTCTAGATATATTTGTAAAGCGAAGCTACTCTAAAACATGTTAGTCTGTTTGCGTCTATAATCCTTGTACATAAGTAACAAAAAGTCTTTTTGTCTGTAACTTAAGATATCGCTACCGCATCTGATAGGTCCAGGGAAAGTTTATAACTGAAAGAAATCTTGCGGCTGTGGTATAACAAGCAGTGATGGGTTCGAAACTTGGCCTACATTGCGTCAAAACTAAAGGCGTCAAAAATGTCAGATGCACGAATTAAATCTCTAAAGTTAAGGTCCAAAAAAGGCACACAACTCATTAATATTTAAAGTTAGAACTTCTACACAAAGGTCGTGTAATCAGAGTTGTTTGTCTAAAGGACGTTTTACCGTAAAATGATGTACCTTATGAGCTACTAGCGGCTACGCCCCCTAGAAGCCTCTAGGGGCACTTAAGGTAGGAGGGGGAAAAGTCGACCTCATCCCATTTTAAATTTGAGTTTCAAAAGAGTAAAAAAATTTGGGGGTGGGAGGGAAGTGAAGACACCCTTCCCAAAAATAGTTTAAAACCTTCCCAGGACCTACAAGAAGCTTCACTGTAAAGGAGAACAATATCGGTTCAGCGGTTAGCGAGATCCTTTGGGACAGACAAAAAGGATAATTAGTTCAGATATTAGATATACTCAATGAAGACCTATCACCTATTGGTGTATTTTATCCCAGGAATCTAAAGGTATAAGATAATGGCCGATAAACTCATGTACATTAAGAGATATAAGTTTTCCGGAATTTTAATGTAGGGAGTAGATTTGAAATCTGCATCAAATTTTAAGGATTTTTTATAAAATTCGTTTTTTGTAAAATTCTTTATCTAAAAGCGAAAATACATTTTAAGTTAATTAATTTTGACCAATAGGATAGGTGGATTTTAAACTACCTGCGCTCTAATTGGTTGAATGATGTACGACATCCAATCAGAGCGCAGATTTTTTAAATCCACCAATCACAGATGCCAAATTAATTAACTTAATTTGTATTTCCGCTTTTAGATAAAGAATTATACAAAAAACGAATTTTATAAAAAAAATCCTTAAAATTTGATGCAGATTTCAAATCTACTCCCTACATTACAATTCCGGAAAACTTATATCTCTTAAATGTACATCCCCAACGATGATACATGAAATTACAGTATGGCTTCGAAACCGATTAATATCCACTGGATTAGAACCGGTTCTCAGTCAGTCTGAAAAATCATGCACAGCATCAAATTACAGACAATTTTTCACGAATATTAAAATAAAAAAAAATAATCATGACTTCGGCAACTCGGGGCTAACAAAATCTAGTTTTATTCTTACGATTTTTCATTTTAATATCCACGGAAAGCTGTCTATAATACGATGTGATAAATAATCATTACCTTTTTCATGGAGTTTTCCGCCGCATTAATTTGACTCTCCAACTCATCTAGAATTATAAACACAAGATTTTTACTATTTTAGTAGCGCAGATACTCTTGTAGTGACAGTGTATGTCAGTCATTCTATGGTTTGCCTTTTTATACTGTCTGACTAGCTTTATCCTTTCGTTGGTTGATATATTTTTACATTTATCTTTTCTGGTAGGTAGTTCTAAACGTCTAATACTAGTTTTAAGCAATGTATTATCAAAACAATTGTGTTTATTCTTTACCTATTATTCTGTCTTTGATATCACAATCTCTGCAATTTCCAATTCTAAAAAATTAAAATTTTAGACATATATCTTAAAAAGCCTCAAAATTTTTTAGGTATCCAAACCGGTTTAAACCCTAACTATATATAAAATTAACCTTAACTAATTTTTAAGATAATATGGAAAAAATCGAGAATTTAAACATGACATTGGTGGATAAATTGATTTAGATTTACGAAAATTATTAGTATAACTACCACTTTTGTTGATTAAATTTTAAAATAGATTAAAAAATTTGGAAACTACTAATGGAACCAGGTAACGTATAAGGTAATTTGGTGTTATAAATTTTGGTTACCAGTATAATCAACAGTCCAATTTCTCCTCTATCCTTTGTAAAAAAAAAAATAATGAAATACCTTGATTCCAATTCCATTTCTAGCTTTGCTGTGTATATTTCTTTTTCTTCCAACTGATAAAAAACAAGGATGACAACATACAAAAGCAGCAAAGCACAATAAAATTATTTAGGAAATATAGACAAAGTGAATAATAGAGCAAATGTTATTGTTCAGTGGTCATAAAAATATAGGAAAGAAAACAAAAAAGGACATAAAAGTAGAAGAATGAATAAAAATCAAAACTCTCAATCAAAATTTATAATTTGTATAGTGGATTCGGGGTATAATAAATAGCATCCGAGAAAATTTCTCACTTTGTGTTACATACAAAGTAAATCATAGTTTAGCATCGTTACTAAACTTCTTAAATTAATATTAGACCTACCTGGGTTTTTAGAAGTTGAACTTCTTTCTTTAGATTTTGAACCAACAGTGAAGCTCCACGCGATGTAAATGTGTTTAAACCTAAAAATTATGAAGTATAACTATAAAATATATTTTTTGTTTTAAAAAAGGATATTTTTTCAAAAGTAGCATGGTAAATAATATTTTTACATTGGAAAAAACAAAAACTTATAACAATAAAAAATAATCTTTAAAAAAATTAGAAGTTTTAATGTTTTTTAAGGAATGCAAAATACTATATGAATGGATGTAGCATATACTTCGATATTATGACAGGGAGAAAATTATTGTCAATATCTGTTGTTATTTCCCCTGTCATTTATTGGTCAGTTCGTTAATCAAGTGAGAGGGGAGGGGATAGAGTAAAAGGGGTAATGGGGGCGAGCGTTATTTTAGCCCGCAACAAGTTTCACTTTTTTAGTGTACAGAATAACCTGTTGTAAGATCCAATAAATAATAAATCCATTACCATATGTTTTTGTTCTTGTAATAGTGAACTGACGGACGGGTGGAAAAGGTGGACTGACCCTAACTACAAAATAGATTCATTAATTAAAATTCTTACCATTTTGTGCCATACCATATCTATCTAACACTCTTGAGCCTAAATAATTTTGATAATTATAAATCATTCTAATAACAAGGAAGAAAACAACCTTAAGTAGCAAAGCCCTAAAAGATTATGGACGGATAAAAGTGATTTATAAAGCAGATGTTAAGTGTTCAGAGGAAAGAGGGGGAGGAAAAGAAAAAAAAGATGAGTTAGATTAAAAATTTAAAATCACGAAATCTTTATATAAAGGGTGTTAAAAAAAACCGATCGCTTCACTCTTTTCAATATAAACCCCACAGTTTTGTTTAAAAAATAACAAAAAATGACCCAAATCATGCCCAAGCAATGACAATTAGAAAACATTATTGATTTTGATTTCTACTTACATCTCCTGAGCACTACAGCTCGAGTCCTAGCCCTAGTGAAGAATTTTTCCTTACATGGAGATTAAAAATCAACAAATCGTTTTAAATACTATAAATCATGTAGATAACCCCATAATTTGGCATAAAAAGACAGACACATCAAACATTGAGACATGAAAGATCTCTCTAGTCCTTGGTGTTTGACAGATCTTTCTTTTTGATGCCAAATTGGCAAAGATTGTGTTAGAAACCTGGTTAAGGTGTCTATAGAAAGATCTTGACATGCCCTATCAAAAGATGCTGTGAGTATTGGTGCAAAAAATGGGGACAAATTTTAAATTGTTTTGGCGTGTGACGTCATACCCCCATCTCTTTTCTAGGGGGTTTCTTTCCTCCTTCCCTTTTCTTTCCCCTCACTTGTGACGTAAATAATCAATTTAAAATTTGTCCCCATTTTTTGCACCAATACTCACAGCATTCTATCAAAATTCTAAACATTGTGGGGTCTATATGCAAGATTGTAAGTACTTAAGACGCCTTGTTCTTTTTTTGTTAAGACGGAGCCGTCATGTCTCAATGTTTGATGGGTCTGTCTTATTGATGCCAAATTGGCAAAGATTGAGTTAGAAATCTGGTTAAGTCGTCTATAGAAAGGTCTTTATATGCCCCATCAAAAACTCTGAACATTATGGGGTCTATCTACAAGATTTCAAGCACTTTAGACAATTAATTCTTTTTTTAAAAAGTCAAAACTGTAAAAATTTGTAATAAAATATGCACTCTCCATGTAAGGAAAAATTCTCCACAAGGGCTAGGAATCGAGCTGTAGTTCTCAGCTAGGAGAGGTAAGTAGAAATCAAAATTCAATAGTGTTTTCTCATTGTCAATTTTTGGACATAAATTGGGTAATTTTCTGTTAGTTTTTGACCAAAACTCTAAGGTTTATATTGAAAAGAGTGAAGCGATCGGTTTTTTTTAACACCCTTTATCATTATATAATTGTCTCTTGTAGCATTACAACAGACTGACAGACCAAGTAAGTACGGATGAACCGCGATCGTAGCTCAACACGTAGCGCGTCTGCTCGTCGCCGAGCAGGTGAAAGATTCGAATTTCAAGCCGACACCGCGTCATAATTAAAGACGTTAAAAATGGTTCCTACTGCTGCTATGTCAGGTGCGCGACACAGATTATAAGAGTAGGCGGAATGCCTTGGCCCATAAACAGGCGCAACTCATTTCCATGCACAGTTGCACAGTTAGGACTTCTCAGACAAAGGTCGTGCAATCAGAAGGTTGGTTGGCTGATGGATATTAATTAACACAATATCCCTGGGTGTTAGAGCATCGCATCCCATTACACGTGGATGATGCTCTGGATTCTTTTAATGATCACTTAAATCAAAGGAGAATTCCGCCCTTACGAGGTAATGGTGAAAGTAAGTACGGATGAACTGACGGACGGACAGACAATGTGAATTATAGAGTAGTTATACTACTAAAAACTTTCAAATCTAACTCTCTACAAATGCGTTGCTAAGGTCAAAAATACACAAATATGAAATTTGAAATACATTTTATTGTATTGGGTTACATGTAAAGAGATAATGAGATAGTAAAGTTTCAGATAATTTACAACCCTTCTTTCCTCTAAATTTTGTACAAGCTACCAACGCAAAATCTTGTTGTATTCACGTCCATTGTCCTATTCCTAAAGTTTTAGGGAGAAGAAATCAAAATTTTACTAAAATATGTTCGATGTTAAAAAAACCGTCTTCAAACAAATATTATTGAAAATTGATAAAAGAAAGGCGTCTTAATACTTTTTAACTCAAAATGAAAAGAATAAAAATGAAATTGTGCTAAAAAGTTTAAAAATAGACTTGAACAAAACTATTTTATGATTGAAATGCATTGAATAGAAAGGTCATGGACTATTTTTCTAACAAGTTAACACGGCTGTCAAAAATAAAGTGCAATGTCCTTATAAGTTAGTAATGCCCCCAACCCCCCACACCCACTTCAAGATTTTATAATAACGGCGGCTTTGATAAGTTAGCTGCTTTTGCTTTAAAGATGTAAGGCATGTCATTTAACATTATTTAGTATCTACTGCTGCTATATCAGTCGCATGAGATAACTAGTAGGGTGGAATTCCTTAGCCCATAAACAGACGCAACTCAATAACATGTAAATAAGGGACTTCAAGATAAAGGTTATGCAATCAATGTGATTACGAGATATTTTACGAGGTAATCAAGTATATATATATATCCAAAAGCAGCCTAATTTTTTTTTGAGTGGTTTTTTTTTACGCCTTCTTCCTACCCTCACACAAAAATACTTTAAAAACGAGAATGGCTCAATGATAAATTCATAGGATACTAATGCTAAAAAAAGATAAATGTTCGCCATGACAAATTAGATTATCTACAGAAAGAGTTACTTAAGATTAGGATTTTGGGTCACTCAGATTTCTCACATTTTTCACAGGGTAAAATATAATGTTAAATTGACTACATTTCTTCGAAATAACTTTTTTTAGGGGGGAGTAATATTGGGGAGTTGACCTACCCCACAGGGTTAGGGAGGGAAAGAGAGGGGTTTTCTGGGATTGCAAGGCACTTGGAGAGTAACCGCCAATGTTCAAAATCTTGTTAAAGACTAATATTAATCTTCCTAAGAACAGTATAATTTAATTTACTAGCGGTGTCTAAACTTTTTAACTGATAATTTTGACGTACAGAAGGGATAATCTTATTCCTGAAGATCCCTTGTTGCAAGTGATATAATCGTCCTTGTTAATTAAAACTTTGTTTTCTACCTGGACTGTACTCATCAGAAGAACCATGAACCTACAAAAAAAATATATTCAATTTGATTTCACATTAATCTTTAGAATAATTTTATGATATAAGGCAGTAATGTCTGAAGAAATATATTTGTCAAGTCGTGGACTTTATACTGGTTTACACTTCTTTAGGCTATAAGTGCATATAAGATAAAGTGGTAGCCGCATGTCTATATATAAGGTTTTTTTACTGAAGTAAAAATCTCTATATTTGAATTTGTTTTATTTTCAGAGTTTTTCTTTGAAAGTTGTAGAGGTGATTTTCCTTACATTGTTTCATGAGCACAGAACCCCCCTCCCCTTATCTTGCCTCAGATTAGTTTGGTTTTATTAGGTATAGGGTAGCCCTGCAGTGTTAGGGCACTATAGGCATAGGCCAAGCAAGGTTGGTGAAACTTGCAGGAAAGCATAAATAAAAAAACTAACCCCCATCCATTTTCTATTTTTATAATAATTTGGGGGGGGTTCTGTGCTCTCAAGAGAAAGGGAAAGCACCGTTGCAGGTAAGATTCATCTGGCTTAAAATAGAATATTAGTATTTCTCCTTTCTTAATTCTGACATTTCAAATATTATGCATCATTCTACTAAAATTAATTCAAGGAGGGTTAGCTAATAGAAGATTAAAAAAATCATTGTCCTTCAAAATTAGTATCAATGATAATCTATAAGTAATCATATATAGCCTTTTGTCTAATTGTCTGTATGTCTTTCTTCAATGCAAAATTATATCATATAGTTAACCATTAGACATTCTTTTCTTTCATTGTAAAAAAATCTTCTATGACTAATCCCTGTAAAGCTGAATCTTACTTAACACCCTTTTCAGTGATCATATAAGTCAACAACTTTATTTGAAATTTTTTTTAAAAGTTTATTTCTAATTGATTTGAATCCACACGTACAAAAATTTTCCTTTTATATAAAACTAGCGGATTCGCCCCTAGGGGACTCTAGGGGCACTTGCTGAATATTGGGGAGTTGAATCCCAAAACCCATTTTATTAAATTTACATTTTAAAAAAAATTTAAAATATTTTTTTTTGAGGGGGGGGGGGGTCGCCACCCCAACCCCATTTTTATTTTAGTTTAAATTTTTTTAGTGTTGGGGTAATTTTTGTTCTTGGGGCGATGTCTAATGGGAACGTGGTACCCTCCCCCAAGATAGTTATAAACCTTCCCGGGACCTATGAGAAGCTACCCTGTTAAAGAGAACCCGATTGAAGCCTTCGTTATCGAGATCCGTTGCTACAAACAAACAGACTGACAGACATAGTTCTACTTTGCATTATAGATAGTAAAGTTTTTTGTGTAAAACTTAAGATCTCAACATACTGAACTGATAAGGTTCTCTGTTTTAGGTAAGCTTTAAATAAGGTCCTATGAACTTTTAGGTTATTTTATTTACAGATTTAGGTTTTTGGATGGTTTTTGGCAATTTTTATAGGATCATTCTTTCACTACAAATACAGAAATTCAAAGCTCATAGATGCTAGGGACACATCCGTTAGTAACCGTAAAACATTATAGACATGAAACTTTATAACTTTATTAAAATTTTCTTGTAGTTCTTTATTCTATATCACAAAAAGGTATTATAAAAGAGAAGATTTTTGCTATTATTAAAAGGAACTCTTTTTCTGCTTTGTAGAAGCACTGACTAAATTCATTATAAATGTATTTTTAGAGCTTTGTAAATAATTGTTTAGACACCTGCTCTTAATATATCTATTACTTCTTTTAGGAGCGTAGCTACTTTATACTCTAGGTATGTCCTTCAGTCAGTCTATTTTTAAGAGACAAATGCACATACAATAGGCAAGCTATCTACCTCTTATTTTTGAGAGCGTTGCAACTTTATAATCGTTACCAAAAAGTCAGTTCGTACATTTAAGATAAGCATATTTCATTTTATATTTTTGAAACAATTTTGTTTATGATATAATTATTCTATTCATCGGTAAGAAAAAAAACAAAAAGTATTTTAACGGCAAATAATGAATATGAATAGTTAAAAATGCTTAAAATATATTTCTATTGCGTTATGTAAAACACATTTTAAATTATTTACTCGAAAGTTACTAGACCTTAAAATTATGTAAAGAATGTTATGCTTTCTGGTAATGTCTCATTAGAATATTGTTGCAGTTTATGTGTGTACTAGTGTAGCTATGAGCATCTAGATGGGAAGGGGGGGAGTCAACCCCCCAGAATTAATATTTTATTGTTTTTTTAATTGCTAATATGTGCAATATATCTTTCTTATTGTACTTTTTCCCGATCAGGGATAAGGGATGGGAAACCTGAACGAAAATTAGGTCTCAGCCTCCTTTTAAAAGTGATGGGGCATCTTTTCTTTTTTGCCTATAAAATCAACTCATTTCCCCCAGTTCCTCATTGGCTGTAGGCCAATATCCAATAGCCTGAAACTTGCTTTTAGCATTAACCAATTAATTAATAACAAACGCGTCCCCCAGTTCATTATTGGCTAAATTAATTCAAGCAAACATAAATTTCTGCTATTACAGTTAGGGAGTTGAATCCATTTTTATAGAAGCAGAAATATAATCTATGATTATGGTTTGGACCCTCTAAAACTGTAATCTACCCTTCCACTTTCCCCTCTCTTGGTGAAGATATCTTCAACGCCGATACGATTTTTGAAATATAAGATTCCACTTTTGTCTCTCTTGGTGAAGATATCTTCAACAAGAGGCAAAAGTGGAATCTTACATTTCAAAAATCGTATCGGCGTTGAAGATATCTTCACCAAGAGAGGGGAAAGTGGAATCTTTCATTTCAAAAATCGTATCGGCGTTGAAGATATCTTCACCAAGAGAAGGGAAAGTAGAATCTTACATTTCAAAAATCGTATCGGCGTTGAAGATATCTTCACCAAGAGAGGGGAAAGTAGAAAGGTAGATTACAGTTTTAGAGAGTCCAAACCATAATCATAGATTATATTTCTGCTTCTATAAAAATGGATTCAACTCCCTAACTGTATTAGAAAGACAACAATGAAAATTTTCTGCTATTAGAATGACAACAATATATATGACGTTCAATCACATCAACTTATTATTAAATTTACACATTAATAAATGTCCATATAGCAAAACATAAATTGAGAGATCGTTTTTTGAAGACTGAGTAGGATTCAACATTTTATACTTTAGAACAATGTGAAAAACTCATGTCTTTAGACAATTTAAAAGTTACATTTCATGTGGAATTGATAACCCATCTAAATGATCACAAATACAAAACCAGTTCAATATGTAAATAAAAGTGTACTGTGTTTTGTTAAAAAAAAAATTTCATTAATTTTGGTAAAAATTATTGCACACTTAATTGAACTTTTCTGTTAATATTTAACGTAAAATAAATTTTT
The DNA here is from genome assembly GCF_053477335.1 of Acartia tonsa. Lineage (NCBI taxonomy): Eukaryota > Metazoa > Arthropoda > Copepoda > Calanoida > Acartiidae > Acartia > Acartia tonsa. Next base: position 10,779,052 of record NC_137266.1, on the reverse strand, counting down.
TTTTTAAATTCTTAATTTATATGTTTGCTATGGAACAATTAGTTGATAGAATGTTACCCATGTACTTATTCAATTCTACTTAATTTATTTATTAAAGCTGGGGAGCTAAAGCGGTGTTTATTTCTATATACAAATTTTGGGGTGGAGTAGATCCCCCCTTAAAATGTTTGAAAATAAATCAGATTTAACCATCTCAAAAAAACTTTTTTTTAAATGGGGGGGGGGGGGGGTGTTGGCGAAGTAATAACGGGATTCTACTTAAAGCCACTAACATATTGGTTCTTTGAAAAGTTTTTATTGTATTTTATGATAGGTGAAATCAACTACCTGAATTCTATTCTATACTTTTTTTCTTTGCATTCATATAATAGCTATTTCATCATTGTTCATAGTTTTCAAATCTAACTACTGCGTCATCCCGAAACTAGTTTTTTAGGCCTAGTTGGAAAATAGGCCTGGAATAATATTTTCTTACGTTTCCCATCCCTTATCCCTGTTTCCCGATGCTGTGAGTATTGGTGCAAAAAATATGACGTAACAAAAAAAATTACCCAATGAGAGGCCGTTATTGACCAATGGTAAAATTTATAGTGGCCTCTCATTGGCTATTTTTTTTGTTACGTCATATTTTTTGCACCAATACTCACAGCATCCTTTTTCCCTTCCTTTTTTTTAGGTTACGAAAGCAAGATCATACTCTCTATAAAATTGCTAATATGACCAGACGTGGAAAACTAAGGTACAAACGGCTAAGCGCAGTTATCAAAATTGTAGGTAACAGACGGACAGATAAAAAAAATCAACTAGATAACCAGCCCCTAGCTCTGTATTTGAAGGAACTGGGCAGAAAAATAGCATATTACCCAAAGAAGATTATAATTTAAAAATAAACTAGCCTTAAACCAACCAGCAACCTAAGTGAAGATTTGTTGGCTAGATCTAAACCAAGAGTAAAAAAATTATTATAAAAGCAGTAAAGTTTTTTGTCTTTATCTTAGGATTTTAATAACAGCTAAACTGATTAAGTTCTTCTTTTTAGTGAAACTTTACTTTAATATTTTTCAAGCCTTAAGATTGTTTTAGACTTTTTACTGCAACCTTCTTACCCCTAGATGCTAGGAAGGCAGCCGTTAGTATTTTAATAAGACAATAATAAGAACTATTGAAAACCTAAAATTAACTTACTGATTTAGAGGCATTGTGTGGGTGCCATTTGCTCGTTGGACCAATAGATTCCATTTTTCTAAATAATAAATCAATAAATAGAAAATATATTTTCAACCTATATAACAATCGGTATTGAGATATAATTTTCATTTTATTATATTATACAATTGAAGCAAAACAAACAGACGCTTTAAGAAACATTTAAGTTTTTTTATTTTGAGGGGGTAATCAAAGATTTAAGGTGGATAATCTAATATATATATATATATTTTTTAATTTTGTGGTTGTAAAATGAGGGATTTCAAAGTTTATGGGAGGTAAATATCCCTTTACCTCCACCCTTAGACGCAAGTACATAGTGAGTAATAATGTATATGCTAAGTGGTCACATGAATTTTCATTTCACAAAATTTCGACATTCTATCTTTGATGATAGTTGGGAAAACATTTACTTCCTTAAAAGAATAGACCGATGGACAAAGTAATTTTTGAGTAGATGATGATTGATCAGGGAAATCCTACACACACAAAATCAGTCGTATATCTTAAATAGCAGACGAGAAACTCACGTTTCCCTCTAACCGTAAAGAAAAGATGAACAGGCGTACGGATAGATTGACATTTTTAGAATTTTAGAGTAGCTTCATTGCTAGAAACACTTTTCTTGATACAAAAAAAAATTCCTATAACAACACAATTTTGTTGCACTATTATGATTAAATTAAAGCAGATATTGTTTCTGCACTAATAGTTTATTAAAACTGAAGCAAGCCTCAACAAAATAATCCATGTAAAAACACTTTACAAAATGCAATATAAAACTTTTTTTGCAATTTTTGTTGGAATGCAATTTTTCAATGATTATCTTTAAACTGTTTTATGCATTAGAAAATTAATTTGAAAAAGGAAAATAATAATTCATTAGAGTAAAACACTAGAGGGGGAAGGTATTAATTAACTGTATGTCCCCATCCCAAGGACCTCCTGCCGATTCTCAATTGGGTCTTTGAAAATCAACCAATTGAGTCAGGAATATTAACACAGCAACAATGCACAAAACAATTTGATAGCAGACGAAAAAGGTCCTTGGAAAAGGGATGCAGGTTGTTATTTGTATATACATCTATGCCATAGATCTGTTGTTAATTCAAAGTTTATTTTTTACATTCAAATCTATTTTAGTGTTTTTAAACTGCCTTGATTGGAAATGATCTTCCAAATTATATTTAGATTGAAAACAAACAAAAAAACACACATACACATAGAGATATCCATATTTATTTTAATATAATGGACTGTCTAAATTCAGGAAAATAGCTTATAACTATGGTATTCTCTGAAAAGCTACAAAGTGCTTTAAAAGAGAGGCTGGCAGACATCGCTCTACTTTAAATTTAAAATATAGTTTACCTCATCATTTGTGTAATGCTTGATTGTTGACTCTCAAATAAATCTGATCTTAAATGTTTCCTCCTATCAAAAGAATTCAGATATAAACAAAAAATTAGCAGCTGCACCCCTAGCAGCTAAGTTCTCTGTAGTGTTATTGGTTGGTTTATGGAGTGGGCAAAACTATAGCTTAAAATCACCCCAAGACTTCATTGTGAAATAATTCACAGCTAATAATCAAACTGGGACCTGTGAGAAGCTTCCCCAAAACTGAGAATTCAATTAGTTCAGAAGTTGTTAAAATCTTAAGCTTCAGACAAAAATAAGCAACTTATTACTTATAAATTGGGATAACACATTAAGCTAGATTGTTCATAGATTGTGGTTTAGAAAAACCACATCTTTTAAATTTATAGACTTTCTGGCAATGAGTTTATATTGCATACTTAGTCGTTCCTAACAGTTACAGGAATCATCATGCTGGGTTTAAAATCGATAAGAAAATAATTACATGCCTGTTATAACTATAAGAGCTATCCGTAATGAACGGGCGGACCAATTGTAATTATAGAAAAGCTTCGCTTTTTATAAAGTTCTATAGATGAAATGCAACAAAATACCTTAATTTTGGGCTGAGATGATCCTTGGATGACATTTTTAATTCTGGAATAAACAAGAATGACAACATCCATATAACATCCAAAGCACAACAAAACCATGGATTGATAAACGTACAAAGTAAGTTGCAGAGCAAATGTTTAGATATCATAAAAATAGAGGGAGAAAGAGGGAATAAAAAACTTCATATGAAATCACGAAACTATAAAGTTCCTATTCATCTAAAGGGTTTACATGTTTAACAAAAACATTGTTATAAGATTTATAAAATTCTCATTTAGTTGGGTTGACAATAATTTAACAGTCCTTTGACCTATTTAGCTGTATAGCTATTGAGAGGTTTTCTAAAAAAGTTTAACTAAACATAAATATTATGGATAAAATTAGAACTTCCCTTTTAAACCTACAAGCATTGTAGATTACATGCAGTTTTATTCTTTTATGATGATACACAAAATCACCCCTTCTGTAGATAGCTCTTAATGGTTGAAACGTTGAACGCTCAACTAATAAAACCGACCAATCAAATTAATACAAGTCCCCAAAAATGTTAACAAATAAAAAGACGATATTGTAAAACTTTGGGGACTAGTGTAATAAACAACCCAATGTCCCCTCCCTTCACGATAGTTAGCAATATTACTAAATTATATTTTTAATTTGAGGAACTTTATTCTTTATCTTTTTTCAATATCTTAGAAAACATATTTCTATTCCAAACCTTTTAAGTTTGGTTGTTGTTTATTTATAATAACCTGACAATGGCTAGACAAAATTACATTAAAAGCTGTTGGTTAAATATACCTCTTTAAATTTTAACTAGCGGTTGCACCCCTAGAATCTAGAAGCTTTGAATTCTATAGGGTAGAGAAGGGACGAAAATAGCATAAAACCATGAATCTTTAAATCCTTATATAAAAGTACAGAATGGTTGTCTGTTTAATTGTGTGTGTAGCGAAGGATCTCGCTAAAACTCTAGACTGGTATAGTGAATCTTTTTACTGGTCAAGGGAAGATTTATAAAAATTTGGGGGTAGGTACTAGGGTGGGTTCATATCGGAATAAGACAAAGCGGGGATATGCAACAGATAAAATTAACCTTAAAAACATTTTTGACCCAAAAATAATTTTAATAAAAATTGAGTTTTAGAACACGACCACTTAAAAATATAATTCATTACTTATTAGTATGCAAAGACGACATTCAAAATTTTTTTGAATCAGAACTATGGCTTCATGGTGCTCCCTGGAAAGGCCTTGAGGAGCTGAATCAGGAACTTTTGTCCGTTTCAAAATATCTCGTTCCTAGCCTTAGAAATCACTAAAAAACACAATTTTTTAAGGTATTATTGAGAATTGTCCAATTTGCAGAGGTTTTTTAGATTTTCTCAGGCTAGGAACGAGATTTTTTGAAACGAACAAAAGTTCCTGACTCAGCTCCTCAAGGCCTTTCCATGGAGCACCATGAAGCCATAGTTCTGATTCAATAAATTGTTTACTCCCATTTACAAATAGCTATACAATTGAATGTCTGGTCGTCAGCGGTTTTAAGACTTAGGATAAATTTTAAATCATCCAGAGGTGTATTATATCTATATAAATTGAGTGCAGATCCCCGCTTTGGCCTCAGAAAAAAAAATGTCCAAAATCGACCCACCCTAGTAGGTACCTCATAAGAAGTATCCCTAGAAAAAAAACCTGCAAAAAAATAGGTTTTTAACTAAAAAAAAAATTGAGAGCAGACTTTCACCATCTCTCCTAAATTGTCCCTAGAAGTCTGTAGGGGCGTAACCGCTAGACTGCTATAAAATCAGATTCTTTTCTTTTTTTCCCCCAAAAAAGTCCCTAGTTGAGCTCACATTTATTATGAATTAAACGGAAAATGAGGGTTAAACTGCATACAGGGTAAACCTTTAGAAATAAAACTGCCCTTCCCCTCCTAAATTTCGAAGCCTAAGTAGGGTTTTTGTTTCCGCGGGGTAATTTTAGGGAAGTCACATTTTCTTCTTTTTTATATTCATTTTTTTATTATTAAATTTTCACATCATAACTACATTTTTATAACAATTAACTCTCCCAATAGAAATCACCTACGAAATTCTTCCCCTCCTCCCTTTTTCTTTTTAAAACTAAAATTTCAGTGTCGATCCAATTCGTAGCCGACACAGAGTTCTATCTGTATTTTCTCGTACAATTTCAGTTTTTTTTCTCACATTTTTAGTAGCGAAGCTACTCTATAATTCGAAATGTCCGTCCGTCCGTCCGTCCGTCCGTCCGTCCGTCCGTCTGTCCGTCCGTCTGTCCGTGTAAGACAGAATAGGGGAAACGTGATTTTCTCGGCTCCTATTAAAGATAGACAGCTGAAATTTTTCGACAACATTCCCATTATTAAGGAGCACAATTAACTATAAAACATCAAGGGCGGTCGGACCCCTTTTTTGCAGGTTTTAGGCTATTTTTGTATGTTTCACATTTTTCTCTATATCTTCAGTGTTTATGGTCCGATTTTCAAAATTTTTCAGTTATTGATATTAAAATTAAATTTCCTGTCGTTTACAGAAAACAACTTTGACGGCTACACTGCCATTTTGCAGGTTTTAGGCTATTTTTGTATTTTTCACATTTCCACCATATCTTCAGTGTTTATGGTCCAATTTTCAAAATTTTTTCAGTTATAGATATGAGAATTAAATTTCCCGTCGTGTAAAGAAAACATTCATGACGGCCAGACTGCCTTTTTGCAGGTTTTAGGCTATTTTTGTATTTATCACATTATTCTCCATATCTTCAGTGTTTATGGTCCGATTTTCAAAATTTTTTCAGTTACAGATATCAAAATTAAATTTCCCGTTGTTAAAAGAAAACAACCATGACTGTCAGACTGCCTTTTATCAGGTTTTTGGCTATTTTTAAATGTTTTACATATTTCCCCATATATTTGGTGTTTTTGGTCCAATTTTCAAACTTTTTTGGGATAAATACACTTTAAATCTACTTTTACGTATTTCCATCCACGATTTTTTGTGCTTCGCTACTTATGGATGTTGTCATCCTTGTTATTCTCATTGTTTCTACACTATTAAATTTTTATTTATCATTGATGATTATATAATTTTGTAACTTTTTCTGTTAGCAATTAACTATCTTTTTTGTTGTTTAATTTAATATTCCCTCTGGTTGTCTTTTTATGTTGTTCTAGTATAAAGTTTGTAGACAAACTATTTGTAAAAGTTGAGCTAGGAGTAGACTTCATGTTCTACAAACCAAAAGCACTAGGGTTGTTTTATTTATATGCAGACTAGCGGCTTCACCCCCCAGAGGCCTCTAGTGGCATTTGCGGGTAGGAGGTCTGTGGGTCGAACATCTACTTTACATTATAGTTATAAAAAAAAAAGTTTTAAAAAAGTGGGGTTTTTTTGGGGGGAGGGAGGGGGAGCTGTTTCCAGGGACGATTTATCTTCTAATCAGAAGCTTAACTTTAAAGGAAAGCCCTATCAGCCCAGTAACAGCTACGCACCTTCTAGCCTCTAGTGGCTTTTCATGTGGGTGGGAGTCCACATTTTCAATTTTATAAGTTTTAAAAAGAAATAGTTAAAAAAAGATTTTGTAGGGGGGGGGGGGCATTTTGGGGGAGAGTGGAGATACCATCCTCTAAAATAGTTAAAGAATCTTCAAGGTAAAGGGGAACCACATCAGTTAAGCGGTTCAAAAAAGCTTACTACTTTATATAATAGGATTTTGTAAATTTATATATCTCTATGCATTTATTATATAACCGTTATCAGTTTTCCACATTTCTGTGCTAAGCCTAGCATATTGGATGAACAGGCCAAATTTTTGTAAACAATTGATTTTTTTGTTGAGTCGATATTTGCGGGACCAAACGATACATTTATTTTCAGCGCGTACTTTCTCTTACGTTCAATCAGAGAGGGAAAGGACAATAGACTCGGGGAGAGAGGGGAAATTAGGCTGTTTATTACACTAGTCCACAAAGTCTTATAATAACGATTTCTTATTCGTGAGCTTATAAACTTTGGGGACTTTTATGATAATTTGATTGATCTGTTCGTTAAGTTGAGTGTCCAAACGTTTCAACCGCTAATTGTAATCTACAGAAGGGGTAAATTTGTGTATCATTACTTGGTTAATAAATTTTCTTAGTAAAGACATATAAGAACCAAAATAAGTCATTTATAAAATATACAAAATATATACTTTTTCTTCATGGTTCAGAAATTAATTGTCTTTATGGCTTATAAATATTAGATAACCGATTTGACGTTTTGGAAAATAAAAGTTTATTGATTTAAGAAAAATTGAATAAAAATAAAAGCAAATAGTCAACAAACCAGACGGACAATCGAAGATTAAATAATATACATAAAAAAAACTTTTTTTATCTTAAAGATATCATATTTCTATATCAGAATAAAAGTTTGGGGAATAGTCCCTTTCGTGGCAACGGTCCATAAGGGGCGATTCTTCGTATTTTTAAAATTCCTTTTAATAGGTTATTTAGGTTACGTTATATTGGGATAGGTGATTGCCCCACAGGGTTAGAGAATTGAAATAGGAGAAAAGCTACTGTGAAAAATACTCAGAATCGCCCCTTAAGGTGCGTTGCCACGAAAGAGACTATACCCAAAGTTTGGCGTAAACTTATCTCTAAATATCAACGTACTTGCTTATTCAGTCTGTATTGTAAATATGCTTTGTATCATATAGCGTAACTAATCTTAAAGAGTCTGCAACCTAATTATTTTTGTTACAGCAATCATCTTGCAAAGTTTTAAATAAATAGAATGTTTCTAACATGCCTGAATTGAAGTCAATAACTATCATAATTGTAGGATAGCATCGCATGAGTTTTTTTTCGATCAAAATTTTTATGTGTATTTTTGCAATTGTTTGAATGATTTTTATTCAAATTGATGGACAGTTGAAATCATTAAATTATTCTAAAATTTCTCTAAAAAATGTGCTTCTTTTCTTTCCGTTTGTTTTTTTGTATGGTGTTGTGATAATAGACACCCAGTACACTGAAATTGTACGATTGTACTAGGGCAAAACAACTTTTGAATACAGCTCCTAAAAGTTAAATTATTAATTGGCTTTAAGAATTTCTTATTTATGTCCAATTTAGTTGTAAATACTCTTTTTAAATTTTTAAAAAGGTATTTGCATATAAAAAATGTACTGTAGAAAATTAGAAGATAAGATACCCAAATCGATTGTGTGTTGAATGTATGGAAAATGTAGTCCAATATAAAAATTGCAAGAAACTGCGTAGATACTCTAAACTTTATAGGGCTATCGGAAGGAAGGAAACATTGGACTGAAAACTATACTGATAACTAAAGATTTAGGAAAACGTTTTCTATTAGGTTGGTACAAAAACTGACATAGCAGCAGTCGGAATTATATTTAACGTCTTTAGTTATGACGCGGTGTCGGCCCGAGATTTGAACATATCATCTCCCCGGCGACGAGGGGTAAATTATTCATCAACATTGGTGGTATATAGATCAATTGATTGTCCATTGTCTTATCCCTAAAGATCCCAAGGGGCTAAGGACTGAACGATCATTAAGTGACTTAAGTTCTTTTACTAATTTGAACATTCTGACAAACATACCCTAATTCAAAAGTTGGTACGCTACTATAAGTGCATCTAATCGTTTGTCATGTATAATATGTGAGGGAACTAAAGGGATAAGACAATGGACGATAAAATTATTTACACCCCCCAATCAAAATACACTAAATTACCCATTCTGTAGATAACAATTAGTGGTTGAAACGTTTGGACAATCAACTTAATGAACCAATCAATCAAAATTCAATAAAAATCCCCAAAGTTGTTAAGCCAACGAATAAGAAAACATTATTATAAACCTTTGTGGACTAGTATAATAAACAGCCCAATGTTCCCCCATCCCTGATAATATGTTGTGTCAGACTAATATGACAAATTTAAACTTGCATGATCTTAACAAACAGTTTATTTATTTAAACAGTTAAGAATTTAGAACATTTTTCATAATAGAACAAGATAGTAAAGATTTAGACAACATTATCTATAAAAATGTAGAAAGCCTTATGGAATATTCATTAAGTGTAATGCATAAACCACATTTAATAGCAATGCCTTTTAATAAAAGTGCCATGCTTGTATTGTATGTACTGCAAGCGTTGATCAGTAGGATGATTTTGGTGTTTTACCACAAATAGCCAGTCAAGCACAGAAAACTTCACCTCCCCCATTATTTTTTAAAAATTGAAATAGAATTCCTATCCTATTTCATACTCCTTTGAAAGAACATAACCCTGCATGGCATATACCTTAGGTATGCCCACTTAAACTTTGCTTCAAAATATGAGGGGATGGGTTTTCGGTGCTCAACAAGGCACTTTAAGGGAAAATGCAATGCTTTTTAGTAAAAAGTTAATTTTAATCACTTAGTAATTAATTAAAGTATTTTCATATTCTCAACAGCTCTGAGGAAAAATGATGTTCATGATTTTATATTAGTAAACAAATCTGTCATTTTCTTATTGACATATTGTCTACTCTAATGAGTGGATAAATCATTACAAGAAGGAACACAACCATTAGAATGCAGCCAACAACAGGGAGGAAGAAGACAATGGGCTGTTCATTACACTTACCCAAAGTTTTAAATAGTTTTCTTGTTCGTTAGCCCAACAACTTTGGAGACTTTTATTAAATTTTGATTGGATGGTTTATTGAGTTGAGTGTTTAAATATTTCATCCACTAATTGCAATCTACAAGGGGTATTTGTTTATCGACATTGGGAATGTACTTAAATTCATCGGCTATTGATCCCTTAAGATCCCTAAACCAAAAACGTCATTTATCCATTTCTTCATGTTATAAATATTTCTCTATGCATACAAAAAAAAGAATAGAATAAAGGCCAACATTACAAGAAAGTATAAATATTTTTAGTAGCGAAGTTACTCTATAATTTACTATGCTGTGGGGACATGTGATTTTCTCGGCTACTATTCAGGATAACCGGCTGATTTTTATTGAAGATTCCCTTTGACTATGAGCATCAAGTATATGATTTACTTAGTCCGTCAGTCTGTTAATCATGCTACAAAAACAAATACAAAAAGATACAAGTGATGGGTATTTTTTTCCAAATGTGCTTTATAAATCACCTTGTCCGTATTCCAAACCATGATTTTTTATTCTTTGCTACTTATGGATATTTTAATCCTTGTTTTTCTCAATTCACAATATAAAATCTGTCTTTTTTAAAAATGAAAATTTAATGATAGCATAAATTCAAATTATTTAAAGGTAGAAGTATTTCGTTTAAAAGGTGCAAATTCTATTAACCTTGCCATGAAAAGTTGTATTATGCAAGATTTCTGCACAAACTTCCAAATAACAAGGTCATTCCAGGTTTTAAGCAGCGGTATTGTGATAAGTAAATGTTGATTTTTCTACTTTCTTTTAGTTGGAATCTAGGCGCTACACTGCGTCAAAACTAACGCCATTAAAAATGATTCCTACTTCTGCTATGTCAGGTGTGATACATAAATAGTTAGGGTAGGAGGAATGCGTTGGCCCATAAAAATTTTACAACTCATTATCATGCACAGTTTGGACGATGGAGGATGGTTGTCTGCTGGATTTTTAGATGTTCCAATGAAAATCCCGAGGTAATAAATAATAGTAATTTTTAAAAAAATATCTGTACTAATTTTTCCTTCTCAAAATACTTATCAATGATTTGTTTTTTCCTAATGCTGCTCTATTCTTGAACTTAGATACAGTATACAATACATACTTGATATTTAGGGTTGATTTGTTGATTTACATATTACTTTATTTCTGCACTAAATCCAATATATTGAGTAAAAGAAGCAATTCATGCTAGATAAAAAAATCCCTCATAAAATATGAAACAAATTGTTTTGGGAGAATTATCTCATAAAAACTTGCAAAGTTGCATTTTCAACTTCTAGAATATTTTCAAGGAACGGGCATAAATATGATTGAAGATTTTTTCTCTCTAAAATTCGTCCTTTAGTTAAATGTATAATACTCCTCCCCAACCCTCGAAAATTTTATTTGAATGTGGTAACCTTAAATAGAAACCAGGTAGACCAAAAACAACCTGGAGAAGGGAATTCCTGGATGAACTGAAAGATGAGCTTCTATCATCTTTCTGTGATGCCTCTACTGAGGCCTAATCCAAAGAAACATGGAGAACCATTGTGCGTGGCCTATGCTCTGAAAAGAAGTGATAAATGGCGATGATGATAAACCATAAATAGGTTTTACACGTTTAGGTATGGGCTTCTTGATTTTGACTTTCTCATGTATACATGTTTGTATTTGGTCAGTTTTTGACTATGATCAATATCATATTGTCATCCTTGTTAAAAAACAATGACAGTTCCAGGGATCTAAATGGATAATACAATAGCCGATAAATTGTTGTACAGCTCTCATGATTTAATACATTTAATCCTACCGTAGTTCACAATTAGTGGTTGAAACGTTTGGACACTCAACTTAATGAACCAACCAATCAATATTAGTTAGGAGCCCTTAAAGTTGTTGAGCTAACGAATAAGAAAACGTTATCATAAAACTTTGGGGACTAAAGTAATAAACAGCCCAATATCCCCTCCCTCCCTGGACAGTGCAATATTGATTGACTCATTTCTATTCTTGGAATTTATTAAGATTTTATTTTTTCAGACTTTCTTGCAATATTTGTCAAAACAGCAAATATTTTTTTCATGATTTTTTATACAAACTTTGATAAAAAAGGAATGATCATTAAATGTTTAGAAAAAATGTGTAATCCAGATAACAACCTGGACCATGTAATGGAGGCCATTTTAATCTGTTAAAAAATTTGCTTTTCTGTTCTTTTTTAAGGACTCGGCTGTGTTTATTATCACGACGATATTAGCTGATTTCAAAGATCTAATAGAAAATCGAGACAGGCTCCCCCCTGTTGGGAGAGTTAAATATAGCTCATGCCCCCTCTATTCTTTTACTTTAATGAACGAACATAGTCTCTCTTTTCCATCGTATATGTCACCTATAAATGCAAGTTTCACATTTTTAGAAATGATGCAAATAATATTTTGCTTAGACTTCTCAGTTGGTTAAGAAATAAATGTTATTAAACCTTTTTTTCTATTGGTAATTTTACAGACGTTTTCATATAGTTTTACGGTTTTCTGTTCTTTGACAGATTGTAATTGCTTTGATATGGGACAGCGGAAAGTGTTCTGTGTGACGTCCTCTTTTTAGGGTTTCCTTCTCCTCTCCTCCTTCCTTTATAGACAAAATTGTGACGTCACACATGACACTTTCCAATGTCCCCTTCGATATTTAGGGAAATAATATTTTTGCTTTATCTTATTTTTTTCCCTCTCTTTCCTTTTCTTCTCCCCTGCTTTATTTGACCCCTTTTTTAATCTTTGTATTCAACTGCACGTTTTTATGCAAAAAAAATCCTCTTTTTTCTCTTTCCATTTAATTCACTCGGTTAAAAATGAAGTTTGGTGTTCTATCAAAATCAAATATAAATTTTAGTGAACTTCATGTGTTTTTGACCCCAAATTTCACAATATTACCTTAATGTATTTTTTAGATATTAAAGGTTAGGTTAGATGATCCACACAGGGTTTGTCTTTCGTAGTTTTTAAGAACACAACTATTAATACTTTTATCTATTTTTTGTAGTTTTGCTCTATAAAATTTTTGTTAGAATGTATGCACGTTTAATTTTGCAAATATCTGTCCGCCCAAAATTAACCAAAAACAAGTTCGTAATTTGTTTAATATCGGTGGGGGAGCTCTTTATGAAACAAGTAATTTAAAAAGACGTGTAATTGAATTTGTATGACTAATTTGTCAAGAATTTAAAGGAGAAAAAAAAGTAGGCGTATTGACCTAAATATAAAAGGTCATTTAAAATAAAAATTGGATAATTTTGCAAAATAAAACACACCCAAAAATAATTGAAAAAAATTAGTTTAAATTACAACCTTATTTTTAATTCTTTTCCAAAAAGTTTACTTTTTATTATTTTTATAAATGCATTTTGAAACATTTTAGCAGGTTCGAATTTTTTGGCAAAACTTCTATGCTGCATATATTTTTAGGTTTCTGCAAAATTACCAAATTAAGTAATGATCATTTAAATTAAACCCATGAAAATAGCTTATTTGAAGGAAGGAGACATTGGGCTGTTTATCACACTAGTCCCCAAAATTCTATAATAACGTCTTTTTATTCGTTGGCTTAAGAACTTTGGGGACCTTTATTAATTTTTTATTTGTTGTATATTTTAGTTGAGTGTCTAAACGTTTCAACCATAAATTATAATCTAAAGAAGGAATAGTTTTGTGTAATTTATATATTTTTTAACTGAATGACTTGAACATTCTTTCATATATTTTCAACTCCTTTCTATTGAACAAATATTGTTTGTATTTGTTTAAAACCAAGGCTTTTCTAAAGTTGTAGTATGTCAAATATTATTATAAATTATATCGGTTTCCCTCGCAGTCGAGCAAATTAAAAAATTGGGATTAGATTATTTTTTATATAGTTAATTGTTACAATTGGCTAGGTTAGGTTGGGTATTATTGGGTACAGGCTAAAGCACCGCAGGGTTAGGTCCTTATTTAGTCAATGAGCAAGGAAAAGAACAATAATAGAGATGCTATAGATTCTTAGTTTAAAAACTAACCACTACCTTATTTTCAATTTATCTAAAATCTCTGTTAATTTTAAGATTATGATTTTGCAAATAATCATTTCTGTTTATAAATAAATGGGTGACTACAGCTTTTCTGCAAAAAAATATAAATGAATGAAAAGAATTCACATATATAGATTGACCAACAGACAAAAACAAAGTAATTTCTTTCAATTTTGTTCCTCATACTTAAAATGATAAGCTATATAAGTATTTTAAGTATTTTCTGTAGATTTTTGTTTTTGTTATGTTTGTTAGTTTCTTAAAAGTGTATTATACATGTGCTTTTCAGGTTCATTGGTTTTCTTCGTTGGTTTAAAAGAATATGCATTAACAAGTATTTTCAATTGACGTTAACTTCCGCAACTTAGGCTTTCTTGTAAGTTAAAATCCGCATTTTATTGTGTTTTCAGAAAAAAAAGATGACGATTCTTTTTAACTATAGGGTACCTATCAATTACCTCATACGAGTGAGGCTGCTGTCCATGACACTTTAACGCCAGATCCAACAATCTAGGATAACTAAAGAGAGGCATATCATCCCTTTTTTGTCCAAACACCCGAAGTATTAGATTAAGTAACACCCAGCAGACAACTTTTTTTTTTATTGCATCTGTGTATAGTAGTGAGTTGAGCCTATTTTGTGCCAAGAAATTCCCCCTTATCTGTACAATAATGTAGTGCATCTGACATAGCAGTAGTTGGACCCATTTTTTAAGTCTTTAGTTATGGCGCGGTGTTATGTCAAGATACGAACTCATCCCTAACCAGGCGATGAGCGGATGGGCTACGGGTTAAAACATGATCGAGGGTAAATATAGAATAGCTATGCTATAGCTATGTAGACAACATCAATATAAAATGAGAGAGAAAGGGTATGCTAAAAATCAAAGAATAATATAGAAATAGGTTTGTATAGCCTTTTCTTAGCTATCTACTGCAATATCAAATTTAATTCGACCTTTCTCAGCTTCGATAGAAATATATTTTGTTCAGACGCGTGCACAGAAAGTGGAAACAAAACAGGTGGGTTAAAAAAAGAATGGAGACATTGCATCGTAAAATGTATTAGTACCCAAAGTTTTATCAATAAGATTTTAATTCATTGGAAATCTCGGGAGTTGGAGGTAAGTTTAGCAGAATGGCATATTAATCTTTTTAACAAGGCTGTTGATTGTTAACTAACTGATGCCGTGAGTAAGCATTCTATTCTCAATTATTCCATGACTCAAATATAATCTCGTATTTTATCTACTGCAGCAGCTTCCCCCCAAAATCTGATGCACATCTCTCCCTTTCCAAATTTTCACACACCCACACCCCTCTCACACACACAGACACACACACACACATACAGACTTTTTCTCTACTTTTCAGTCGAGTCGCTAAAACGCTCACGGTCAAGTGTAAACAAAATTCTAGAACAGAAAACTTTAAAAGAGAGAGAAAGCTTATCAATAAAAATATATTTTAGTGATGATTTTTCTTTGTTTTGAGAATTTTTTTATATATTAAAAATATTGAGAGGTATTAAGTTTCATAATTCTGAGTTTGATGTTAGATTATTATACAGTGAAGTGATGTAATTTATTTATTAATCTTGTTATACTTAGTTTTATAATTTCTGGTAGCAAGGCTACTCTATAAGTTTGTCAATACAGTTTTAGGTAAAAGAACTTTTTTTATTTATTTTAAGGCATAAAAAGCTCACAATTTATCAGTTTTTAATATAAGATTATTTATTTAAAAGAGAAGCTAAGCTTAAAAAGATGTTGTTGATTTTAGTCAATTACTTTTCAATATAGGGCAATTTTATTCTCAAAACAAAAAGTAAAAATATTATTTTCTATGCGTAATTTGACTTAATCTTAGCATTTAACAACTAAACGGGTCATAAATTTAACTTTTAAGCTGCAAGAATTAATCTTTTGTTGTTTTGTGGACAATCTGCCTAAAATAAATCTTATTACTATTTTAGATCTTTTATTATAGTTTGTTTTATTTCTATGTTATATTCTATTTGTAAATCACTTAAACCCTAAAAGTGAAATAGAGCCAAATCGGTTCAACGGATAACAAGATATTAAGCTCTATCTGTCAGACAGACAAACATCTTCTTAATTTGTATTTTAGTAGGTTGGTTAACTCCCCATATTAAATTATTACGGACAGACAAACGGTCAGAAAACCATTGTTCTAGCCTCCCCCAAAATATCTATGAACATTCCATAGACCTATAAAAATCTTCACTGTAAAGGAGAACCATATATGCTCAGTGGTTAGCGAGATCCTTCAATACATATACATATAAATATACAGATATACAGAATGACAAAATTTACGTCCTGTCACTTTTTTCTAACGATGATATATAGTGAAGCTCTTTATAGTGCCTATAGAAAAATGACGTCATACAATACAAATGACCAATGATAGCCAAAAAACAGGCTAAATTACATTTTAATTGACCAATGGTAGGCTAGTATGACGTCATTTTTTATAGGCTTTGTAAAAAGTTTCATATTTTCTTGATGACATAAGATTAAATTGGCATGAATTGTTAAGAAATGCATAAATGTTAATCTAATGTTTCTAAAATCAGCAGGTGGTTGCTTTTATTGCAAAAATATTTGCATAGATTTATAATAAAGATTTGCTAAATACACTTTTATTTGTCAGAGAGAGAAGACAATGGGCTGTTTTTGCACTAGTCCCCAAAGTTTTACAATAATGTTTTCTTATTTGTTGGCCTAAAAACTTTGGGAACATTTAATGGATTTTAATTGGTTGGTTTATAAATTTGAATGTCCAAACGTATCAACCACTATTGCAATTTACAAAAGGGGTTATTTTGTGCATTAAAATTGGGGATGTAAATCAAGGTATCCGATTGTGTTATCCGTTTAAATCCCAAAAATAAAATATTAAGTGACGTGTGGACGGACAAACCTTAAAATAAAGAATAAAATTAATATCATTACTTGATTTTATATACTATAATATCATATTATAAAACTGTGTTTAAGATTTTTTAAAAATATTTATTGATTCATGATAAAGATATATCTCAAAGTATCATATTAAACTTCTAAGCAGAAATTTATCGCAGTATTTTGGGGGTTTTTTTTCTTTGCATTAAAGATTTTCTATAATACAATTGTGGTATCCGCCGAGGATCAATGGCAGACACCGGAGTTCAATTAGATTACGGCAGTGTGACAGACGTGGACACCTTACTATAGAGAAGCTACGCTTCTCTAGCTTTCACTAGATAATGATCAACATCTACTTTTAGTTGTCACTTTATTGAAGGCTTAAGATATACTGGAGTTATATACAACAAACAATAATTACATGGATAGGAATAAATAATCATAACATAAAAGCATAAATAATATATATACAATGGTCAGTTTGGGCAATAATGATTCCCCCATCCCTGGAAAGGGTGGGGGAGAATTAAGAATACAGTTAACCATAATAAACATGACAGATTCAAATCATTAATTCTAAGCGTAGGGAGGGGGTCACTAGACCCCTTCCCCAGGACTCGGGGGAGGGCCATTGACCCTCCACCGAACCCCAGATCAGGGGTGCCATAGACATGGCTCACGGTTGCCGAATACCACAACTCTCCCCTCGGAAGGCTGGGAGATGGTTTCCCTACCAGACTTCCGACAGTGGTTGAGGCCTTCGGCCCGCTCCTTAGGGCTAAAAATATATACAAACGATAATGATTCAATGGAATCCTAGTGGTGAGTATCTTCTTAGGGTTGATGGGCTCCCAATGTGGGATAGAAGGCAGAGGCTGCCTTGGGTTGGATACGTTGGTCAGCGCCGGCAGGTATCAGGTTTGGTGGTGGCACATTTGTTGCTGTAACGGTCAGCAGTGGGACCTGCGGGTTGTTGTTGGCAGCGGCTGGGGCACTGGCTGCCAGGTTGAGTGTCTGAGCAGCGGCCTGTCCTCCTGAGGGGCCGCGGGGTCTGCCAGAGGGCGGTCCTGGTCTACCTGGGCGGTCATGCCCGCTGTCAGTTGATTTCATAGACACCATTTCCTCGGCTGCTTCCCTGCCGATGGGAATGGCATCCCAGTCCACTGAAAAGTCCCGGGACTTGGCATGGTTGAGCCTGGCTCTAGCCATCGCCTTCTTATACAAGGCTGGGTGGTACAGGAACACTTGTGATATCGCATTCAGGGCTGCCCGGACTCCTCCTTGTGCTGCTGCCAGAGAAATGATGGTGAGGTCCCCCAGCAGTTTGAGGATCAGCAGCAGCAAGCACAAGATGGCGGCGCCATCTCCCCACTCGTGGATGGCTTGTCTAAATCCTGCCCAGACATCCAGGGCTGCCTCTCCTTCCTCCGCCAGTCGGTCAATGTTGTAGGACACTATCCCATGGTCTCCTGTGGCCGAACAGCTGCCTTGCTGAACGCAGGAGCCATAGGATAGGCCGGTCAGCATGGCGCTCTTGTATGCTGGGAACGCCAGCAGCTGTTGCCAGTCGTTCAACTCAGCCTGTGAATACAAACCACCTGAACTGAAGTCATCTAAGGGGTCTGTCAACAACTGCTTGGGCGTATCCAGCGGGGGTGGCCTCTTCTTGGGAGCAGGGGTCAACTCTATCCAGCCTTCCTCTGCGTGCACAGTCAGGGGGTAGGTGGAGGAACAGGGAATCTTGGTGGCGTGCTCACTGTATACCCGCGTCACGGCGTCTACAAAACCTGTGGGCTCCACTGGCACTTTGTCCCAACACTCCTTGTGTTCGCGGACAACATATTTGTGCCTTTGGCAGGTCAGCTGCAGCAGGATGTCTCCCCTCAGTACCGAGAACGTGCTCCCCTGGACACGCACCGGGTGGGCCGGATCTAGTTGCTGGAGCTTCCAGCAGTTGGCCGCTACTTCTTCTGCTGCAGTGCTTCTCATGCGTGTTTCCAGGGTGAATCCAATATAACCTGCATGGATCTGTGCTTGGAGGGGAACGTCAACATCCCTGGCCGACACTCGGGGCAGCGCAGCCGCGGCTGGGTCAGCTGCCACAAACAGCGCTGGATGGTTGGTGGCATGGGCCTCGAAGTCGCAGTTCACAATTGAGGTGGGGCTGGTCATGTTGATGAAAAACTGGGCCTGATGGTCAACCAGATATGCATCCCTCACCAGGCTGGGCTGGAGGCTGCGGATCAGCCTCAAGGGGCAATCTCTTCCCAGGTGGTCCCACACGTAGGTTGCTTCCCCAGTGATACAGGACAGCTCAGAATGGGGACAGTCGAGGGTCAGGTGGTCAGACTGGGACTCCACCCGTCCATCCTCCACCACATAGGTCTCCTCCTTGACCAGCAGCCGCCGCTCCTGGAGCACTAATTCATTGCGGTAGAGCTGGCCCTCAAAGTGGACGTCCTCCCCCTCGCAACCCACCCCCTCGGGGCTGTTGACGAGGGCGCCCACTACATCCACGGTGAAGAACAGGGGGTGGTTCAGCTGGAACGTCAGTGGCTGGGTCTTGCCTGGCAACGTGTATACTCGGTTCCTGGCCAGGTCTAGGCACGCTTCTGGGTCTATCTTGGTTGGCCTCATGAGGGTGGGGACCGAGGTCACCTTGAGGTGACCCCATACCCCACACCTGAATGTCCACTGGGACACGGTGAGCTGACAGCTGAACCCAGTGGTTTCCCTCACCTTGACTTGCTGCAGGACGTGGATGTCGTGGCCCAGGGGCACCTCCTGGTGTAGGGGCTCCGTGTCACACATCTTTTCTTTGTTGTAAGACGTGACATGGGTGGGGTTGGCACAGTCCCACCCCACCAGGACGTAGCTGGTTGTAGGCCACACGGCTGCCAGAAGGAGGCCCCACAGGACCATCCACCAATGGGAGAGGCTTCCAGGTAACCATCTTCCTCGTGCACGCGGCTGGGGATCTCCGGTTCTGGTCACGGCTGCTTCTTGGGGCTGGACACGGCTGGGCTGCTCCTGGCTAGACACAAATTTCCATTGAGCGTTATCTGTATGCGGCCGAGGCACCCCGATACCCTCCCCAATGACAGACTGGCAAGCGACTGGCACTTGCCTGGGTGTCGGCTCCCCTAGCCCTAAATGCTCCCTTCCCTGGTCCAAGGCATGCCCAGTGGCATGGGGCTGAAGTGCATGTGGCACAGGCTCGCCCTTACGCAATGCCCTCCCCTGCCCTAGGAACTCAGGTGCATATGGCACAGGCAAGCCCTTATTTTCCCAATTTTCAATCTCCCCAGCCTCAAGTGCAGGGGGCACAGGCAAGGCTGGGTGTTTACAAGGTTTTGGATTCAATACATTTAACAAATTCAACTTATCCTGATGGTGAGCCGCTGGGTTCCCTTGGCTGGTAGAGGGCTCTGGATGGCATGTAGCTGGCCTCTCCCTGCAGGCTGGTGGCGCTGGCTGGCATGTAGCTGGGCTCTCACTGCAGGCTGGTGGCGCTGGCTGGCTGGGGGTGACGGGTGTCACCCCTTCCTCTGGGACCGCTGGCTCGTTCCAGGACTCAGGTCTCTCGGTGGCGGCGACGGGGGTCGCCCCAGACATCAGGTTGGAGGCTGGCTCGTTCCAGGATCCAGGTATCTCGGTGGCGGCGACGGTTGTCGCCCCAGGCACACGGTGGGAGGCGCTGGATAGCACCCCCCCATCATCCCAGGTGGCGACGCCGGGTGGCGTCCCATACATCGATGCAGAGGTGCTGGCTAGCACCTCCTGCCTCTCTCGTTCAGCGGCTGCCAGGGCCTCCCCATACACCGTCTCAGGGACGCTGGGCAGCGCCCCTCCACTCTTGCTGGGTAGGCTCGGTCGGGCAGGCTCCATCATATTGAGACTGAAAGGCTGGGGCCTCAACACCTCTGGCTCGGCTATGTTGTTGGGTTGTATCAGCTCTGGCCCCAGATGGTTAAGACTGAAGCCTAGGCCAACCCGGTTGGGCTCAGCCGCGCCGCCCAGTACGTTGATCCTAGCTGGGACAGTCCCGAACTGCGGCATCCCATCGGCTCGGTCCGCAGCTCTGGAGGCGGCTGCTTGCGGTGGTGGTGCTGGGGGCGCGCTCCCTTCCATATGGGCCACTCTGCTGGGCTTCCCTGGAGGGGCACCTTTGTCGGCGGTGCGCCTGCGGCTGGCTACCTGGGCCCAGTCAGCTCTACACTCGGCCGCCGTGTGGCCGTCATAGTGGCAACGCTCACACTTGGCAGAACGGTCACGGCGTGGCTGGGTGCGCCTCTCCTCTAGGCTAACTTCCATAGGCGTTGGACAGTCTCGAGCTCGGTGGCCTCTCCCCTGGCAGCGGTAGCAGCGGCCTGGAACCTTGTCATCTGGAGCGACCTTCCCCATCTGGTGGAGACCCGGAGCCAAGGAGCCAATCTCCATTGGCTCCGACTCGTCATATTGGGGCAACTGGATGCAGGCAGATCCAGTCAGCCCGTCGGTCGAGTCCACTAAGCACACACCCTCCTTCAGTTGCTTAGTAACCATGGTCACGGTGAACATGGCCTTGCGAGTGTACTCAGGTACACTCGCAATTTCATGGTTCATCATGAGGCGTTTTACATTGGCGTTACGAATTCCACGGTTTAATTCGTCCACCAACAATTCAAGATCCTCATGATTGTAGGCGTCCCTATACAAGGCGCACTTTGTTGATATGTACGCCTGTATAGGTTCTGTCGAGTGTTGCTTGTAGTCCCTAAACGCGTGTTTAAGCGTTTGGGACTCAAAAGCAGGACGAAATAACAATTCACACTCGGTCTTGACCTGCTCGTAGGTCAAGGCTTGGCCTGCCTCGCCAAACAGATGGGACGCCATTTCCGCCGCTTGCCCTACCAATGACAGTAGTAGGGCGTTGCGGCGGTTGAGGGAATCATGAGGTGGCACGCGGTAAGCCGCCCATGACATTTCCAGTCGGCGGATATGTGCCGACCAGGACTGCTTGGGCGGCCCTCTATACTCCGGCAGATTGCTCAGCATCAGCTTGCGGTACTCGGCTGGGGCCGGCTGAGGGTCATCCTGGAGCCATCCTGGGGCTTGGTCACCTCCTGGGACTTGATGCTGGTCCATTGGGTCAACGGTGAACCGGCGGGCACAAAGTTATACAAGACTACAATGAATGGGTTGTCACTTGAGGCTTCCTAGCCTAACAGCCAACACTGTTTGTATCACTAGGTTGGGAGTTTTAGTTGCAAATGTATAACTTAGCTGTACTTATCAATGGTTAGATGTTGAGGTAGATAGATGTTGAGGGTCTGAACTGCTGTCAGGAACTGATTGGGTTTTCCCTTATCACACTAGAGCTAGGAGGAAAGAAACTTGCAATTCTTTATTTGCTAAAAATACCCCTGTTAGATGCTATGGAGTAGCTCTGCTCTGGTGTGAAGGTGTGTGTGTGTGTGTGTGTGTGTGTACGTGGAATCTTCTGTCCTTGTAACGCGCGTTCGCGCCGTCAAATCCGCGCACACGGGGAAAACGCGCTCTCACCCCTCAGCTCGCTCCCTCATTGGTCCGCTTCGTCCGTTAGATTTATGATGTTTTCCGCACTTTGTTGCGCTACCCGTGAATGGCGCTCTGTATATCCGATCGCTAGCTCCACACTACAGACGGACTTGGCCTAGTGTGGGTAGGAAGGGGGAAGCGCGTGAGGGGACGGGGGTAACTCCGTCCGTTCCCACTGTGAGGGAGGGGGTAACTGTGTGTTGGTGTAATGGGGCCTCTGCTTCTTAATCTTAGGATTATCTGTTATATAACCCTGATTGTATTTGTCTTCAAATGGAAAAGGGGCCCCCTCCCCTTCCCTTGGAATAAGGGGTGTATTTGTTATTGTGCTGTGGGCTTGAAATTGTTTTGATTATATTACATCTAACTTTTATTGCTGTCCTTATCACAATTACATAACAGATTTGTTGACCAACTCTGTTCTATTTTTAGCTGTTATCACAATAAACAGTAATCCAAGCCTGTTCTATTCTTAGATTTATCACAACACAACAATTTGTTTGCCAAGCTTTGCTCATAAATCTATTGTTTGGTCATCACATTGGGGTGGTAATCCCTGCAAATGTGATATAATATCTGTCTTCTAGATGGGTGGCTGCGTTGTAGCTTCTCAGGATACTCGGGGTTGACGTAGTTTTTCTCTGTTCTGGTGCACTACACCCGTATGTTAGCTCGCAGCTTGCAGCTATGTGGCATGTTTCAGCCTATCGGCGGCAGGGAATGTCCCGTCCTGCTAGCGCCACTGGTTCGGATCCTGCTATTTCTTGCAGTAAAGTTGGCCTATTTTCAGCCGTCTACACGTATTTGGCTTGTTTCAGCCGGTCCGCAGGCCTGTTTCAGCCCTTTTGGCGCTCAATTCTCCGTTAGATATTAGCGCTGCTCGCGGTTATTCGTCAGATTTCGCTGTTTTGCTTCCACAACTGCCGGCTGCAGAGTTAAACTTTGCTGTCCAGGGTGGGTAATTCAGGTTGCTTGCGTCAGTTTTGCCAGATTCACTGCTGGGAGTACCTTAGCCTCAGATGCGCGTCTGCTCTACACTTGTGGTTCGCCGTAATCTCACACAGCTGTCACCAAAGTTGTGGTATCCGCCGAGGATCAATGGCAGACACCGGAGTTCAATTAGATTACGGCAGTGTGACAGACGTGGACACCTTACTATAGAGAAGCTACGCTTCTCTAGCTTTCACTAGATAATGATCAACATCTACTTTTAGTTGTCACTTTATTGAAGGCTTAAGATATACTGGAGTTATATACAACAAACAATAATTACATGGATAGGAATAAATAATCATAACATAAAAGCATAAATAATATATATACAATGGTCAGTTTGGGCAATAATGATTCCCCCATCCCTGGAAAGGGTGGGGGAGAATTAAGAATACAGTTAACCATAATAAACATGACAGATTCAAATCATTAATTCTAAGCGTAGGGAGGGGGTCACTAGACCCCTTCCCCAGGACTCGGGGGAGGGCCATTGACCCTCCACCGAACCCCAGATCAGGGGTGCCATAGACATGGCTCACGGTTGCCGAATACCACACAATCCTAAGCTTTTCTGTAAGTGTTTGTGTCTGTTTATCTGTCTGTCTGTAATGCTATATTTGTCTGACTTTTAACATATAAACAATTTAAAATTATAAGAAAAATTACGCTGGATGTGTAAATAGGGATACACTCAAAACTGTGTTCGATTAATGTATGTTAAATGGGACATGACGGTCCAAATATAGTTACAAATATTATTATACACATTGGAGGTTTGAATATATATATGTAATGTATGTTCTAATATTTGGACTAGAATTTTTTTTCCAGTATGGATTAATATCCGCTGGATTAGAACCGGTTCTCATCAATACAGAAAAATCAGATTTAGCTTCGTATTGCAGACAATTTTCTATGAATATTAAATAAAAAATCATGAAATTAATATAAGTTTTGTTAGCCTCAAGACTCACAAACATGCATTAATCCTATTTTATTTAATATCCACGGAAAGCTTTCTATAATACGATGTGATGAATAACTATCCCCCCCCCCCCCTTATTTTTTTTTCATTTTCTGTCTATCTTTTTGTTTAACTTTAATTTTTACATAATCTAAAGCAGCCTTGAGTGCTAAAAAATATTCATATATTGCTTTTGAATATTATCACCCTTGTTGTTAATGTAAATGTTTTGAGTTAGTATGAGTATAAACATACATTAACCTTGCCTCACCTTCAACCCTTAAGGTAAACAAACATTACTCCTTGTGTCCTTCATTTATATAAATGTATTAAGTTCTCTGATTAACAGGGAGGGAGGGGAAATTGGGCTGTTTATGACACTAGTTCCCAAAGTTTTAAATAAACGTTTTCTTTCATATTTGTTAACAATTTTGGGGACTTTTATTGAATATTGATTGGTTGGTTCATTAGGTTAAGTGTCCAAATGTTATAACACTAATTGTTATCTTTAGATGGGGTAATTTTGTTGGGAATGTACATCAATTTATCGGCCATACCCGAGTGAATTAAAACTGAAACTTTAGATTGTAAAAAATCGCGGTTCCCTTCTTGGAAACTGACCGTCACGAAGCTTCTTTAAAATTAGACAGACATAACAGAGAGATTTTAGAAAAGCTTTGCTGAGAAAAAAAAAGACTTAAACTTTAATGGGCATAATGTTTTGCCTTAGAAAAAAATTATCTTGATTATTTTTCAGGGTTAGTTACATAATTATGCTCTTAAAGATCAAATTTTGTCAGTAAAAATGTTGAACATGAATTTTAACAATGACAATTTTCTCCATAGTTAGCTTGGCGAAACAAATTTAAGGACAGTAAATTGTGAAACAATAAATGATGTAAATGTTAAAGGAGGATATTTTTTAGGCGTCGGAAAGAAAATTATTTTTGTATTTACTTTCAAATGTTTTTAATTGCAAAGTTTGATTAAGAAACCATGGAGGAAGGGGACATTGGGTTGTTTATTGCACTATTGCCCAAAGCTTTATAATAACGTTTCCTTATTTTTTGGCTAATCAACTTTGGAGACTTTAATAGGTTAGTCGAGTGTCCAAACGTTACAACTATTGATTGTAATTTACATAAGGGGCAATTTTGTGTATCATTATTGGGGATGTATATTGTTTGTAAATTTATCGGCCATTGTTTTATCCCTTTAGATCCCTGTATTAACATTTAAAAGTATTAGAAACAGATGGGTTCAATGTCAGGGATCTAAAGGGATATAACAATGGCCGATAAATTAATGTACATCCCCAAGGATTATTCACAAAATCACCCCATCTGTAGAATACAATTAATGATTGAAACGTTTGGACACTCACCTTAAAAACTAACCCAATCAAAATTTTAAAAAGTACTCAAAGTTATTAAGCTAAAGAATATGAATATGAAAACGTCATTATAAAATTTTAACAGACTAATGTCCCCTTCCTTCCTGGTTTAAAATGCATCAGACGATTTGTTTATCTTTTTCAAAGGTAAACATCAAACACTTTTACTCTTACTCTGATTTTATCAATACAACTATTTTAAGGTTAGGTTATTTTTATTTTAGTTTGGCTTGTTTGAATTGTCCTATCAATTTTAAACCTTAATTAAATCTTCTTAAACACTAAGTATTTTCTTGAAAGCGTAACAACTCTATATGTATTATCAATAAGTCTGTACTTACTTTTTTAATGGACACCTACTTGCCGCACTGTAACCTTTGTAGATGTCATATTATCAATAATTGAGCTTCGCGTCTATGGATGTTGTTATCTTGTTTTTCTTATGATTCATGTTTAATATTTATTTTTGAAATACTATGTAAACATTAAATGTATGGATTGGATAATTGTATAACATTTTGATTGATTTTTAGATTTTAATTTTAAACTATGCATAGGATTTTAATAATTTTAAAAGATATGAAAATAATATCAAGAATGGCTGTTGATTACACTAGTCCCCAAAGTTTTTTAATAACATTTTCTTATTTTTTGTCTAAAAAACTAAATTTTGATTGGTTGGATTATTAAGTTGACTGTCAGTGTCCAAACGTTTCAACCACTAATTGTAATCTACAAATCTACAAAAGGGGCAATTTTGTATATCATCATTGGGGATATGTACTTAGATCCCTAAAATAATGTGCAATTAGATAAATATGCTTGATTTAGTTTTTGAGTTCATCAAAATCCCATGCAATTAACAAGTATCCATTTTTGGTATCCTCAATTTAGAAATCTTGGAGACCCGTTTAAAATGTGTCAGCGGATTGTAAAAACATATTGACTCTCTTGGGGACAAGACAGCGGATTTTTTAACGGCTGAGTTGCTGTTTTTTTTAAGAAACAACTAACGCGATTTATGTAAATCAAATTGTAGCTTTGCTCCAAGAAATGATGAAGCAAAAAAGTAAACAGTTAAAAAATATAAAGCTTCTAAATTTTAAATATTCAATCATTCAACGCTGTTTATATTCTTGATAAGAAATGTAAAATAAACCCTTTTAATCAAAGTGCCTATAAAATTAAATCTTATAATTCATTGTTCTATAGCTTTAGAACTTTGTTTGGTGATTTCAATAGTTTGCTATAACCTTCCACTATTTTATATAGCAACTGTTAGAAAAATGACGAAACATTAGCTGGCAACCATTCTTAAAAAATTACAATTATTGTTTGTCCCTGATTGTTTGAAAAGTTAGGTCACTTCTAGTTTTAAATAAAATCAATAAAAGTACTCAAAATTTTTTAGTCAATGGTAATAAAACTTTGAATACCAGTGAAATTTACAGTCCAGATCGTCCCCTCCCTCCCTGGCTTTTACGGATGTTGTCATCCTTGTTTTTAAAAGTGAGTAATAGTTCTACAGAAATAAATGTTAAGCTAAATTTAAACTGGAAATATTAGAGCTATAAAAGATAGGTCAATTGAAGAAAATTTCCTTTCCTCTACTTCAAAATGACCGAATCATAAGCAGAATAATTAAAACGACCAAACATACATTGCTTTCTTTATTTTCAAGAACATATTTTCGCTAATATAAAAAAAAATATTTTAATCCTCATGTAAAAGTAACAAAATGTCTGTGTGTCTATCTGTAGCTTAAGGTCTCGCTAACTTCTGAACCGAACTGCTTATCCTCTATTATAGTGAAAAATCTCATAGATCCAGGGAAGGTTTATAACTATTTTAGGAATGGTAAAACCACCCTCCCTAGATATAATTACCCGCCAAAAAAGATTTTCTTCTTTTTCTTATCAATACTAAAATATAAAGTGGAGGGTCGATTCCCTCACTTCCCCTCATCCTTCAAGTACCCCTAGATGCCTCTAGGGGTGCATGCATCCGCTAGTTATCTATAATACAAAGTAGAACGATGTCTGTCTGTCTATTTGTTTGTTTGTAGCATAGGATCTCGCTAACCGCTGAACCGATCGGGTTCTCCTTTACAGGATACCTTCTCATAGGTTCCGGGAAGGTTAATAACTATTTTCTTGGGGGGTGGGACACCCCCAACCCCTATAATAAATGAAAAATATCCCCCCCCCCCCGAAAAAAAAATTCTTTTTAAAACTAAAATAAAATAGTGGGGTCGACTACCCCCTCCCCCAACAAAAAAAAATCCCCCCCCAAAGAATTTTTTAAAATTTTTCTTTTAAATCTAAAATACGAAAAATTGGTTTGATCAAACCTCTTGGGGCAAAGCCCCTAGAGGCTAGGGGCGAAGCCGCTAGTTATCTTCAAAGGGATGGTGGCAATATCTGACTTTCTTGTGGTTATTTTTTTCTTACGGTGACCGTACATATAAGTGACATGATTGAGGGTAATAGTAAATTATTTACCATTGTCATATCCATCTATCCCTGTATGATATAAAGATTAGGCACACATCTGTTTGTCGGCAACTTTTTGTTCTCTTTTTGTCATCTTAGACTAATTCAAATAATTTCTTGCATAAACTCAGGGTTCTAAAGGGATAAGACACTAGCCCATTAAGTGATGAACACCCTCAATGATGAGAAACAAAATTGCCCCTTCTATATAAAACAATTATCAGTTAAACGTTTTTGGACACTTTACATAATGAACTAACCAATAAAAATTCCATAAAAGTCCCCAAAATTGTCAGTCCAACGAATGAGAAAAGTCAATATAAAAATTTGGGGGCTAGTGTAACAAATAACCCAATATCCCTCACCTCCCGGCATAAACTTTTTTAAAAAGTTAAGTGTTTATTTGTTAGTCTGTGGCAGCTGCCGCCTGTTTAATTTAAGACTGCTGTGGAAAATTTAAATGAAACGCTGGGATAAATTTTGATTTCCAGAATTATATCTAATTTGTCGATATGATGAACCAATCTTACGAAGTCTGTCTGTCTGTCTGTTTGTTTGTCTGTCTGTTTTTCTGTCTGTTTGTCTGTCTGTTTGTTTGTAGCGAAGGATCTCGCTAACCGCTGGACCGATCGGGTTCTCCTTTACAGGGTGGCTTGTCATAGGTCCCGGGAAGGTTTATAACTTTTCTTGGTTTTCTTGGGGGGTGGGACACCCCCTCCTCCCCTTAAAAAAGAAAAATACCCTTTTTTTCTAAAGTTATAATAGGGCGCTGGTATTTTGACAAAAAGTTTTTTAAATTTAATATGTGATTGCTTATTTTTAGAAGATTCTCTATAATTCCAAATGGTCGTCTGTCTGTTACAGGGTTTCCTGTGTTTTAACAGGTTGCAAATTCTCTAAAAAATGTTTGATTTTATAGCCTATAAGATGATTAAAATTTCTTTAAGTTAAGTTTTCAAATCTATTAATCATCTTATTCTCATTTATTGGCATTTTTGTCTGTCATTATTTTGGTAAAAAAAAAGGTTTTCTTTCTGAATATTGTTATCCTTAATATTTGAACAATATGCATCATAATGGGTCATAGTTGGACTCATTGCGAAATGATGTTTTTATTGTTTTTTTTATGTTTGTTTTTTTGTAGTAAACGGACATACAGACATCGTTGATATCAATAGGGTAGTTATTTTTAGCTGTCTATATAATAAAAAAATCTTAAAATTTTCAAAAGAAATCAACCCTTTTTTTAGCAATGACACACTGACCAAATTTAAGAGTTTGAAAATGTATATTTTATTTCATTACATCATCGAAGTGAACTTTAAATCTGAAAGTATTTGAGTGCTTTTAGGCACGAACGGATAATAGTGTGGCCGAAAAATCGCAAGATTTTTTTTATATTTTGGTAAGAAACAGTATTCACAGTGCAAATGAAGGTGCTTTGACTTTTGTGTCAGAACCTAAATTGGGACATAGTGCATTTCATTATCCTAGGTTAGGTAACTTCATTTCACTTTTCAATAAAATCTAAAATGCAGCGGTTTTTCAGAAAATTTAATTTGAAAATTTCAAGTTCAATTTTCACTCACTAGGAGTTACCGCATAATCATGACAAGAAAAGCAAAGATTATTTATTTAAAATGTTGAACAACTTTGCTTTGATAAAGTTCTTCATAAAATCACTCCTGAAGTGAGTTAATTAATGAACATTTTTATCAATTGCTTTGCTAAGGTCACGGAAATTCAGCCTTAAATAAATCATATATATGGAAGTTTTATTACTGACTTTATAAAAGCAAAGTTGTTCAAAATTTTAGATAAAGAATATTTGCTTTTCTGGTCATGATTATGCGGTAACTCCTAGTGGGTGAAAATTGAACTTGAAATTTTTAAATCTAATTTTCTCAAAAACCGCTGCATTTTAGATTTTATTGAAAAGTGAAATGAAGTTACCTAACCTAGGGTAATGAAATGCACTATGTCCCAAATTAGGTTCTGACTCTAAAGTCAAAGCACCTTCGAAGGCACTGTGTATTAGGTAGGTAAAAGATATATGAATCATTATTCAAAATGATTAAAATTTACAGTTTTTTAGGACTTAGGGGCCGGATCCTATCAAACAAAACTTATGATATTTATTGTATTTTTTTTGGTGGAAAAATTCTCTATAATACGATACATGATTTTTTATGGCCGAAAATCGCATACAATCAAGCGAAAATAACTCGGATTTAGAAAATATTTTTGTCTAAAAAAGTCGCTTTTGGATCGTCCTTTTCCCCTAAACCGATTCTATGAATAATTTGTAGAGTAGCTTTACTGGGGAAAAATCCAACCCATACTTTAAATTATGTATTTGTTCTAATGAAAATAAAAGACTATAAAAATATTATCAAAATTAGACAAATTTAAAACAATTTAATATAATTTTTAAGTAAAAAAGCATGTATAAAGACCTATTTATTAAAATGGGGAAATAAGATATATAAAACTGAGACCCTAAAATGTAATGTTAGAGACAATAACCCTTTTAATAGAATGGTCATAGTACAGCTAAAAAATTATTAGCAAATATTGTCAATATAAATTAACATTAGTAAAACAACACAAGAATCATAAAATTAGAGGTTTCGTGATAAAAAACTAAATTAAAAGAATGAAAATTTGTAAAATTAAAGAGGACATTGAAAAAACATTACTAGAAAAACTAATTTGAAACCAATAGTTTAATGTATTCTTGATGTAAAATAAAATAAAATGTGATCTTACTAATTTATGAAATGAATATTGTAATTTAGTTGAGATATGCACACACTTTTAAATGCAAAATCTTAATAATCAGGTCGCCAATTTCTATAAAACATAAAAATCAACATAAAAATCAAAGTCATCGTCTTTGCTTCTCTTTTTTCCTAAGGCTTCAGGCCTATAAAAGTAAACCTGGAAGAGAGAAACAATCAGTCGTTTTACGGAATTTTAAAATTCTAAAATTTAAGGGAAGACTCCCTTCTCTTGCTTTGGAATTTTCTTGAGGGTCCTGGCGGCTCAAACTTAGGATTTTCATTTAAAACACACCTAAAAAATAAAAGTTTTTGTTAGATAAATTCATAATACTTTGTTAAATAAATTATAGAATATCATTTTGATGTTGGTCAATTGAGATAAATTTAAGGACAGGGCCTTCTTAGGGCCTAAAGGCTTAGGCATCCGGACGGATAGTTATCTCCAAGTTTTCTTCTGAAGAGAACTCCTATAGCGCGGTACTAGGTACCAGCAAGTCGCAAGTCACTACGGGGCTAAATAGGAATAACACAGGGAAGATACGGTGGTGGCTCGGCTACCAACGGTTGATGATAGCTCGCTATCTGACGGCCGGTACTAACAACTGGATCCTCCCCCAGCTTCTGAAGTATAGGAAAGTTGGAGATCGTTATCTTTTCGGACAATTTAACATTTTCGGATTAGAACTCTGAATAAGTTCACGTCTTAAAGGTAGTTTTACTTTGCTAATACTCTGGAAGATCGGTTCGGGGCTAGCCTAGTGATTTTCTTACCTGACAAAGGTACCTAACAAAGAACTTCACGCCTCACGGGGATACAGGCAGCAGAACGGAATATTGTAGTCATGTTCGCATGGCTCTAGTAATCACAATAGATACTTCCAGTCCAAAGGTGTTGACAAAGTTAGTTACCTAGGAATAAAAGAATTCTTAGAATAAAATAACAGTATAAAGTTATCAGTAATGTTTTAATACCATTTTCGGAATAGGGCTTATAAGCAAAAGACTATCCCTTAAGTATATTTGGGTTTAGGATCGGTGTAAAGTAATACCACCATTCTAAGGTTAAATATATTGGTCAAAACAGGGATTAATGCGTCGCTGATCTGGAAAGGAGACATTGGTGAGAGATTGTAGTCCTGTGATAAAGGATTGCATTTGTCCCTGGAACCCGGAGGCGACCCATAAAATTGGTTCCGTTACCGGATAAACCCAGGTAAGATTTAACTTTTTCCTTTTAGGAGGGAGAGGGCAAGGCCACTAAATAAGTCTTACCAGTAAAGCATCCATAAAAGCACAGCTCTTCATTGACAAACAATCATTCCATGTGTAGTGCAGCAGAGCATAGGCCACGCACAATGGTGCTCCATTTATCTTTGATTTAGGCCTCATTCCATGTGTAGTACAGCAATGCATAGGCCACGCACAATGGTGCTCCATTTATCTTTGATTTAGGCCTCATTCCATGTGTAGTACAGCAATAACCTAAAATGGATGATATTATTATTGATCAATTAGAAGATGAAATATTAAATCCTCCACCTTATAATCCAGAATATGAACCTGGATTAAATAATGCAGTAAATCATTATCTAAGACTGGAGGAAATACCTAGTGCTCATGTTAGGCCCGAGATTCACTCAGCAACAGCAATGCTTGTCTTAGGCAATAGGCGACAAAATCGCATATTAAATAGGCCTCAAATACATTTACAGGACACTCCTCCCATACATGAACATGAGCCAAATATTCAAGTAATAAAACAAGAAAATAATGGAAATAAACCCCAAAATAAAAAAATAGTTAAACCAACTTCAGATTTTTCGGGTTATGAGTCAGAATCTAGCTATTATAGTGAGGATTTTGACAGACAAAAAAGTAAAAAACATTCTAAAAAAAGGCCTGACAGAATGTATGATCCACTTAACCCACATGGCAATGAGGACCAAAGACGCCATGAACAACATCATGATAGACATGAAAATCATTATAAACACGATAAAGACAAAACTAAGTCAAGTAAAGAAAGACAAAATAAAAGAGACAATAGTGACAAAGAAGACAGGCATAAAGACAGACAGAATTTCTCTATGCCAAGGAGAATGAATAGACGTGGTAACAGTAGTGGTCCTAGCTCTAGTTCTAGCTCTTCAGATACGGAGTTAGATAGAAGGACTCCATCTACCAATAGAGATAACAGAAATAGAGAGACAAGACAAGAAAATAACTTACTTGGAAATATCTTATCTGAATCTCAAATGTGGCAACTTAAACTTCTCCTTCATGAAAACACATCCATCACTGACCTAAATACAGCAAAAATAATTAATCTCATACCAAATAATTTAGTGTGGGGCAGTTGTCAACACGAACGTATTCACAGACAAGTCAAAATATTGGGTAAAATCCCACCCCAATATGGAGAAAAAACTAACAATTACACTTTTTTTAGCACTTTTAAATATTTGGAGGAATATGAGATCCCTTTTACTCATAGTTCCTACAACAATATTCTCATTCACTATTTTAATGAAGAATCAAGGAATAAACTAGATATTCTAGAAATAGATCCTAATGCCCTTAGTGCTCAGGATTTTGTAAAATCGATCCTAACTACCATAGGTGCAGAATTACTCAACCCACATCAATATGAGAAACAATTCTACACTTATAGATTCACTGCTGAAGATGAAGACAAACCAAATAAAATAATAGTATATTTGGCAGCCATGTTGCAAAAAACAGGCAATAGTCATGAAAATCAAATGGCTAAACTTAGGGAGAAAATATGTACCTATTTGGTACCACCATTATTGCAATCTGCATTTTTGACATCCACCAATGTTCCTTACATTACTAAAGAGACAATCTTAAGCTGGTTTAGCAATAACAGAAGCTTTTATAACTCAGCCATTGAGAGAAAAAGAAAATTAGACAGACAAAAAAATGCAAATGTAAACCAAGTAGAAAAGGAAAAAACTTGTAAGCATTGCCAAAAGCCTCACTATTCTAGATACTGTTTAAAACATCCAGATGAAGCAGTTAAAAAAGCAAATATGGAATGGTGGTATAAAAAGAATAAAGAAAAAGCTAACAGTATAGTTTGTTTATTGTGTAATTCTGACACCCATGGTAGTGGGGAGTGTTTCACTTTCCCTAATGTCAATCCCTCCAAAGACCAATGCCCACGCTGCTTAAATTATGGTGTATCAAGATTATACCATCCATTGTCGGCGTGCAAATTCCCGCCAACAATGGAAAAAAACTAGTAGGGCAGCCGAGTATTTCTCAAGAAAGCAAAAACATACAATTACAGATAAAAATACCACAAGTTACGGATTCTTGGGACATACCCGGCACCCCTATTCTAGGGAAAAAATCACCTCAGAATCAATCTGGTCCCAAAATCAACATTTCTTTGTCCATTCAGATAAACCTGAAAAATTCGGATATTGATTATCAAAATGAAAATATAAAAATTAAGAATGTTGAAGTACTAGAATGTTCGACTACCCAAAATAGTGTCAATAATAATACCCAAAATAGTGTAAATA
Source organism: Acartia tonsa (assembly GCF_053477335.1). Taxonomy (NCBI): domain Eukaryota; kingdom Metazoa; phylum Arthropoda; class Copepoda; order Calanoida; family Acartiidae; genus Acartia; species Acartia tonsa. The sequence goes on along the minus strand of NC_137266.1, from coordinate 10,744,443 downwards.
GTAATAATACTAATAAGCTAATAGAAAATATATTAATGGAAAGTCAAACATCTAATACTTCAACATCAAACTGTTCGTCTATAAACAATGATTTTAAAATAATAGAAAACTCTATTGTTAATAATCCAATAGATAAAATTAATCCGCCAATAATTACCAATATAAAAGAAAATGTGTCTAACACAAAATTGGATAATATTAGTAAATCCCCTAATAACGCGACGGATCAAAAAATAAGTCAAAAAATTGAAAAATTATCTAGCAATAAAATTTCTGTTAATTTGTCTCAACAATTGCTATGCCCAGAGGTACAAATAGGCAAAGTCGATTTAGAAAATAATTTGAGGCAAAAAGAAGAAATAAACAAACAGATAAACATCAGTAAAATAAAAAGCAAAGAAAATTACCCTGAGGATTTAGATGAGCAGAAAATTGACTACTGCAAAACTGTACAGTCTTCTTACAACACTGACATATCTGAAAACAATAGAATTAAAGAAAAATCAGATTTTAAAAGTGCATTGTGCATGAAAAATGGGGCCAGAAACACAAAGGCTTTATCATGGCTCCAATATCTTGAAGACTTTCCTTCTCAAAATAAATTCATGACAATCATGTTAGTTCTACTAACAAGTATGGTGATTGGTAGTACTCTTGCGTCATTTGGCTTATTAATTTTTATCATTGCATACATTAGTATGTCAAATGAGAGATTATTACTCATTGCCATGACTGAACGCGGAACCAACAGGATTGATATGAATAAGCATGAAACAAAGCCGGAGTTTAAGCCAATTAAATCGAGCAACCGTTTAATTAAAACCCTAAATAAAATAATTAATGTTTTAAATTATATTAGGGTTTATCTAGCTAAAAAGATAAGGTATAAAATAGCCATTATCCAAACGTTTTAAGAATCTCCAGATCCCATTCTTAGAACTATACAATGAGACACAGAGTTTCATTAGTAAATTTATAGTATAAATGTATAAAGAGCATATTATTTGATTTCCAATTGCATAGACCTAGAGCGTTGCAGACGAAAAATAATTTCATTAAATTTTGCTTTCTAAGTTTAGCTGTTTAATGCTTATTACTGCTTTTTGAAAAAGAAAGGGACAATTTTTGTGAAAAATTGTCATATCAGTCTAAACTTATGTGAAGTATCTAAAATTGCCATTATATTCATAATCATCTTTTCCGATTTACAATACTGCATTTTTAAACCTAGTTATTTGTGATTAATAAGACATTTTTCCTAATAGTGTGATTACTTTGTAGCAAATCAAAATTATCAAGTTTTTAGAGACATCTAGCAACAAATGTAGAACTAATATATTGCAGATGTTCCCAAATTAAATTTTGCCTATATTTACATAGTTTTCGATTATTTTCCCATAAATGATTGAGCTCTCCCTTGTGGGGGTAGCAAATTAACTATGTCCTTATTTCAATTATTGGCTTATTGTCAGTTTCAAGCGATCAATAGATAATTTTCAAAATAATTTTTAACAAATGAACAGTATTTTAAACAATGCAAAAACGAAATTAACTAGGCAAAATGCAGAAATCATTATAGCTGAAACATAGATATCCAAGAAAAGGGGTAATGGTGTATTTGTCCCTTACACCCCTCAAGTTTTTTTAAATACCTTACCATACTCCCCTTGAACATATAGAAATCCTCATTATACCCCCATGCTAAGTAAAAAGCTTGGGCGTCCTTGAGTTAACATTAGTTTGCAATTTGCTCTTGGTTCTTTTGTCAGCACCCGGCTGTAATTACATTTTTGAATGATTCAGCTTATTTCAAAGACCCAACCAAAAGTAGTGTAAAAGGTCTTTGAGAAGGGGTGGTTGTTACATATACTATTTATTGCTCTATATACATTACTTTAATGTTTTATTTATAAAAGGCAAGAAAAAATAATAAAAAGAGTTGAACAAGAATAGACATGATTATAACTATAAAGTAGGGCAATTATGTGTGCTTAATAAAATGAACAAATTCAGCAGAAAATTAAAAAATAATTACAGACGACAATTCTAGTTTTAGAGCAGATATGCTCTCTAGTATTTATCAAGTACAGACATATCTAGTTATGTAGCAAGCTGCAACATACAATCAAAATTATAAAATAACTCCCCACAAAACTGCAGAAAACATATAACCTAGAGATAAATTTTTCTTGCTTAAAAAACAATAAATTCCTACCTGCCTATACCTCCATTAGTATCCTCAAGCCCTTCACTCTTTTTGGAAATATGTGGCAGGCTAAGCTCGAGCACCACTCCCCATCTCTAAGTCAAAACAGGTTCCTTAACTTCGGAGATACATTTCTTTCAGTCAGCAGGGTAAAAGATACAAATCTGCAGACAAAAACCGGTAAAATCTGCGGAGGTCCCAAGGGAGGAATCAAATAACCAATTTCAGTTCTACTGTTTCTTCAACAAAAACTCGATCCTCCAACCACAGGATATTGAACAGGCATGATACCTAAAAATAAAATACAAGAATTAGTAACAAATAAATAAATAAGCTATTAAATTTTTTTGTAATAATCAGAAAACACCACACAATAATAAATTAGAATGACACCGTACTTTTGAAATAATAATTGGCAAAAACTTACTAACAGAAATGTGTCATCCAAAATTACAAGACCTTATTAAATAAGCATGAACTTAATCCCAAAAGAAATAAAAATTTCCATAAGAAAAGTCTAACTAAATCCAATTTCCATAAATTATGTGTTTATGTAGCAAAATAGTCCAACAAATTTATCATCCATTGTCTTATCCCTTTAGATCCTTGTATAATTAAATCCAATTTTCATTAATTATGAGTTAATGTGCCTTAAACTTCCAACAAAATATCGTCCATTGTCTTATCCCTTAAGATCCCTGAAAATAAGCCTAATTTTAGCTAATAATTTTTATGAAAATGAATTTATAAATTCTGAGGTTTGTGACCTAGTTCTGAACACATGTGTTGATTTTTAGACATGTGTGTTAAAAATCGCTCCAAAACATACATTTAATTAAACTTTTTACAAACTTTTAAATACATTAAATTGATTATCTTGAATTTTCAACTACAAATTATACAACATTATAAGACTGAACTGACTAGGCTCTTTATCTGGTATAAATTTGATTTAAGTTTCACTTTAGACTTAAAGATTTTATCTTTTTTTTGGCTTTACTATGATTTTAGGTTTCAGTTCTTTTATTGGATGTCCCCAGCGGGAATTTTGTAGTTTAGGCGAGCGCTAATTAACCCCTAAAAAGTTATCTCTATCCTATCTCTAAATTGATAATCTTGCAATTTTTAAATATTTTCTGCCTATACTTTTTCCTAAAAAATACAAAATAAATAATCTCCAAGTATCCTCAAACCTCATATAGTAATCTAGGAAAAAATATTATTCGTCGCATCGTATTATAGACAGTTTCCCGCTGACATTAAAATGAAAAATTGCTAAATTAATTTTTAATTAAGTATTGGTTGAAAATTATGTACAATTCGATGCTATACTAGCTTTAACATGGCTGAGAACCGGTTAAAATCCATCGGGAAATAATTGGATTCAAAGCAATTTTTACATATCCTGCTATCCCTGAACCTATAAAATGTTAATTTTTTTTTGTAGCATGTAATTGAAAATGTTTAAATAAAGGCCTTTTGTGTAGCAAAATAAAGGACTTTTATAGCCTTAAAACAAAGGATTTCTCATCGGATTATCAAACTTTAATATCATTTCAATTACAATCTCAAAGATAGGGAAAAAAGAATTCTTGTTTCACTAAAAAACGAAATTCTCTGCTTAAATTTTAATAACCCCAAAATATGACAACTTTTTCTAGATGTAAAGGATTTGAAACTAAATGTCTTTTTTTATACAAATGTAAGTAAATTAGAAATTTATAAAATAAACAATACTTTTATTCAATTTCCAGTACAATAACAAACTCAAAAAACAAGGTTACAATAAAATGTCCATGTAACTTCAATTGGCCCACTTCTCTCCCATATATAGTTAAAATTGTTAAATAATAAAGGCGAAATATTTCAATTAAAACTGTCTGACAAAGACTCAAATTTAAATCTCCTACGTGGATTTCTATTGTTAAACAAAAAGTAAACTGTTTGACAGTTATTTTTTTTTTCTTAACTGTAAACCGATTTTAAAAAACATAACCCTAGCTTTGATAAAAAGGACATTGGCATGCTACACTATCTCTGATTTTCAACTTTTATAGATAGAGGGGTAGTTTTGTCAATAATACGAAATTAAAATATGACATTTAAGATTTAAAACCCAATAAAAGTTAAAACAAATAAAATCTACAAAAGTTTTTCTATTATTAATTCCTTTTTGCAAAGATATTTAAGACCAATTTGAATACAAGTTTTTATATTTTTGCAACCGATTTCTTGCTGATTTTTTTCACAAAACCAAATGTCGTAGCCTTGTCAATACCTAAGCGGATAAATATGCCCAAGTTTGAGTTCCAGATTCATCATCTACTAGCTCCTAACAAAGTAGCTGATTCTGATAAAAACAATCAGCCAACCATTGCTCTTGAGCTTGAAAATCAGTAGATCTACAGTCAAATACATCAAGAAACCAGCCTTGCATCATACAACACAAGTCATCAGACGTTTATCAGATGTGTATCCACAGTATCCTAGCAAGATTCCACCTGACTTGGACTGGAATATTCACCAACAGCCATAATACCAGAAATACCTAATAAGAAGCTACGGATCTCATAACCTGTTACAGCATTAACCTGAAGAAACTCACTGGTCTTAAACAGTAAACACCTTACTGTTGCTAACTCTACAACACCATCAAAATACATAATTTTAATGTAAATCATTACATTTTTGAGCTAAGGATTTTGACAACGGGGGTCACGCGCGCCCGGTAGAAAAATATCACAAGCAAAAGTATCAAACTCCTTGTTTACATTGTATTCAGATTTGTAAAAAATATCTTAATTTTATACTTTTTCCTAATTTTTCACACATTGATATCAGTAGTCTTATAGCAAATCCTGTCCAAATTTTTACAATAGTTGGGTAGTGTTAGAGATAAAAATCATAGCTGTAGTCGATGTTAAAATAAGAGATAGCATTGTGGCAAGCTAAAATGATTAAGTATTAACAACCTTTCATTCTTCTATAAGCTAATTAAAATATTGTTCATACTTTTTACAGCACTAAGCATCTATAGCATTGTAAAAGGTTTTAAGAACCTAAATATGAGTTTAAGCTTTTCCCTAAGAATATTCTAATAGGGGCGCAGCCAATAGTTGTATCATTGTGTAAAGAATAGGGCCTTTATGCTTTGAAACATGTATTTCTTAGGATGTGTAGATAAAATAGCAAGTTTTTTTTGTATATTTTTGGCCTAAACAAAGAATATTTCTAAATGCAGTTTATTTTTTGAAATTAATTGTTTATGGAAAGTAAATTGAATTTTTATGGTAAAATTTGAAAAACTTTATATGATAAAAACTTTTCTGAGGTTTCTAATATTATTAAACTGATAGATAGTAAATTAAGGAAATGCTTTGCTCCGAAATAATATAATTAAAATTTTTGTGTAAATGCATAAATATAGTGTTGAAAAAAAGTTGACACATGTCAAGATAGAAAACAGACCTCATCAAAATTATTTTAGTTTTTAATTTAAATAATGCGTATTTTGAAAGTACAACTTGCAATATTTAAACACACACACGCAAGCCTAAGATAAATTAATAACAATTTCTAAGATTTAGGACAACTTAATCTTAAATTACTTTCTAACATTTCTTGAAAGCAGTTTTTAAATCGATTTGCCTTAAAAATAAATTTTTTTTCTTATTCTCTTTAAAATGGGAAGATAAAAACGCCGAATAATTTTTCTGTCAATTTTTGGCAAAATAATAGACAATTATTGGAAAAATTCGTTTCCGTCCGCATAAAAACAATCAAAATCTTTGCGTAATAGAATAGGTTTTAAGCTATTTTTGTAATTTTTTCATTTCTTTACATATCCTCAGTGTTTATGGTACGATTTCCAGATTTTTTTTTAGTTGCAAAATAAAATTTCCTGTTGTTTAAAGAAAACAGACATGACGATCAGACTTCCTTCTTGCAGGTTTTTGGCTATTTCTATAATTTTTACATTTTCCCCCATATTTTTGGTATTTTTGGACCAGTCTTAAAACTCTTTAAGATATCATGATCAAAATAATTCTTCCCATAGTTATGAGCATCCTTTATGTAAGTTACTTTGACAGACAACATTATATAAATAAAAACAAGTTTTAGTGTTTATTTTACCCAATAAATCAATTAATAAATACACTACAAATCTACTTGTAAATATTACCATCAATGACCTTTTTGTGTTTCGCTATTTATAGATGTTGTCATCCTTGTTTTGCTACATTTAAAATATTTACTTCACTTATAAATCTTCTTTCTTGTAAATTTATACATAAAAAGTTACAATTGCTAAGCCATAAAATTTTAAACTTTTAAAATGAACAAAAAAATATAAGGTCATTTAAAAACAAATGGGAAACTACACATATATGTTTTAAAGCAGCAATTTTACACACCACAACTCAGCTGTTTCCCAAGCCACTTAGGGGGAACACACACGCAGGCTATATAGCTCTAAAATACATTATTCAACATCTAACAATAGGCACACACACACACAGCCTAGTTAGCTGTAGAGTACACTTTGCTAGGCCACTAAACTACACACACAACCAGTGCCACCTAGGCACACACACACACACACAGCCTAGCTAGTTGTAGAGTACACTTTACCAAGCCCCTAAGCGACACACAAAACTAATGCCGCCTAGGCACACACACACACAGCCTATTTAGCTGTAGAGTACACTCTACCAGACTAAACAGCGACAAGCACACACCTGCCCACTTAGCTGAGAAAAAATTAAATGAGAAAGCAGAAATCAGCTGCCTATTTTTCTTCTAACCAAATCGGTTACACACATACACTAGCCTGGATAGCTAAAAAGCTAACAGCTGAAATAAAACAACACTATTAAAACAAACTTACAAAAAACTCTAAATTAAGAAAATATCAAACAAGCTGGATGGCACATGCACATTTCACACAACATAAAAATAAAATCAACATAAATAAACTAAAACTTTACTTATCAATATTTTTTTTTTACACACACCTTGATCTTTCACCTTACACGACACTCCTTAATAAAAACAAAACACCAAAGCTATCAGTATAAAACAAAAAAGCGATATTAATTCTTTCTCTCTTTCTCTCGACCCCTCTCTTTACCACTTTCTTTCACTCTTGTCTTAAATCTATAAGTCAAAAGGCCAATGTCTCTTATGTCAATTACTCTATAGAAAGACAGAAAATAATGCCTTATATGTTTTATACAAAATGATATTAACAAAATAAATTTAAGTTTTTAAAATATAAACCAACCTCCCAACTCCCAACAAAGTGAACTGAAAAATAAAGCAGCTATAAAAATCACTCTCTAATTTATCTCTAACTTATATTAAAACCCCTCCAATTGAGCAAATTTTTTTTTTGCAAAGGGGGAGAAGTTATTTTGCTAAGCAAATAACTATCTAATTATAAAAATATCAGTCACATATTCTGCTTACATTAAACAAAGCCAAATCTTTTTGCTTCACCTAAAATAAGAATAAGCATGCATGTATCTTATCCCCCAAAAAAATAATTAAGGGGTCTTCTTTTAGCTTCACAATCCTATAAAAAGGGATGGGAGCACCATAGGCCCTAAAGGACCAAAATAGAAGCAAAAAGGAACACTTACCTAGAAAATCAGTGTACAGGCTACTCCGTCTGCAATCAAATATAGGGCGGACATTCACCAGTTACTTGATCAGCAATGCAATGTTGGAACCACAGTTGTTGTATTAAAACTGGGAGCCGAGGAGATATGACTGAAAAAACAGAAAAAATAAATATTAAATCAAGCTAAAAAATATTCTACAAAATATAAACTGTAGTAGATAGGATTCTTCGAAAAAGAAAAGCACACAGAAAATAAGCCAAAAGACATTCACACTTAAAAAATTACATCTAAAAATCTTAGGATTTAATTATCTGCACTACACTCTTGTTCTACTCTTGTTCAGAATACTTTTTTTTCTCATCATAAAATCCATTATAAATATAAACCAATTTTTTTATCATTCTATGAAAACTTATACAGCTCATAAATTACGAATAAATAAAATATTTTAAATTAATACCCATCTAAATTGAGTCTAAATGATAATATCATTACCTCATAACTGCTATCTTAAGTAAATTTTGTACACCAACAACAAAGCCCAATAAGTGAGAAAACGGCAGAACAAATAGCTAAACAGCTACATGATAATCTAAAACAAAGAAAAAATAATTGTAAAATGAGACAATAATGAATAAGACAATAGTAAAAAACCAAAAAACTTTGTAATTAAAACACCATTATTTTAAAATTAACAACAAGATAAAATTATTAGTTGTTTTGAAGAAACACAGTCTCTTATCCAATATTAAATATGAGTTCGATACTTAAAAATTCATCAAAGAATTATAACTTACCAAATAAAATAACAAAACCAAATTAGAAAGGATCTCCTACATCGTCATCCCACAAATAGCGGCAAACACCACGCTTCTTGGAACCTTGTTCCAGGACAGGAACATTCTGCTCCATGTAGGTTGTCTTGGCGGATAAATAGCGGCCCAAACAAATCCCAAAAAATCTCATCTTCTTTCTCAAAACAACTGAAAAATAAGAACAATTAAAAAATATTAAAATAGCTATACAATTTTAGAAAAATCAATCTTTTAAGTATCGGTCTAATACTCCATATATCTATTGTATCATTAAAAAAGCTATAATTTAAAAGTGAAAGAGGATGTTGCTCTTATGATGTAAAAAACTTGGCAAGGTGTCTAATCACGTTGTCGTCGGTGTGCAGTGCATAAATCTAAAAAACGTTTTATTCTTTGCTCAATAATCTTTAAAAATTGGAAGAAAAAACAGCTTTTTGGACCACAACACTACCACACCACCTCCTAAATTAAATCAAGATATCCATGTTTTTAAAAAAATGTAAAGCTAAGATAGATACACACTCTACTACTTTAATTGGAACAATAATAATATTTAATAATTTTATTTCAGGTTTCTAACTCTTTTATTATAGGATAACACCAGAAAAAACAGCTAGTAATCATCAATTTCCTAGGATCCGAAAATGGAGAACCATATCAGTCTCATACTTGAGACAAAAAACCAACGAATGACTGTTAAAGACTAAACTACTAAAGACTTCAAATATTTTGAAATGGTCCATTTTTATCTTTACCTAACAAAAATATTCAAAAAAGAAGACGGCATTTAAAAGTTTCGATATCTTCAATCAACCTTTTTCTCCCCTGTAAAAGAATATTAAAAAACTTTCCTTTTTTCAACCATCAGGGAAATAGGGATAGGAAACACAACAGAGAGCTGAAAAATTTAGGTGAAAAACACTCAAATAATATATATTTCCCATTCATAATTTACCCATTACATGCAATGATATACTTACTTTGTATGTGTACCACAATCCACTAGTTGGAGATGTAGCAGTGCGGCAGGTGTCCCAGAATGAACAGCTGACAGTGGAGCAGTCAGGGAAGCTTTCAATACTCGTTTATTCAGGTGGAATACAGCGGTTCTAAACAACCTAAAATAAAATAACAAAATTAGGTTGTTATAAATGAACTACGAATAAAACAATAAAGTATAATACATAAATAAAATACTAAAGTTTGCATTGCTTTGTTAATTTCTTTTTAAAGTCTTTTTTCGATTTAGGGCTTTTCAGAATAGTACATTTTATTAAAACAATCCAATGGTTCATTAGTCAAAGAATGAAAAACTTACTTACATAATTAGGTGATATTTGGATAGGTTTAATATTACATTTTGAAAACTTTTTCACGATAGTTAATTTAACCAATCTTTTCTTAAAAGAAACAAAATAAGTTGTTGAAAACTACTAAAATTGGAAATAAAAAAGTTCAAATTGTTTTTATAAATGCTTTGAATTGATTTAAATGCGTATTCTGTACTAAAAAATAACAATTTTCTTTAAGTTTTTATGTAGACTGTTTTCCCTTGCTATTAGTAAGATGGCCGACGGGCGACGTTAGACTGATACAACGAATATAGAGATTTGAACCTTTTGCGCGTCATAGGTTAATCACATATATAGATTGGATAATATTTTTCTCATTTTTATTTTCTACAAAATTAAATATTCTTTGCTAAAAATGAATTTGAAAATAAAAATGGCTTTTGCATTAAACAATTACATTTTAGTATAAATTTAAGTTTTGTAAGTAATTAACATTATTTCCGACACTTAATTTTTGCTCTGTGGTGAAGAAATAGGTTGCGTGACTTTACCTTGACATATTTTAAAATCATTAAAGTTTAGTCTTGTTAGGGAAGCCTTCTCTCAGTCTTCGTGGGGTGATTTGACTGGATTCCTCCTAAATATAAAACAGTATGGCTACCAGGGAAACTTATACTTGTATTAATAATAAAAGAATTAAGACTCTATGACAATCTCTCAATATTTAATGCCTATTTTGGGAACTTTCTGATGACTCATGACATCGAGAGATTGAAACTAATAAGTGAGAACAAAACTGGGAATATGATATTGCTTGAAATTTATGCAATAGCAACTAACTTTAGGGTCCTTTTGACTGTATAGTCGGGTTTTTAGCTATTTTTTTTTATAAACGGACTTTTTAAGAGTTTATTATTTATATCTGAAAGGATCTAAGTAATTTTTACAAAATTAGAACCGACTATGAGATAAATGTAAAATACTTCATATACCTACTAGCGGTTACGCCTTTAGAAGCCTCTAGGGGCAATTAATGTGTGAGGTCTTTTCACCCATAATAGTTTACAACCTTCCATAGACATATAAGAAGCTTCATTGTAAAGGTGAACCATATCGGTTCAGCGGTTAGCGAGATCTTTCGCTACAGACAAAAAAAGGCTTACTACTTTATAAAATAGGATAAAATCAATAAAATATGTAAATTTTGCCAACGCGTAAAAAGAACTATAACAGTTTAAATAAAACTACTCTATAACTAGCTAGATATGGAAATAAAATAAAATAACAAAAGTAATTGTTGGAAAAATATTTGGCCCATAACAAATAAACTGAAACAACCCAGCTGCTCTTTAAAACAATTTCCCAAGAAGTTGATGTGGACCATATATTTTTTTTTTTAACACACATAATGTTATATAATGTACAACTAGTAGAAAGGAGATGAATATGACGAGGCTATCATATTTGTCCACTTGACATTAGTTCAATATAGTAAAACTAGTGTTTTAAAGGTCAAAAATAAAAAAGTTACAAATTTGATACTTACCAAAAATTGAGAGCCCAAACTACGACTACAATCAAGAACAAAAAACAGCCAAACTACTGCAAAAGGGCCTGAAAAAATAAGAAATTCAATTTTTAGATCTAATCAAAAAAGAATAAATCCAATTTTTAAAAAAAAAAAACACATAAAATTCAATCATTGATAAATAATTATGTTCAGGTCATAATGCAGGAATATGATTGCAATTTTATGGAAAACAACATTTTAAAAATATTGTTTCTTTAAAAATACATATAAAATTTAGTCTAAAAAACATCTGTTTAGTGAGAGATAAAGGAAGGACTAAATATTATATAATAAAAACGTAGCATAAGATTAATGACCTTAAAAAACGAACTTTCGAATAAAACAGTAATAAAATGACCAAATTTGTATAAAAGATAATTAATTAATGGAATGTCTTTCTATTTTTTAACTCTTCCTGATAGGAGTGGATTAATATCTAAGAGATAAAAAATATATAGACAAATAATATAATGATGTAAGAATATTTTATCGCATCGTGTTATAGACAGGTTTTCTCTTACATTAAAATGAAAATATATAAGTATAAAACCAGTTTTGTTGAACTCTAGGGGCTGAAGGTATTAATTTTTTTAATATTCGTGGGAAGTTGTCTGTAATACGATGCATCTCATGACTTTTAGAATGAGTGAGAGCTGGTTCAAATACAGCGGATATTAATCGGTTTCGAAGCCGAATGTCCATTGTCTATGAAAACCTCTTGGTTTAACTTGCTAAATAGTCGACGCATGAAAAGACATTAAATTATAGCTTTAAAAAACATAAACAAAATTTAGTTTACCAGTAATAGTGTGCTTATTTCTTCTTTAGTCAATTCTTTATCATTTCAAAACTAAGCACATTTTCACCATGGCAACACCCGACATAAAGCAAGATAAATCTAAAATATTCACAATGTTTACATTAAACTAAGATTTTCATATTTGTCATATCACGAAGGCTCTTATTAAAATTTATCACCAATTCTTAGGGAAAATGACAAATTATAGCAACAAATGATCTAGCTTTTCTTATTACTATTTCTCACTTTAAAGTGAGCATAAAAAAGCAACTTTTAACTCGTATATTTCCTTATTTTATGTTTAAAAAATGTTTTTAGCTTGTAGTCTAAAACCTATACAGTGTCGCCATGCGGTAAATAAGAACTACTCAAATTTTAGCGCGGCATCCATAAATTAGTGCGCTCACCAATGTAGGTAAGACGACATTAATGTTTTGGTATAAGTTTTTAAGAGCCTTCAACTTTTAATGTAGTACATAAAGATATTAATTGAAAAATAACTTAAAATCATGTCTTAAAGCCATAATATTATATAAAAAATTCGTCTGTGCCAAAAAATACAAAAAAAAAAATTATTAAAATAGTAAACAAATAATATTCTATGATTTAAAACACCTCAAAAACAAGGCTGTATGAAACACGAGTCATTTTTAGCCTCTTGAACGTGTTATAATCGAGCTTTTCTTTTTGAGGGGGGTACATGGATCGTCCTTTTCCCCTAAACCGATTCTATGAATAATTTGTAGAGTAGCTTTACTGGGGAAAAATCCAACCCATACTTTAAATTATGTATTTGTTCTAATGAAAATAAAAGACTATAAAAATATTATCAAAATTAGACAAATTTAAAACAATTTAATATAATTTTTAAGTAAAAAAGCATGTATAAAGACCTATTTATTAAAATGGGGAAATAAGATATATAAAACTGAGACCCTAAAATGTAATGTTAGAGACAATAACCCTTTTAATAGAATGGTCATAGTACAGCTAAAAAATTATTAGCAAATATTGTCAATATAAATTAACATTAGTAAAACAACACAAGAATCATAAAATTAGAGGTTTCGTGATAAAAAACTAAATTAAAAGAATGAAAATTTGTAAAATTAAAGAGGACATTGAAAAAACATTACTAGAAAAACTAATTTGAAACCAATAGTTTAATGTATTCTTGATGTAAAATAAAATAAAATGTGATCTTACTAATTTATGAAATGAATATTGTAATTTAGTTGAGATATGCACACACTTTTAAATGCAAAATCTTAATAATCAGGTCGCCAATTTCTATAAAACATAAAAATCAACATAAAAATCAAAGTCATCGTCTTTGCTTCTCTTTTTTCCTAAGGCTTCAGGCCTATAAAAGTAAACCTGGAAGAGAGAAACAATCAGTCGTTTTACGGAATTATTATATCACACAAACTCTTTTTAAAATTCTAAAATTTAAGGGAAGACTCCCTTCTCTTGCTTTGGAATTTTCTTGAGGGTCCTGGCGGCTCAAACTTAGGATTTTCATTTAAAACACACCTAAAAAATAAAAGTTTTTGTTAGATAAATTCATAATACTTTGTTAAATAAATTATAGAATATCATTTTGATGTTGGTCAATTGAGATAAATTTAAGGACAGGGCCTTCTTAGGGCCTAAAGGCTTAGGCATCCGGACGGATAGTTATCTCCAAGTTTTCTTCTGAAGAGAACTCCTATAGCGCGGTACTAGGTACCAGCAAGTCGCAAGTCACTACGGGGCTAAATAGGAATAACACAGGGAAGATACGGTGGTGGCTCGGCTACCAACGGTTGATGATAGCTCGCTATCTGACGGCCGGTACTAACAACTGGATCCTCCCCCAGCTTCTGAAGTATAGGAAAGTTGGAGATCGTTATCTTTTCGGACAATTTAACATTTTCGGATTAGAACTCTGAATAAGTTCACGTCTTAAAGGTAGTTTTACTTTGCTAATACTCTGGAAGATCGGTTCGGGGCTAGCCTAGTGATTTTCTTACCTGACAAAGGTACCTAACAAAGAACTTCACGCCTCACGGGGATACAGGCAGCAGAACGGAATATTGTAGTCATGTTCGCATGGCTCTAGTAATCACAATAGATACTTCCAGTCCAAAGGTGTTGACAAAGTTAGTTACCTAGGAATAAAAGAATTCTTAGAATAAAATAACAGTATAAAGTTATCAGTAATGTTTTAATACCATTTTCGGAATAGGGCTTATAAGCAAAAGACTATCCCTTAAGTATATTTGGGTTTAGGATCGGTGTAAAGTAATACCACCATTCTAAGGTTAAATATATTGGTCAAAACAGGGATTAATGCGTCGCTGATCTGGAAAGGAGACATTGGTGAGAGATTGTAGTCCTGTGATAAAGGATTGCATTTGTCCCGGAGGCGACCCACTTTCACTATGGGTTAAATTTAGGGTGTAGACGTTTATGTAAAAAGTTTTTAAAAATATAGTTACAGCTCTGCTAAAAACGACTGTAAATTAAATATTTGCTAATATAGACTTGTTGAGTCATTTTATGACACTTTTCAATCGCTAGAATCTTGAATTAATCCTTTAAATATTCAGATTTAAGCAACTAGAGGCCTCTAGAAGCAAATAATTAGGAGGAGAAGTAGACTCTCCACTTTTTAATTTGAAAAGTTAATTTTTCTATGGGTGATCTTTATTGGGGAATTGTGATAGCATCTCCCAAAAATAGTTATACACTTTTTCTGAACATAACAGTTCAGCGGTTAGCGAGATCATGTTCTGCACACAGACAGACATCATGTTACTTCTCTATTAAGATAGAAGTAAATTTTTCTGGGCTTAGTATGACAAAAGAAAATCTTTAAGAATTGAGCTGTAATGAAAATGAAAAAAAGAGTAGGGGATAGTGCAAAAATATGTTGGAATTAGGTTAATGAAACGCAAGACCTTGTTTTTAATCAGATAGTTAGCCAGTATGATAAAGCAGGGAAGGAGGGGACATTGGGCTGTTTATTACACCAGTCCTCAATGTTTTATGATAACATTTTCTTATTCGTTGGCTTAACAACTTTGGGGACCTTTATTGAATTTGGACTGGTTGTTTCAGTATCCAAAACATTTATTGTAATATACAGTAGGGATAAATGTGTGTATCATCATTGAGGATGTATATCAATTTATCGGCTATTGTCTTATCCTATTATAACTCTTGAAAAAAGTGTGTCTTCCCTTCTGCGCATGTATTACTTTATTAGCTTTTCAGAACGGCAAATTATTACTACTGCAAAAGTGTCCATTTCTTTATTCTTAACTATCATCATTTGAAATCTACATTGATTTATAAGCTATTGTGAGAAGTATGACAAGTTAAACGAATAAGTGTATAAGACAACTAACTGGCCAAAGTGGTGGAGACCCTTTTCGTTCCATTGCTTTCTGTTCTTTTGTAGGGACTTGACTGTGTTTATATTTACGGCGCTATTAGCTGATTTTTAAGAAGTATATTAACACTTGAATACAAACCAGTGCAGGGGCAATAGACCTTCTTCCTTTATTTTTTCCTTCATATTCATTATACTAATGAAGCAAGTAAATAATTCCCATCATTTGCTATTTTCTTTATATACATTTTTTGTAGATTTTGTATGTTTATTTATTCCATGTTCAAAGTTTAAATTCATCTTTGTTTTTTTAATAAAACAAAATAGATACTTTAAGAGTATCTGCTTTAAGTGATAAAAATCAATATCTAAAAAAAAATAAATAAAATTTATTCTTAATATGTTTTACATATATGCATAAAGACACTTAAATCACTTGTGAAAAACATTTTATAGATAAAAAGCACATTTAGTAATTGTACAAAAGGATTTTATGTTTTAAGATCTAAATGTTTTTATATAGATAATTTTAATTATATCTGTGGTTAAATTGTTAAAATCATTAACATTTGAATAAAGATTTCTTCCTTTATATATATAATGTCTTTAACCCTATTCCTGGGGGCCTCCAAATAATCGCTATTTCTGGGGGAAGGGAGGGAGTACGTAAAATGTCCCCCATCCTACTTATGGTACCAATTATACCTGTCAACAGCCTTGCTAAGGTAAAACAAAAATGTTTCTTTGTGGTTGGATTTTTGGGGCGGTGAAAAAAAATATTTTAAGCAAAGTTGCATATATGTGCCATGTAAAAAGTTAGACAATTGTGTAACTAATTTTTTCATTCAATTAAAATGAGAGACAAAATAAACTTTAAGAGGGAGCTTTTTAACACACCCCACCCCTCTTCTTGTACAAATAAGATTCTTTATCCCTGAATAAGATATTATTATGTAAGCTGTGCTGCTATGAAGGTCAGGTGTAAATGACAGACATAGCTATGTATATTTACAGTATACACAGACAAGGTTTGCTTTATTTTAGTTGAAGGGAAAGTCAGAATTTAAAGTTTATTTCCTATTTTTCACTTTTAAAAAGCGAAAACTTTTTGTAGGGACCATGTATGTAACGAATTGCTCTAATCAATAATTTAGGCATGTTAGAATTTTCCTATCCATTTTAAATTTGGCGTAATCGCCACCTTATTAAAGTAGAAAAAATGAAGCTATAAGTTTATTATCTAATCATTCACCTCTTGTTGAAATGAACACTTATGATATAATTTTAGAGTTGCCTTTCTTTTTTTTGATAATTTTTGGTCTGATTTAAAATGTCTATGACATGGCTTGTCAAATATATTCAGCTTTTTAAAGAAACATCATTATTCATTGGGGATGGTTTTGGGCTATTTTCTTAGATCTCCTTTTCTAAGACCTTAATCAAAATAGGTTTGTTTTCTGGGAAGCTTTCTATGGGTCCCTGGATGGTTTTATTGTAGCCAACTAAAAGTTAAGAAAAACACTACTGACTCTTTATCCACAATAACAATATAAAATATATAAAAATTAAAAGTTTTATGAAATAAAAAACAATATTTTTAAATTTAAAAAAAAAATAATTGTTGAATAGTATCCTTTTAATGTAGTATTTACTTTAAAAATGCTGCACAGATTTAAAAACCTGCAAAAGTTCAATGTCAAAATATGTAAGTAATGCGTTTATCTGCCAAAAATGTAAGACATTTATTCAAACATATTTATCTATCGCCTCGTTTTATAGACAGCTTTCAGCGGATAAAAAAAGAATAAAACTATAAGATTAAAACCATGATATATAAGCCTGGGCTAACAAAACTGAAATTTATATTATGACTTATATTCATAAAAAATTATATGTAATACAATATTATACATTTAAGTATGGCTGAGAACCGTTTCTAATCCTGCGGATATTAATCGGTTTCGAAGCCATACTGGAAAAGTTTTACACATTATATTTACGCAGTTTCTTTGAATCTAATACATTTTTTGCTATAGTTCAATTTTTATGTGGTTACTAATTTTTTGTGGGCAATCTTTTTATGCATGCATTTATTCATCCTTGTTTTTAATTCAATGTTGTTCTTTGTTTACAAGTTATTATCAGTCTACCATCTAGTTTTTTTAACAAACAACCTATAATGGGCTTTGGATATGCTAATTATACTAGAGAGGGAGTATATATTAGGCTGTTTATTACACTAGTCCCAAAAGTTTCATAATAACGTTTTCTTATTCTATGGCTCAACCATTTTGGAGACTTTTCTTTAATTTTGATTTGTTGATTGACATATTGTATATTTTTTTACTCTAATGGTTGGTTCATTAAGTGGATCAGTGTCGAAACGTCTCAATCACTAATTGTAATCTACATAGGAGTTGATTTTGTCATCGTCATTAGGTATGTACATCAAATAATTGGCTATTGTCTTATCCCTTTAGATCCCTGTAATTATACTGACTTCAAATTTTACTTTACAAGAACAATAACATCCTTAACTGACTAATTGCTAAGGTTTTTTAATATGATTAGAAAATATTTAAATGAATTGAATAAAAAATATGCTTGAAAAGCAGAAGCAATTAATTCAGACAATTAATCATCTGTAGACATCTTTCTGAAATATCATTTAATGGTGTTTATTTTAAGGGAGCCGCCAGTAATTAATCATTTTTTTTGCCAAATGTGTTAACATATTTCAAAATAAAAATTATGCTGAGGAATTATTTTCTTTCAAAAAGTTTAACTCAAAAATTCTGATACCAGACTTTCCATAGCCGTTTACAAGATCTTAACAGAATAAAACAGGGATCTAAAGGGATTAGACAATGACCGATAAATTGATTTACATCCCTAATGATGTTACACAGAAACACTCCTTCTGTAGATTAGTAGTAATTTACAGAACGTTTGGACAATCAACTCAATAAACTAACAAAAATCCAATAAAAGTCCCAAGAGTTGTTAGGCCAACGAATAAGAAAACATCTTACTATTTTACATAATAAAATTGAGTAGAAGACAGCGGCTTTTTAAGACAGACATGATAGCTAAGTAATTTCGGCTTAGATGTGGTCACTAAATAAAAAACGCTTTCTTATTACTTAGCTTAATAACATTGAGGACTTTTGATTGGTTGGTTCATTAAGCTTAGTGTCCAAACGTTTCATCCGCTACATTTCATTTGTGTATCACTATTAGAAATGTACATCAATTTATCGGCCATTGTCTTATCTCTTTAGATCTCTATTTATTTGTATTTTATAATTATTTTGTCCTTTAGGATATATATCCTTTTCCATGGAATAAATATAAGTTTGACATGGCACTTCAAAATATTAAATAGCAAGCTTTTTAGATTTATGCAAATTCTAATAAACATGGATAATGTGTATTTTTAGTAGCGAAGCTACTTTAGAATTTTATCTCTCTGTCAGAAACCATTGAAGGGAGACGTGAATTTCTTGACTGCTATTCGAGATAGACGGCTGTAATTTTTGTGAAGATTCCCTATATTAATGAGTCTACAATATATAATTTACTTGGTCTGTCAGTTTGTCGGTCATGCTGGAAAAGACCAATGCATATTTAATGCAAAAATGTGTCGGGATTTTTTATATTTTTTATGACAATAATATCTGCTCTACAACTTAATTTGTTTGTTTGTTCATGCTCGTCCTTAATTTTTCTAACTTCGCTACAAATGAGTGTTGTTTGGTTTAATAAGATTTCAATAAATCGTAAGAAATTTTAATGTGGTTTATTAGGCAATCCATAAAATCTAATACTTAAGTAATTTGAAGAAGAAAACATATTTCTTAATGTTATTTATTTATTTGGTTTAAAGATATAAGGAGGTAGAGGACATTAGGCTGTTTATTACAATAGTCCTCAAAGTTTTATAATAACGTTTTCGTATTGGTTGGCTTAACACCTTTAGGGACTTCAGTTTAATTCTAATTGTTTGGTTCAATAAGTTCAGTATCTAGACGATTAAGCCCCTAATTGTAATCTATTGTAGTGGTACTTTTGTATATCATCATTTGGGATGTACATAAATTTATCGGTCATTGTCTTATCCCTATAAAATTAGCATCTATCCTAACAATTTTCAAAATATTATTTCAATCTTTAAATTTATTTTATATTTGAGTAACTGTATTTTAAATAAATTTGACATAAGTATGAATAGGAGAACTCAAGTTTGACTGACAGATATGCATCTAGCAGTTGAAAAATTAACATTTTAAAGCAATTTTTTTTTCTAACAATTATTAAATAAACATATTCATTAATTCTAGAATAAATGAATTAAATTGAATTTATGATTTTGTATTATGACAATTATGACCTCAATAAACAGTGCAATAAAAATGCAATTTTATATTGACAAGGATGCTACAGCTTTCAGAGTCTTAAACACAAACAATGATGGCAACATTCATAAGTAGCGAAGCTTATAAATCTAAATCAATTTTCTAATTTTAATTCCTTACTGATTTACTAGGCCCAAGCAAGTCATAGATTAGAAGAACAATCGGAGAATGGAAAGAAAACAAAGTAGCGGGTTTCGTCGTATTTTAACAGCAGCTTTTAATAGGTTAGGTAAATGTTAATGATTGCCCCACAGGGTTATGAAATAGGCTTCGATCGTATGGCTAAAAAAAAGGAGAAAAGCTACTGTGAAAAATGCGACGAAACCCGCTACTTCGTTATCTTTCCATGATCCTAAGAATCAAATTTAAACATCTGTTAAAGTAAGCTAAGGTAACCACATTATTCCGTCAGATTTACCGACGGACCAATTATTGAGTAATTATTGTTGTTGCACATAAGTGATGGGAATATTCACAAAAATATTAATCTATATACATAATCTATATACATTTGTGTAAAAACTAATTTCCCCATAACTTCACATAAAAAGATTAGTAAAAACTATAAAAGCAGAAAAAACTTTTATGAACCTTTATCAAACTTTTCTCTTTATCCCTAATATTGACAGTTGTAATTATTTATTTTTTAAGTAAGGTGGTCACCAAAGCAAGCTACAAGATAAATTACAATAAACTTGAAATTGTCAATATGTAGAAGTTGTGCAAAAAACAAGTATGTCAATAACAAAATATAGCGAAGTTTTGGAAATATTTTGACGATTATTTTTAAAAATCCGCATCTACTATATAACTCGTGTTTGGAGACCGACCGACCGTTCAAATGTAAACCATAAATTGGAAAAAAGTAATACAACAATACGACAATGGACGTTAAATTCAAATACATCACCAATGATGATAAACAAAATTATCCATACACTGATTCACTGGTTGGAAACTTTGGTCACTAATAGTGTGAACTAACAAGTATACAAAGTTTTCAAGCCAACAAATAAGAGATTTTTTTCATAAAATTTTATGGGTAGCAGCATAATTCGGATGACAATATCCTTCCTTCCTGCATTTTTATGTAACACACTGATAGTTTTTATTGACATTTTTTTAATTGTGCATTTTTGGATGCTTTACCTGTGTTCTGAAGTTTCACAAAAAGAAGGGAATTAGAAGTGTTAAGGCGATGCTAAGAGATATGATAAATTTTCCAAAAAAAAGTCAGCTTCAACTTTAGGTTGGCATAGGTCAGTTTTATGTTCAACCCAAAACGATTTTTATTTTTAAATGAACAAGAAACTTTAAGATATTTGTATATTTATGACTGTATTTGCAATCATTTAAATTTACTTTTATACATCATTCTATAACAAAGAATATAAAGTGTAGAATTGAAAACCTCAAATATATCTTGTAAATTTTTTTACAAAATTCACGTTCAAATTAAATTGTGTACATGGTTTTTCAACTGTCATAATGACTTTTAGGACTTTAAAAAGTTCAAATTTATTTCAGGCTAGCCAGGCAGAATCGTCTACCTGGATTCTATCTTTTTCATTTAGTATATCCCTATCCACTTTTGAAAAGTGTAGGTGAGTAAGAAAGCTCTACGACAAATTGTCTGTAACTTGGGCAAAACATATTCAAATGTCAAAAACGTTTTATTTGAAGAGCTACTACTTTAAAATTGAGTTTTTCTGTTAGAATCCTGAGAGAGAGGGGACATTGGGCTGTTTATTACAATAGTCCCCAAAGTTTTATAATAACGTTTTCTTATTGATTAACTTAGCAATGTTGGGGTTGATTGGTTGATTAATTAAGTTGAGTGTCCAAATGTTTCAACCACTAATTTTAATCTACAGAATGGGTAATTTTGTGTATCATCATTATTGGATGTACATCAATTTATCGGCCATTGTCTTATCCCTTTAGATCCCTGCTCTACAAGGAGATCCTATATATTAGGGCAAAAATATACATAGTTTAACATGGCTACGCAGCTTTTGCAAAATATTGTCCTCTTTATTTTTTG
This sequence comes from Acartia tonsa, assembly GCF_053477335.1. NCBI lineage: Eukaryota > Metazoa > Arthropoda > Copepoda > Calanoida > Acartiidae > Acartia > Acartia tonsa. The sequence goes on along the minus strand of NC_137266.1, from coordinate 10,722,302 downwards.
TCATTTGTTTACATATATTAATGTTAAGGTTAACTAAAAATAAAAGAATATTTGAACTTTTCTAATTTTCATAACAGGCATAAATTTATCGGCAAAGATTTCACAGCAAAATGGACTATGTCCGTCCGTCTGCACATTCGTACGTATATGAATAGGAACGTCCTAATTTAGCAAATAATGCATGATTAGTTTTGCATCAAGAAATATAAATAAAAAAGTTAAAAATTGAAAATAAGGGAAGGAGAAAGTTCCTTGTGTGTTTGTATTTTAACTTAGGCGAGGTTAGGTTGGTTTTAGAAATCGTAGGATTTAAACATCTCTTCTCCTAACCCCCCAGGGTTTAGACATTAGAGGCAAAGACGTCCAAGCTTTTTATTTTGAGGGGGGAAGATTAGATGTTTTCTTCCCACTCTTGAACGTCTATAATTAGGGGTTAGCTTTTTTCAAAAAAATATCAATAATAAAGAGGTATTCTGTTTTACAAAATTTATCTTTTTCATCTGAAATTCCAAGGATTATTCTTTCATAAACATATAAACATTGAAAATAAAACATTTACCTTTGCTGAAAATACCTTGTTTAGTTTAGGATAGAGAGAGGACATAATTTTCCTTAAACTTTAAGAAAACTGCAAAAAAAATCATTTGAAGCTCATTTTATTTTATGTTATAGAACGAACCCCTTAGGTAAAGAGCTCGCCATATAGATTAGAAAAGGTTGTAAATAAGTGGGGAGAGTGTATAACTTTATAAAAAAAAGTTGTACAAATTTCTTTAACTTCCCAGGATCTAAGAGAAGCTACACTTTAGAGCCCCCCCCCCCTATTTCTAGCACCTGCGGGGGGCTCTAACCCTGCGGGGCAATCACCTAAAACAACTTAACTTAACCTAACCTAAAATAACCTATAAATACTATTGTGAAAATACGACGAAACGCCCCTTAAGAGGCGTTGCCAAGAAAGAGATTATACCTCTTTAATGTTTTCTTAATTTTTATTTTATAATGTTTTTCAGATAGAATGGATGAGAGGGAGATACCAATTGAAATAATTGGCACTATAGAGGATGTCCAGCAGGAAAATGATAAAAATAAGAGATACAGTTTTCCTCCAGGTTTGTGTGGGTTGGTTAGGTGCTTTCTCTCAAATTGCTTAGCGATCACAAAAAAAACCCACTCACTTTATTTTTTACATTGATATAAGGGAGAATCTTCTTTATGACTAATGTCTGCAAGGGCCCATACCCAATATAACCTACCTTAGCCTACAGCAAAAAGCAAGTGTTTACAATTTATTTCACATTAATGGGGGAGGGCAGGGGTTTCTTTGCTCGACAATGCACTTTGAGGGAAATCGACACCAAAGCTTTATAGAATATTGGTGCCGCTTATAAAAAAAACAAGGATGACAACATCCATAAAAGCGAAGCACTGAAACGGTAGGACAAATGTACATTAACACTTATATAGTGTCAGAATCAAAAAAAATCAGAATATAAATGTATTAGAGTCGAAGCAAAATTGTAAGTAAATTTGTTGAAAAACCACTTGATACAGGATAATGTTGATGGACATACTTACATTTTTAGGACTTGATTATAGAGTTGCTTCACTTATAACATTATACTTTGTAACCCCAGGAATCAGATCAATCGGATGATTAGATCACAGAGAAATTTGTTGTTAAACAAGTAAAAAAATCAACATGTTTTAAATGGACGTACGGACATTCTTGTAATGATTATAGAGTTGCTACGCTTTCTAAATCGTACCTAACTACTAAAGGAATCAACATGTAAAGTTTTAAATCGATAGGACAATTCTAACATGCCTAAATTAACGAAAAAGGCTATCTATCTGTGGCGGATGGACCTACCCTAATTATAGAAAAGCTTCGCTTTTAAAAACCCTAGCTTGAAGCTGTTGTTACAGAGTTCGCCTGCTGAGCCTTTCACAAGTTTTGACTTTTTGTAAAAATATTTTATTTAATTTTCAAATTCTGATTCCTACTATATTATTTCGATATCAAAACTACTAGTTATTTATCGCATCGTATTGGTATTATAAACAGCTTTCCGTGGATATAAAAATGTGTAAATATAATAATAAAACAATTTTTAGCCCCGAGATACGGGTAACAAAACTAATTTTGATATTATGATTGTACATATTTATATTCGTAGAAAACTGGATATAATAGGATGATATACATAATTTTCTTTATGGATGAGAACCGGTTTTAATCCAGCGGATATTAATCGTTTTCACAGCAATGAAAATAATATTTATATTTTGAATTTTTAGGGAAGCCACCACTTTTACGATCCAGGAAAACATTCTAAAATGATATAAGACTAAAAAACTAAAACTAAAACATATTTTTAATATTACCTTCAACAAATTTCCCTATGACCTTTCTCCACCTATACAGCTTTGTTTATATAAGATGCTTTAATGATTTACAAAATCAGATAACCTCCTTTAAGGTACATAGACTAAGATGCTTGAATATTGCAGGAAAATATTAGATCTTAAAATTTGCTATTTATATAGCATTATACCTAATGGCCGTAGAAATAACATATTTAATATATGTAGTATTAAACAAATTAGACACACATACTCACTTGAAATGACTATAGAGTTACTACGCTTTCTGAAATGTACCTAATTAATATATGAATCACCATGTCAAGTTTGAAATCGATAGGATATTTCCAATATGCCTAAATAAAAGTTAAACGAATAAAGTTATAGTAAAGAAAACTATGTTTAACGTGTTTTGCATGTTATAAATTTAATCTAGGAGTTTTTTATTATATTATTTTTCTATTAGGTAAGCCTTCAAATGTTTATTTAGAGTAACGGGGAAAAATTGGGGAAAATTGGTGATTTACCTGAAAGTGCCTAGCGACTACAGAACCCCCAACCCCACCCACCTTATATTTTTGATAAATAGAAAATAAGGGAGTTAGTAAAAAAAACACGTAAAAATAAGCAACTTCCCCCAAAATCTTATTTTTGATTATTTTAAAATAAGTTGGGAGGGGTTTTGTGATCGACTAGGTTCTGTAAGGGAAAGTGCCAAAAATTTAAACATAGAAAAGCCTACATTACAAAGTGTATAAAATATAACAAGAACAATTATATACATTAATGCGAAGAATAGTTTTATATCGCAATGCATCGTATATTAGACATTTTTTGTTATACGATGTTAACGATGATTTTTCAGTATTGCTGAGAACCGGTTCTAATCCAACTGCTATTGATCGGTTTCGAAGCCATACTGGCATAGTTATTTATAGCATGGTATTATAGACAGCTGTCCGTGGATTTTAAAATGAAAAATTAGGAGACTGAAACGTGTTTTGTTTGCCCCATGAGGCGGAAGTACTAGGCTAATTTTATTATTCGTGGACAATTGTCTGTTATACGATATTAAACATGATTTTTAGTATGGCTGAGACTGGTTCTAATCCACCGGATATTAATGGGTTTAAAAGTCATACTTGAATAATTATTTATCGCATCGCATCATAGACAGCTTTCCGTGGATATTAAAATGAAAAGTTATAAGATTAAAACCAGTTTTAGCTCCAAGGGGAGGAAGTATGATTTTTCAGTATGGCTGAGAACTGGTTCTAATCCACCTGATATTTTACGAAAGAATGTTTTATAACAGATCGAACAATAAGAGTAATACAGATATGTCTCGGTCCAGTTCTGGCTCAAGGTGAGTGGTGTTAGTATAGCATCTCTAGAATTAAGTCTACCCTAGCACAGAAACCATCCACTCTTATTTTGTAAAATTCAAAAGAGGGGGGGGGGGGAGCTCTTTTGGTATTATCTTGATAATAACCTTAGTTCAGGTTAAGTTAGGTTATATTTCTAAATAATTGCATGTAATAGATTAGACGTCAAATTAAAAGATGTTATTTATTTAGGAGTATGTTATCCTTCTTATATATAAAAAGATGTCACTCTTTAATTGTTAATCTTCGTTTGTGTGCTTTTATGAACTTAAAGGTATTATGTATGCTTTTGAGCTTTGTTAAAGGTTGCGTGATTTTTACTTAATTTTCAAATTAGTTTTTATGTATACATAATGATGATAGTGATACATTATAAGAAATCTAATTATCATGATTTGATTAATATAATTATTAGAAGTAACAGAGCAAGTTTAATTATCAACCATGATGATGGTACAGTAGAAGATAATTAATTATTATAATTTAATTAATATAATTATTAGGAGTAACAGAGCAAGTTTAATTATCACCCATGATGATGGTACTGTAGAAGAAAATCCGGCAATAATTAAAATAATTATTAGGAGTAACATTATTACCCATGATGATGATACAGTATAAGAAAACTAATTATCATAATTTATTTAATATTATTATTAGAAGTAACAGAGCAAGTTTAATTATTACCCATGATGATGGTACAGTAGAAGATAATTATTTATTATAATTTAATTAATATAATTATTAGGAGTAACAGAGCAAGTTTAATTATCACCCATGATGATGGTACAGTAGAAGAAAATCCTGCAATAATTAAATCACTTGGTCTATCGCAAGAGGAAAAGATAATACTTTGAATTAGAGAAACTACTGTATAAGTCACCTAATTAGTCTGTCTATTAGTCAGTCAAATTTGTTTAATCTCCTATTTATCTCTGGGGAAAAGACTAAGTAGCATTTACTCTTTTAAGGCAGTTACTCTCTAATTTACGCTGTCTGTTCGTATGTTCATTATTCACCTTTCAACATACATTGTCCGTCAGTATTTATGTCCGTCAAATATACAATTCAAATTTGAAAAGGGAGGTAGGTCATTTCATGTTACTGCCTTATGAAATTGGCATAACTGCTTTACTAAAGTCAAAAATACATTTTTTCTTCATTTTTTCAACTTATTTCAGACCTAGAATATAAAGTAGTGAATTTTTTTATCTGTAGCTTAAGATATAAATATCTTCCGAACTGATTGAGTTCTCCACTTCAGGAAATCTTTGCATAGATGGTTTCGTACTATTTTATTTATGAATTCAAGTCTTTGCATGGTTTAAGGCTATAATTTTGTCCAGAGCCCCCAGATGCAAGGGGCGCAACCGCTAACTATATAAATAGGAATATTTTTGATTGTATTATCATTGAATGTTCAGAATATACCCAGCAACAAAAGATTGACCATTGAAGAATATAACAGGTATTGCCCTAAATCCTGAATAAAAGTAAATGGTTGTCTGTCTATATCGAAAGATTTCTATAGGTAACTTTTTATGTCTAAATATTAACTGTTATGATAAATATGATCCTCTAAATTTTTAAAACTCAAATATAAGCAACCAGCATATTTTTTTTCAATTTCAGATCTGTAAATAAATTCAAATATAAAGGTTTGGTGTTTTTTTTTTTTGTTGGGCTCAATTAAAGGAGGCTCAATAGCTATCAAAGTAGGTAGTACTGGGTTGCCCTCAGGGTTAGGTCAGGGCAGGTATAGGCCCCACAGGGTTAGGGCTCGCCGTTGGGGTTAGGCATATGAACCACCCACCCCCCTCCCCTTATTTTCCAATTTATTTTAAAAAGGCGGGAAGGGGTTTAATGCTTAATAACCTTTTACGAATGAACCTATCAATATATATTTATTTAGTCCTGAGGATTCCTCAAGTGATGAGAGTTGTTGTGATGATGATGATGATGACTATACTTCTATAGATATTCAGGTACTTGACCATTTTGTTTCCAAGGTTTAAAACCATTTATTACAAGGTGCAACGATTTCATATAGATTTAAATAAAGAAATTTACTTCTTTCATCAATTGTACAAAAATTAATGATTTCTTGTCATTTCATGGGATCTCCTAAAAGGTTGTCTGGTTATCTCTAACAATGCAATGTACTTGTCTGTCTGTCTGTATACCACACATTGGTGTGTTACAGGGAGCTCTTTTTGGACTCCTGATAATTGTGTATTTAAATTTTAAGAATGCATATAGTTTTAACTTAAGATTTTAGGATTTTTTTAGGAGTGTGGGCCCACATTATCATGAATAGAGCACACATTTGTATAAGACAACTGGTTTTAGGTGCATGGTTATAGAAAAAATACTTGAAAGGACTAATTTTAATTTTAAAGATTTAAAAACTAAGTTTCTAAAAACTGTTGTCTTGAAGGTTCCATATTATATTTTATGTATAATAAATTCTTTAGTGTGAAAGGAGACAAATTCAACCACCCCCAAACAAATCCTCAGAAAGAATAATTGAAATAATAGAATTGGAGGAAGAAAACAATGAAGAAATAGTGCCAGAAAATCTCCCAAAAGTATCAGGAAAAAATCCGCCAAAACATTTGGCAGAGAAAGACGACTTTCCAGACTCGAGTGGTTATGATGCAGAAAAGAGTGGAGAGTCTAGCGATGAATGGAGCTATAGGGTAAGATATGTGCAAATATATTTTTTGTTAGTTTTTGATTAGTTTTTAAATCAGTATTGGGGACATGTGCTTCAATTTGTCGTCCCTGTTTGATGTTCTCCATTAACATCTTTCAAATATTTCTGAAATAATTGGGTTTTGAGTTATTAAATAAATATGAAAAGCATAATTATATTACAATTCTAGGAATCAAATGCAAAAGAATCCAAGAGGAAGGAACAAATGCAATTAAAACAACCAGAAAATTCAGGTTATTATATTATTTTATTTTCTGATCTGTTAAATTATAATTCAGACGTCTTGCATTTATTGAGTGGTTCCAGCTAAGAAGTAAATATCAAAATATTCAGATTTGCTATTCTAAAAGCACATATGTGAATAACTCACCATAATATAATATACCTATATAAGTTATATATCTGTCATTCCTATTTATAAGGGAGACAGTTGTGACTTTTTTTATAATATAACATTTTTTATAATCAATGATTCCTATTTCAGACGCTGGATTAAAAACCAAAGTATTTGTTGAAAGCAAGAATCTAATAAAAACACCAGAGAATATTTTTCAATCGGCCAATATAAATGCAGGTAAGCAATGGATATAGGTTATACGGGGATATATTGTCATGGAAAATGTATCGACAATTTAGCTTGCTAATATGGACCTTATTTATTGGTCAGTTCATTTATCTAAAAGGAGGGGAGTTAATGGGGTAACTTTATTTTAGCCAGCTGCGAGTATTGTTATGTCGGAGTATATGAAAATCTGGTGCAACATCCAAGTAATAATATATCGATTGATAGACTATTTTTTTTATTTTAAGTCTTAATAATCACGAAACCTTTTTCAGTAACTTTTAAGGAAAAGTTAACATGATTGGACGTGCAGTAGACAACAAGGCTTTGATGGCAAAACCTTACTCTAAAAGTCGTTACTACGTTTATGCAAGAATATGTTTGTTGACAATTATTAATATTACTGTATAGTATCTGATATAGCAGCAAAATGAATTTTTATACCTACTTACAGCTACCAGGTGTTCTAAACAGCCGTTTGGTTGATATTTGAACTTGAGAAAGGCATTTACAGTAGCGTGCGAAGCACTTTGTCTAGGGGGGGGCATTTTGAAGATTTTGTAAAATTTTGCCCCCCCCTAAATCAAAGTGCCCCGGGGGGGCACTTTGCTTTAGGGGGGGGCATTTTGATTATATATACTAATTTTAAATAAGGGCGTTTTAAGGGGTGGGATTATTTGATTATGGGCCTTCTAGTCCTTATCCCTTCTTCCCCATCCCTATTTCCCATTTATATCCCCCATCTCTTCCCCCCATCTCTTCTCCCCCATCTCTTCCCCCCTATCTCTTCTCCCCTATCTCTTCTCCCCCATCCCTTCTCCCCCATCCCTTTTCCCCCATCCCTTCTCCCCATCCCTTCTCCCTCATCCCTTCTCCCTCATCCCTTCTCCCCAATCCCTTCTCCCCACCCTGCAATGACTGAAGGGAAGGGAGCTAGAAAGCATCTTCGAAAAAAAAGTACAGAAGATAATTTAACCTTCCCCCCCCCCCCCCACCACAAAACATTTTTTATGGGTGGAAGGGGATGTTATAAAATCTCAGCAGGAAGGATGAATAACCCCATTAAAAAAATTTTGGGGGGAGGGGGAGATTAAAACACTCATTTTGGAAATAATTTACCAAAAATTAACCTAATTTGTAAACCTGATTTAAAATATTTCTTTATTGTATGACAACAAGGATGACAACATCTTTAAGTAGCAAAGCAAAAAAATCATTAATAAGAATACAACAGACAAGTAGATTTAAAGAGCATCTGTTGAAATAAATGTATATTTTAGATAGAAAAAGTCACAAATCCTTTTTCCTGTATGTTGTGTGATGACAGTCAAAGTAAATTACATACTGGATGCTCGAAACAGCGAGAATTTTTTTTTTTAATCTTATAAGAACTATGTAAAAAATAAAAAAAATTACTTGTCCTTTCATCTACAGATATAAAAATCTCTTAGAAATATGGAAAACTTTGGTGTAAAGTCTCTTTTGTGGCAACGCCTCTTAAGGGGCATTTCGTTGTATTTTCATAGTAGCTTTTAATAGGTTATTCTAGGTTAAGTTAGGTCAGGTGATTTCCCCGCAGGGTTAGGCAATTAGCCCCGCAGGAGCTATAAATAGGTGAAAAGCTACTGTGAAAATACGACAAAATGCACCTTAAGAGGCAATGTCACAAAAGGGACTATACCCGAAATTTAAAAGATACAAAAATAGCCAAAAACGTCCTGAAAAGCAGTCCGACCTCCATGAATTTTTGATAGTTAATTATACTCCATAATGATGGGAATGTTAACATTAAGTTTTAGCCTTCTATCTTTAATTGCAATTGAAAAAATCATATTTCCCCCTTAGCATTATGTACTGACAGCCATAGTGAATTATAGAGAAGCTAAAAAGTTATATCAATATATCCTACCCTCTTTAATTGGCACTTTAAAACTCTGTTAATTTTTGATTAAGTGGTGTTTCCAATGATTTATAAGGGCGATGTGTGAGGCGCACCTAAAAATATTTACTCCCCCTTTGAACTAAAATCAATTAAAGACAACAAGAGTGGCGTATTTTATCAAGTTAGGAATATAGAGTGTAGTTAGTTTTAAACGTTTTTAATGAAAATTGCCATAAAAAAAACATGTCTTTTTGTAAGGGTATGTACACAAAAAAATGATAAACTTATCCTGAAAATAATATGACATCATAAATAGTTATTTATTTAGACAGACATACAGTGTTGAGAAAAAGGCTTAGATAAATATCAACGCTGTTTCTTTTTTATATAAAATAACTTTTTGATTAAATATTTGTTGTTTACACATGTTTTTATAGAAATAAAAACAAATTATACAATGTGATAAAAAGCAGAAACCATTTGGAAGGATGCGAAGCGCAAATTTTTTCTTCAAATATGCAGAGAGGGAGGGGTTTTTGGGCTATTTATTACACTAGTCCCCAATATTACATTTAAAATTTTCTTATTCGTTGGCTCAACAACTTTGGGGACTTTAATGGAATTTTGATTGGTTGGTTAATTAAGTCGAGTTTCCATACATTTCATCCACTAATTGTAATCTATATAAGGGGTAATTTTGTATATCATCATTGGGGATGTACAAAATTTCTTTGGTAAAAAGTTTATATTATACAAAATAAAATACTTCCTATTACCTGGTTTGTTATGTTCAGTGAAAAAAGATTATAATCTAATTTCTACACTAAATAAAAAATTTGGCAAGTTTAAATGAATAGTAACTGTCTGTTTGGCGCGAAGCGCCAAAATTTTTTTTTGTTGAGTATTTCTTGATCTTTTTTTTTTGGAAACTGGGATAGTTTTGCTTTTTGTAGGGTAGGGGGCAAAAAGGGGCATTTTTGTTGACCAGGGGGGGGGGCAAAATGGGGCATTTTTCAACATTTAGGGGGGGGCAGGGGGGGGCGGTGGCTAGGGGGGGGCAGGGAGGGCGTTTTGGTCGCTAGGGGGGGGGGCGATTGCCCCAAATGCCCCCTTCGGTTCGCACGCCACTGGGCATTTAAAACTTTAAGTTATTTTACTCTTAAATAATTGTACATATTGTAAGAATTTAGATAGAAAAGATTATATAGAAAATGATTAAAAATTCAGATTTTTCAATATTTAATTTTCAATTACTTTGAAGTAGACTCTCTATTTTAAATTGATTATCTGTTTTAATTTAACTTTCAAAATATTTCTCTCTTTATCTACCTCTCTATTAACGACTAGGATGGGGTTACTAAATGTGTACTATTTTATGATACTAGCGGCTTCGCCCCTAGCATCTAGGGGCTATGCCCCAAGAGATGACAACAAAAAAATTCAAAAAAAAAAATAAGAAGAACTAAAGAAATCTTCTACAAAAGAATTCTTCTACAAAAGAAAATTTCTACAAAAGAATTCTTCTACAAAAAAAATGGGGGGGGGGATTTTTTTGTTTTATGGGGGGTTGGGGATGTCCCACCCCCCGAGAAAATAGCTTAAAACCACCACAGGACCAATAGGTATATACCCTGAAGAGTAGAATCCGATCGGTTCATTGGTTACCGAGATCTTAAGCTTCAGACGGACGGACGGACAGACGGACGGACAGACATCATTCTACTTTGTATTATAGATATTTACATAGGTATTTAATTGGTCTGTAGTAGATTGTAGTCTATTTTTCAAGGGTCAAGAAAAATTCGACATTTCATTTCATTCTCATCTGTAAACCAAAATAAAATAGTAGGTTCAATGCAATGCAAAACCACTGGATAACTAGATATTACAAAAGTTATCCTTCTGTGTTTTCTCGCACTTCGTACAAAGAATCTTCCTCCTCCCTCACTACTCGTATCAAATAGATTTATTGTAAATAAGGGTATATTTAATCCCTGCGGGGCCTACACTTGTGGTTCCCAAACAAGATGGCTACCCTGTTTTACCTAACCAAACATGACCTAAAGTAAAACACATCTATGATCGACTATGAACTTCGAAGAAAACTGCTGAACTTTATTTAGGTGATGAAGTAACTGTTATTATCAGCGAAACAAAATCGTCCAACAAGAATGAAACTAAACGCGGGAGTATGGATGAAATTATTGACAATGAACAAGATGAATCCTTCGAGATTATTAATGTTGAAGATAATGAGCTAAGAGAGGCAGAATTTAGGGTAAGTGATTTTGTAATTATTGAATTTAAAACCAATTTTCCAGAATGGTTTTAAATCAATTGTTTATGAATAAGAAAATTAAATCATAGTTTAAGTTTTTTTAGCGCGAGCCAAACCCGTAATTAGTTCAATATTTTTTCATTCGTATATTTCAAAAAAATTCTTTTTAGATTTCGAAAACTAATGAACTGATTTAGTTCTCCATTTTAGGAAAGCTTAACGTAGACCCCGTGATGGTTTTTAACTGTTTAATTTTAGATTCAAATCTTAAGATTGTTTTAGGCTATTTTTTCTGGCCTTACTTCCGATAACAACGTTCCTCTGGTATCAATATAAATCAATTTATTGATAAAATATTCCTAAAATATTCATATTGGTATTTCTGGACATTATTGTTCTTATTAAATCTAACTTTGGTTACCACCACCAACTGTTTAAAGATTTTAATTAGGGTGTGTACTCATTTCCGCAATTTTAATGCTATTACAAAAGGCAGGAATAAGACAATGGACAATGAATTTTTGTACATCAATGTAGTACATAAACAAAATAACTCCGTATATAAATAAAATTATTATAAAAAGTTTGGACACTACTAGTTTGCAACAAGTACCCAAAGGTTTTGAGCAAACGAATTAGAAGTTATAAAACTTTGGGTACCTGCATAATTTGAAGATAATTCCCTCCCTGTGTTATATTGAAGGGAGGGAGAGGACGTTTGGCTGTTTATTACACTAGTCCACAAAATTTTATAATGACGTTTTAAAATTTGTTGTTAAGGACTTTTATTGAATTTTGATTGGTTGGTTCATTAAGTTAACTTTCCAAACGTTTTAACCACTAATTCTAATCAACAAAAGTTTAATTTTGTGTATTATGATTATGGATGTATTCAATTCATGGGGTTTTGTCTAATCCCTAGAGATGTCTGATTATTTTGAGTGTGGATTGTTTGTGTTGTTGTAATAATATAGGATTTTAGATGAGCGGATGTGAATACACACCTTTAATTAGACATAATGTGTAATGGTTGTAACACGATCTGACACATTCAGTCTCTTTCAATTAAAATCTTTAACACATTTTTTGTGCATTTTTTAAAAAAATTTTATCATTAGTGGTCATTTTCAACTCTTGACCATAGTTATAATGTTATCATTATAATTGCGTTGATATGGTACGTTGTAGTAGAGCTTAATACTTGTATGCATAATGTTGACGACATTTATCGTATTAGCCTTTACTTCGACGATACATCAGAAATAACCACCGACACATGCTCTTTTAAAATTTGTAAGATATGGTTCAAAGTATCTTGAAGGGATAGGGCAATGAAAGATAAATTAATAATTCTTTCAAATTCTAATCCAAATTCAAAAATCTACCTTTGAAGTCTGTAATTCAATTCATTGCCACCTCCATAGACGTCCAAGGGGGGGGGGGAGTAAAGGGGTGATTACCCCCCAAAAATTTTAATTTTCTAAATTTGACCCCTCCAAAATAAAAAAGCTTGGACGCCCCTGGCCACCTCCCTTATTATAATTGTGCATTATAAGTGTTCTTAATATTTTTAACTATATTTTGCTTCACCTTCTTTGCATTAGATAGTTCCATGTAAGTAAGCCCTTCTTTATCAATAATTACTTTAATTAAAAGATAAATCATGATGAATTAAATGTGATTGGTAAATGGTTCTTTTTTTAATATATGTACAATTCATTTTATCTAAAAAAAAACAATAATGCTATTTTTATCTCAAGTTTTAAGATTATTTTTTTTTTAAATCGAAAATAAGGAGAGGGCATTTTTTGTTTGTTTGTTTTTTACTTTTGGTTAGGTTAAGTTATGTTATTTTAGGTACTGGGTAACCCTGTAGGATATATGGCACTCGGTCTACTGCCCCCCGTTAGGGTTTATCAGGCGTAGGAAAATATGCCCAATAATTTTCAATTTATTTTAAAAATAAGGGGGGAGGGGGGAAAGGCACATTATGGGAAAACACCTAGAAATTTAATTATTAATATATACACTTTAATTGATTGACCATATTGACCTATTACTTTGTGTTAAGGAAATACCAGTTGCAGTGTCTCCCACCCACCCGGCTTTCATACAACAAGGTAACTTTTTTTTGTTTTTGAAAGCGAGGATTTTCTATAATCGCGGTCAGTCTGTCCGATTGTCCTGCCGTCTGTGCGTCAGCAAAGATTAGACATGCTAGAATTCTCCTATCGATTTTAAACTTTGCTTGATGATTCGTTTAAGAGGTAGATAAGATTTCGATTTTAAACTTTGCTTGATGATTCGTTTAAGAGGTGGGTAAGATTTAGCGACATCCATAAGTAGCAAAAAAAGTTAAGGATGTACTCACAGACAAAGTGAGTTACAGAACAGATGTTCAGTGGTCATAATGGGAGAAAATTACAAAACTTATACGTATGAGTATATTTGTATATTGTAGCATTACTGACAACAATGAAAAGTAAGTTATGTCATTGATATAGGGAATCTTCACGACAAATATCGGCCTTCTATTTTAAAAAATCAAAATACTCAATTTCATTGTGTTTTTCTCACATTGCATTGTTTAAAACAAAAGTCTGTTTAATTCGTTTATACGTATCTCAAAATTCTTTATTTCAAAAAAATATTTATAAATATAATTTTGGACTCTAATGATTTGTACGTTATATTTACTTGTAGTCATACAGGATTGAAGATTGTCGACGAAAAATGTATTATGGTTACTAAATTCATTTTTTTGTTGTCTTCTAACTTAAACAATAGTGCATAGCCAACAACAATTTTTGACCTACTTTATAACAAAAAACAAAGTAATAATTGAACTATTAGTTCCTAATATTGTTCCTCGTAATTTGTTGATTTCTGATTGCCTCATACTGAGTGAAACCTGATCCAATATTTATGTGAGTACAGTCACTGTCAAGTCACTCATTGTCTGCAGGGATCTAAAGGGATACGACAATGGATGTACATACCCAATGATTATACACAAAATTACCCCTTTTGTAGATTACAATTTGTGATTGAAGCGTGTTGACACTCAATTAAATGAACTAAACAATTAAAATTCAAAAAAAAAGTTCTCAAGGTTGTTAAGCGAACGAATAAGGAAACGTTATTATAAGACTTAGGGGGCTAGTGTAATAAACAGCCCATTGTCTTATCTCTCTCTCTGCATTGTCTGTGTATGCATATGAAATAAATTATAGTACATCTAGATCCTTAATAAGTAATTTGTTCCAATAAGGACATAGAATATGAACAATCCGGCCATGTTATTTGTTAAAACGTGTACATATCTTGAAAGGGTAGTTTTTTTTTCATTATATCCATATACATATGTACAGTTGAATTTCTTAGGATAAGTATTATTGGAATGAATCATATGTGACTAATAAAAAAAACCTTGTTTGCTATAAATTCCTTTTGGACGGATTATTGTGTCTCTTAATATATCTGGGGTAATAAATCTATTGTCTATGAATTTATAACTTTGCAATTTTAAGTCATAATTCCTTTATTTTTAGAAACAAATTTATTTATATTTATTTCTATCTTTCTATGTCATTGTACCATTAATTCGGTTAAATTTCAATTTATTGCCTTTTTCTAATTTAAAACTAAACTTCTATAGATTCAGGCCTTTTGAATTTTAAAAGTAGTATGACAGTGCGAAACTATGAAAAAAAAACTAAACAATTCATGCACTTCAAAATTGCTTAAGTGTTCTAAAACTATTCATAAAAAAATAAACATGAAAAAAGTATAAAAACTAGTATATGAATTCCAAATACTTTTTTCAGTAAATTTATATAAATCTAATATTTTAAATAACAAAGTTTGTCAGCCTTTAAAGCTAGATGTGGGATATAGGATTTACTTAGCTGCTATTCAAGATGGAACTTTAAAGGTGTGTCATATATAAAATAAGTAACTATTTTTATAATATACTTCAATTTATCTGTACTGCAAATTTATTTTTGTAATGTAAGTTTCTGTCAGCGGTTTAACTTTTCTATAAAAGGCAAGATCAAATGATCTAAAGTTTAAACACAAATGATATATTTTATTATGAAATGAATTTAATTCTTTTTTTGGGCATTCAATTTGATTTAATTTTTAAATAAGTCAATCAAAATATTTTTAAGTTTCTCTGAACTAGGCTATTATAATTATTTTTAGTCTTTTAAATGTACTTTATTATTTTAATGATTTTAGAATAGATTTTTCTTGGTAAAGTCATTATTATTATCTGTTTATTAATGCACTAGCGGCTGCGCTCCTAGCATCTAGGAGCTCAGTATTAGAAACAGTAAAGAAAGTAGTAAAATAGCCTAAAACTGAACCTAGATGTAAAAAATTAAAAGGCTTAAAACCATCCATTTTAAGAAGCTTTCATAAAATGATGAACTCAATCTGTTCAGTAGTTATCGAAATCTTCAGCTACGGACAAAAAAACCTACTACTTTATATCATAGGATTTAAAAGAGATTTTCAGGTTAGAGTTTTCTGTTTTATTAATGTAATAATTTGCATTAACTATTAACGATAATAGAGAGTTGATTTGGGCTAGTTTAAAGCATAGAAATTAGCCAGAGACAAAATGATTAGGTTAGGTGTTTTTAATCCCCCAATATAGAAAAAATTCGCCTGTAGGTTATATAGGATCCATCCCCTCTACTCCTTTGGATTCCTTGGTTGAAAAAGCATAATAAAAACAGAAAAAGGCAAATGTTTTAAGATTAATAGTCATTCAAAATAGGCTGATTTTAACAAGCTTTAAGTAGGAATTACAGAGTAGCTGCACTGTTTATTACTTGCATGACTTATAAAAGAGATTGTTAACAATAAATTATTTTAAAATTTGCAAATTAATTTGAGAATGTCTGGTTATAAAGAATGTTGGACCTAAAATTATTGTTGAATTAACCAGAAATAAGAAAGGTGCCAAAAGTATTGCAAACGCCAAGTTTAAAAGGATACTCTGATTTTTATTTTTTTTGCCAAAAAAAGTCTGTTTGTTCATTTTGATTATTGTAAATTAGGAGAGAGAGGGGTAGTTTTTTCTTTGTTTGTTTAATTCTCCATGTTTTGGTCCTACTCCTATCTTAGACATTAAAAACAAAACTTCTCTCCCTTATTTTCAGTTTATTTAAATGATTAGGGGGTGGTGGTTTTAGTGCTCCATAGGGATTATGCGGGAAAGCACCTTTATAATTCATAGACATAATGCAATCAATTACAATAAAATTTCTGACTATTTAGCATCTGGTTTATCTATGTCTGTCTTTCTATAAATCCGTTTTTCATAAGTTTGACCACTCATTTCTTGTCCTCATTTATATTGTAGAATACATTTATTTTTTTATAAAAAAAATATATTTAAAAACATGTTGTCAAGTGTCCTTTTTTAAGTCTCCATTCATATTTCCTCTCTCACCTACTGGGCCACCATGCCTATATTAGTGTTCATACAGTATTGTAAATATCTAATAATTGACAATTAGCCATTGACAAACGTAGTACAACCTATGCCATTTTTATGCAATATTATACTTAACATTATTTAAACAATTTTATTAATTTCTTAATTCTGCTTTGCCACTGTATAAAATTATTGATGAAACTCTAGGAGGATAGAGACATTGGACTGTAAATTATACTAGTACCCAAAGTTTCTTATACTTGTTCCCTCGTTTATTTACTAACAACTTTGGGAATTGTATAGGTTGTTTCAAATAAGCAGTAACAAGCCATTCACACATTATCTTAATCTACAAATGGGATAATTTTGGTAATCATTATTTAGGAATTGGATGTCCATCATTTTATCTTCCTTTAATTGTTTTGTGTCTTTAGATCACTCTAATATGTGATTGTTATTTCAACCTCTAATTGTTATCTACAATAGGGTGGGTCGATTTTGGACATTTTTTTTCTGAGGCCAAAGCGGGGATCTGCACTCAATTTATATAGATATAATACACCTCTGGATGATTTAAAATTTATCCTAAGTCTTAAAACCGCTGACGACCAGACATTCAATTATATAGCTATTTGTAAATGGGAGTCAAAAATTTATTGAATCAGAACTATGGCTTCATGGTGCTCCCTGGAAATGCCTTGAGGAACTGAGTCAGGAACTTTTGTCCGTTTCAAAAAATCTCGTTCCTAGCCTGAGAAAATCTAAAAAACCTCTACAAATTGGACAATTCTCAATAAACCTTAAAATTTTTTGTTTTTTTAGTGTTTTCTAAGGCTAGGAACGAGATATTTTGAAACGGACAAAAGTTCCTGATTCAGCTCCTCAAGGCCTTTCCAGGGAGCACCATGAAGCCGTAGTTCTGATTCAAAAAAAATTTTGAATGTCGTCTTTGCATACTAATAAGTAATGAATTATATTTTTAAGTGGTAGTGTTCTAAAACTCAATTTTTTAAAATTCTTTTTCGGTCAGAAATGTTTTTAAGGTTAATTTTATCTGTTGCATATCCCCGCTTTGTCTAATTCCGATATGAACCCACCCTAATCTACAACGGGTAGTTTTGTGTATCAAAATTGTGGATGTACATGAATTTATCGGCCATTGTCTTATCCCTTTAGATCCCTGGACATTATTAGCTGTTTTGTAAGCATACTATAAGACCCATAATAATAATAAGAATAATAAAGGTGGGAACCACACCTAAAAATAACCGGTGTTCACGCATTACAACTCAAACACATGTGTGGAATAGTAATAGCAACTTTAGCAAAGCATATCAAATAATTTTAAGTCTCTTAATTGAAGTAAAGTACAGTAGTACAGGGAGGTTTGGGCCTGGACATTGAGCTGTTAATTAGAATAGTCACCAAAGTCTTATAAAAACGTATTCTTATTCAATGGCTCATCAACTTTTGTTTAATTTCGATTGGTTGGTTCATTAAGTTGAGTGTCCATACGTTTCAACCACAAGTTCAGTAGGGGTATATGGTGTATCATCATTGGGACTTACATAAATTAACCGCACATTGTCTTATCCCTTTAGATCCCTGACAGTCGTTAGGGATAGCTGAAGTATTTGCGTGAAATTGGCAAAAATATTTACAATTCAGTTTTACTTAAATGTATGATAACTTTTAAAATAACCAAGTTTGTACATTTAAAAAATAACCCAACAGCTACTTCTTCAAGTTTTTTTTTAAGTGGCAAACTTTTAAGTGTTTTGCTTGTTATTTAAGATAATAATTGAGCAAGCTAAAGACTGTTTTTAGTAGCGAAGCTACTTTATTTTGCTTTTTTTTATCACACCTCTTTTTTTTCTGTCTATCTATCTATATATCTACCTATTACTTCCCTTACGTGAGATGCTGATGCTCAAGACACCTTTACGTCAGGTCCAACAACCTAGAATAACTAGGGGGAGCCAAACACCCAAACACCCAGAAAATCAACTCTTTGATTTTACGACCTTTGTAAGGAAGTCCAAATTGTGCATGGTAATGAGCTGTGCCTGTGTTGGGCCAAGGTATCCCACCTACTCTGTCTATCAATGTCACTCATCTGACATAGCAGTAGTAGGAACCATCTGTATGTCTATCATTCTATTTCATAAATAATAAATTAATTATTTAGTGTTTAGCAACCTCTCGTTCAAAAAGCTTTCCTACTGGTCATGTTTACGTTTCTGTTTTGCTAAATATGTAAAAAAATAATATAATTTGCGAAAATATTTTTGCTGTGATAAAGCCATGCTTTTAGAGGGCCAGAGGCGTACTTTTGTCCTAATTAAATTATTGCACAGTAATTTCTTATCCTCTCAATGTCTGCTTTAAATTAAATGCAACCCTCAAAAAATAGGTTACAACTTTTACAAAACATAGAATTAAATATTTTAAGTCTGAAAGATTCAATTAGGAAAATCTATTAATAGGAAAACGTTCAGTTAAAGAATATGAAGCAGAAACAAATAAATATATCTAAAAGCGCATAAAAAAAACATGCCAAAATAAAAGTAACAGGATGTCTTTGTCTGTCTGTCTATCTGTTTGTGTGTGTATAGTGTCGTTATGGTTGTCTTTTACAGCAAAGCTTTTTATAGGTCCAGATAATTTTGTAACTGTTTTAGGAAAGGGAAAGTAAGAGAAATCTTTCCTAAAGAAATATGACTCCCACCATCTTCTTAAAATTGAAATCTAAGACAGGATGGACCCCCCCCCCCCTCCCCCCTATTCTCAATTGCCCCTAGAGGCGTCTAGGGGCGTAGCCACAAGTTGTATATTTAGTGAGTCTTCAAAGATTTAAGTATTTAAATGAATTGATTTCCATTTCATATCATGCAATATTGTGATTTTCTCTAATCATAAATACAATCTATAAATCTATTTTAGATCAGTTTTAAATCAGGGAACTAAATGGATAAGACAATGGCCGATAAATTGATGTTCATTCCAATTGATGTCGAACAAAATTACCCTTTCTGTAGACTACATTTAGTGGTTAAAACGTTTGAACATAATGAACCAACCAATCAGAATTCACTATATTTCCCAGTTAAGAAAACAAATAAGAATACTCTATTATAAAACTTTGGGAACTAGTGCAATAAACAGCCCATTGTCCCTTCCTCCCTGCTTTTAAATACATCAATCTAGATAGATTTCCTATTCATTAAATCACTTTTCCAATATTTGTATCAAACTTTTATTACATTTTGAAAAGAAGATTATTTTCTATTTTAGTAATGTTTAAAAAGAAAATTTAAGTTTCTGAAAAAAGAATAATCTTTTCTTCGTGTGTTAAATTTGTAATAAGATAAATGAGTTTCAGTAAGATAAACCGCAGTCAAAAATAACTTTTTAACTTGTGACTTTTACATTTTTTTTAAGGTCAAAAGCAAAGGTGGAAAAAAAACATGCATAGTTGAAAATTGTTTTACCAATATAACAATTTCTAAAAAATCAGAATAAATCTTTACAAAAAGGACAATATTAATAAGAGCGAAGCTCAAGTGTTTTATTTTTAAGCATTTTAAGGGTTCTTAAAAAAAGACAATTGACTATAAATTGATGTATACCTCAAATTTTGAGAAACAAAATAACTTTTCTGTAAATAAAAATTATTGGTGGAAAAGTAAGGACACTGTTTGTTTGTACAAACCAATCAGAATTTCAACAAAGTATCAATGAGAAAATATTACTCTAATATTATAGGTTTATAAATAAAGTTTTGTATCTTTATGACGATTATATCATGCTTAAAGACTATTAGATAATTAAAAGCTAAACTGAAGAAATCAGTGATTTTATGCAATAAATACTTGAGTGCAATTATTTTAGTGTATGTTGTCTGGGATGGAGGGGACATTGGGCTGTTTATTATTCTAGTCCCCAAAGTCTTTCTTATTCGTTGGCTTATCAACTTTGGGGACTTCTATTGAATTTAGATTGATTAGTTCATTTAGTTAAGTGTCCAAACGTTTCAACCACTTATTGTTATCTACAAAACGGATTTTGTGTATCATCATTAGTGATGTACATTAATTTATCAGCCATTGTGTTATCCCTTTAGATCTCTGGTATGTTGTTAATGTTCATTACATCATATTATTTGCTTCCCTATTTTTCATACATTTCTCCTTTCCCTTCCTCTCTCTACTGAATTTCTCTATGAATCTATATATACAGTATATCTGCTTGTCAAAGATATGTATTCTCAAACATAGAGATAAACAAGAATGACAACATCCATAAAAAGAAATATCAATGTATATAGAGTAGAGTAACAACGCAATTACAAGATGAACAAAATCTCTGTATAATATAAACTGTACCTAAATATTACAGGATTTATCAAGTTTGAAAATGATGTAACATCTAACATTTCAAATCATAACATGCTAAAAAGTACAAAAATTTGGGATATTTTGAAAGTTTCGTAACAATTCATCTTTTTAAGTTTTTGCTAAAACTAATATCTATCTATGTATCTGCATAACCCTAACTCTCTCTCTCACTATCTCCATCTCTCTCTCTAGACATGGGTGAAACTACGGCGGTGGCTTCAGTTGTCAGTGAACAGAGCAGAGGCAAGCAACAACAGCACAACAGCAGTTGCAATTCTGATAATAATAATAGTAAACAACAACAAATACTCAGGAATGATGTTCTTTTTAGTGGTTTTTTATACAAGGTTTTTTATGTTAAAATGTTTATTTTCATTATTAAACTAGCTTCTTTATTATTTCTATTGGTAAGTATGTCATTTCTTTTGCAAGAAGCATTTTAAATTCTTTGATAAAGATCAATATTATAGTAAAGAGAAATTTTGATAAATGACAATTTATATTGACCACTTAGTAATGACTAAAGCTCGGCACCCGTGCCTGTAATCTACCGAACGGGTTTAAGTATGCCTGAATTGAAGTAAGAGCCGTAAAAAAGGCAAAAAAAAATTTCGTATGTAATCAAAACCACACAGAAATAACACAGCTATTTATTACCTAAAAAATAATAAGTAGTTAATTTTGAGTGCAAATATTTTTTTCTTAACTCGTCACCGCCCCAAAACTAATGCAATACTTGTACTTTTGTTGAAATTATTATTAAACCAAATTTGTTTGATTTTATCTTGTATTTTCATTAGCAAAGCTACTCTATAACTTTGTATGATTTCAATATAAAATTTATACAGATGATTTTTATAAAGATTCTTCTGTCCAAATAGCATCCAATCTATAACTAATTTGGTCCGTCGGTAATGCTAAAACGTATAAGAAACTAATTTTTCTTGTCATGATCAGCTTTTCCATTGAGCATCTACTCTATATATTCGACTGTCCGACTGTCTATCGTCTAAGGCTTAGTGGGAAAAAAATCATTTTATTTGGTGGTCTAAATATGTATATCATTTATAATATTTTATTTTTCATAATTATGGATGCTTTTGAACAAAGTAATAGTGTCTGACTGATTATGACGTAACAAAAAAAAAAGCCAATAAGAGGCCACTATAAATTTTACCATTGGTCAATAGCGTCCTCTCATTGGCTAATTTTTTTTTGTTACGTCATAATCAGTCAGACACTATTACTGTGTTCATGCTTTTCCTTGTTTGAAATAGCAAAATACTTTTTGTTAATTATTTTAAATGTTATTTTACATACAAATATCTAAATAATAATAAAACTTATCTTAAGGCATAAATCAAATTGTAAATATACTATAACTAAACAAATTTATCTTAGAAAAGTTGAAAGGTAATTGATTTGTTGTAAACTTTATATTTGCATTGAATGTAGATATAATATTGCATTGATTTTTGACACTTATTTTGTGTTAATTAAAAATATGCTGCTTGCTAGATCTTACATATCAAACAATCATATAATCATGGTATAAGGCCTATTTGTACAAGGTAATCATTTTATCAAATTATTCTAAGTAAATAATAGGTCAAGGTTAAGATATTTTACTTGTATTGACTTTTCGCCCACTTTGGATGCTGTTCTTCTTGTTCATAAAATATTGAGATATTTTAATGAGATTATGATACTAAACAACATTTTCTTGGCTTCCTAAGATTCGGATATAAAATTGAAATAATAGAGGGTGCAGAGGTTAAATAGATGTATTTTAACATGGTGTGGTGTGGACCCTGTGCCGACTTTCAATTGGGTCTATAAATACCAGCCATTAGCATTGGAAATATTAACACAGTCAAGTCGCTCAGAAGATCAGAAAGCAATTTGCTAGCAGAAGAAAAGGGTCCCGACCACTGGAACCAGGTACTGGTAGTTGTCTGGGTTATACATCTATATACAATACATTTATCATTCTGATTTAATTATTCAAGTTATCCATAATTATCTTCTTTTTATTCTGAACTATTTTGTACTAATATCGTTTTTATGTTTCTCTAGTGACTTTTTATAAAAGATTTAACTTTTCATTTGCCAATGCATAGTCTTTAATTTCTCACAAATTCTTATAGAGGTTCGGTATTTTTTATTCGGCATGGCTAAGAACCGGTTTTGATCTAGTAGAAATTATTTGGATTTTGAGCAATACTGGTTAAGGATATTATAATATCACTTTTGTGTCATTATTTCAAAAATTAAAAAAAACATCTAAAAACAGAAGAGATTCTAGTGGCTCTGAAACCAAACTAAAAATCGACATAACAGCTGCCAACAACAAATCTGACCAATCAAGTGACGATTATAAATCACGTGATTTATCCAGTGACCAATCAGAAACTGGTAGCACCCCAATTGGTGGTAATTCCAACCAATCAAAGCGCAGAAGTGACATATCTGATGGTCGTATAAAGATTGATATAAGTGAGGATTCAGGGAGTGAGGGATTGGTGAGAGCTAGGCTTGTTCAAACTGTTGTTTCTTCGGATGCTGAGGTTAGTTCTACTTACTATTTTAGATTTAGCTTACCTAAAAAGAGAAAATTCTTTATTAATCATAATAATCATAATTATAAACTATTAGGGTGAGATCATTTATTGCCTATTTACCAATTCATAGGCGCGAGCGAAAGGGTTGTTTTAACACCTAAATTATTATTAGATAGAATAGTTATAAATTTCCTTCCCCCTTTTAAGCTCCCTAAGAAATATACCTCCATGGGAAAACCCTGGGCACGCCCCTTAGACTGAATATTTTTACACATAGCATCTCTATAAGTATTCGCTATTCTCACTGACTGACTCCCTTATTCCAACAGAATAGATGCTTGCCGCTTTTAGAGGATATGCCCTTATTAGATTATTTTTGTACATACATCTTTTATTTAACATTTACCAAATATTGTAGTCTTTGAATCTCATATATATATATATGTGTGTAAATGTGTTATTCATTTTTAATGATATGTCATTTACACACCCAAGAACCTATGACCGTTTTCGGTCTTGTTTGTTTTAAAGGCAAACTACAGAAAATAAGATTGTTATATAATCTCCGTTTCATATGTCTACAATTGTCTTAAAGACAGCACTCGTAGTTTTTTGTCACGATTTTTATGTCTTTAGGTTCAGCATAAACAATGCATGGTCGTGATTGTAGACATTGATAAATAATTTAGCTTAACTGATAACAATTATCATATGATATTATATAACAGTAAAAGGATGTTTGTCTGTCTATCTGTGTGTACTGAAGAATCTCGCTAACCGCTGAGCTGATATGGTTTTCCTTTACAGTGAATTTCACAGGACCACCAGGGATGGTTTATAACTATTATAAGGGAAAATATTTTCATTTTACCCCCCCCCCCCCCATTTAAAATTTACCCCTACCTTTGGGGTGCCGTATTCACCCCCAACCATTAAGGGGGAGGGGGGGAATACACCCCTAAAATAAAAAAATCCCTAACAAAAAAAATTTTGCGCGCTTCGCGCGCATTTTTCATTCCAAACATTTAATAGTATTTCATTATTAGGTAGGTATCTTTTTACATTATTAAATTACCCCCAAAAAATTTTAACCCGGGGGTGTAAAAAAAATTTACCCCTGCCAAAATATTTCAAGGGGGGTAAAAAAAAGCGAGCCATTTTACCCCCCCCCCCAAAAAAAAAAAAAAAAAAAAAAAAAGTTTGTTAAACAGTTTTGCGTACCAAATTTATTCAAGAATTAATAGTGCATACATTATTAGGCATTAGTTTTATTATTTAAATTATTGAATGATTGTTAGCCTAGCATAACAACAGCTTTACAAAATCTTATAATAGAAACACTATAAATGTTGAATTTCAATTTTTTGGCAAGAAAGTAATATTTTTCTATAGTCAAAGTATGCATGACATAAGTATGTTAAAAAAATTGCGTACTTCGCACTTCAATTTACGACTTAGTGGACGCTACTTGAGGGGTGTATCACCCCCGGACACTAAAAATACACCCCTCCTTTGTTTGTACTACACCTTCTAAAGCTCACATCCCCCTTGATATTGTTTTAAGGGTGAGGAGTGTCAAAAGACACACACCCCTGCAAAAACCCACTGCACGCCACTGAATAAAAATTATATCTGTACTTAAATTTAATATAAAAAATTGAGATCATTTTTTAAAAATACTGCATAACTGTTAATTGTCATTTTCAAATCAAAATATATAACTATGCTAATTATGAACTTACTTGTCCTTCCCATTAAGCATTTTGGTGAGTCATGCTTAATTTGATGTCATGGCTATTTCTTAAATTTTCATGCTGAATTAATATCAAAATTATGAGCGCGCGCAAAGCAATGGATATACGTGGATATTATGGCAGTTAAGTAATTGTCGTCAATTTAGGTTGCTAACATGGAACTCATTTGTTAATCAGCTCGTTAATATAGTAGGGGGAGGGGTGGGGTAAATTCGGTTGGATGGGAGGTTTCGTTATTTTAGCCCGCTGCGAGTTTTACTTTTTTTAGAGAACATGAAAATATGTTGTAACATCCAAGTAACAATATATCCAATCGCTAAGCATACTTGTAAATTCTACTTATATATGGATTTAATACAAAATTTTCAGTTTAAAGCAAAGATATTTAGGGATAAGCCATTGGAAGATAAATGATTAAGTACATCCTTAGTGATGATAAACAAAGTACCACTTTTGTAGATTATGATTGTTATATTGCTAGCTTGAACCAACCAATCAAGATTTAGTGCAAATTTACTTTAGGTAATAGTATCATATAATGGCCAATGTCCCATCCCACCCTGGGTTATAAAAAGTGTTTAAGATACTTTATGATTATTCCTGAAATAACATATGGACCAAACTTTATGAAAAAAGAAGCTTTTTTCTAAAATACTGAATACTTGAAAGTAACATGATCTTTGTATGTATGTCTGTCCGTACCGAAGGATCTCGCTAACCGCTAAACCGAAATGGTTCTCCTTTACAGGGTAACTTTTTATAGGTCCTGGAAAGGTTTATAACTATTTTGGGGGAGAGTGTTACTACTCTACCAAGAGAATTCGCCCCTAGAAAAAAAATTGTTAAAAATTTGGGCGAGTTTTTCTTTCAATTTTAATCTAAAGTAATAATTGAGCTATCGAATTCCTCTACCCCTTTCTCAAGTACCCCTAGAAGACTCTAGCTTTTTATGAGCCATTTCATATTCTTGTGGACTTTTTCTAATGTGCCTAAGTATTTATATTATTTGTAATAATAAACAAAATATTTTTTACAAGCCAAAGCAAATTGTGTATTGCAAAAATATTTTGTAGTTGCTTATCAATACAGATTTTATCTCTCCCATTTATTATTAGATCATGGCTCTTTCATGATTGTGTACTTTAAAAAAATGTTCTAACTCAAAGTATAAATAATAAAGGTACTAAGAAAGAGAGGGAATGTCTGATTGAGCCAATATGAGAATCGCATCGGAATTTACATTGGATCTCATTGGTTGAAATTGTGTACACATTTTGCTACAAAGGCATGTTTTTTTTCATTTCATACATACATAAAAGTCAGCTGTAAACATTATATTTTCTTAGTAGAAAGCTTTGCGGAATCAGAATTAATTGCCCAAAAATTTCGTTTAAATTTGAAAGCTTAGTAACAAGGTGGATTCTTAAAAAAAAAGTTAGGCTGGCTACTCGCTGCTGAGGCAAAATTATTTTTGTGGAAAATCCTCCAAAATCGAATAAAAAAATTTACAAAAATTAAGTAAAATCCTAAAGTTTTATTAACATATGATTTTGTTTAATTTTTGTAGATTTTTAATGTGCTTTTGGATGATTTTTCACAAAAATAATTTTGCCTCACTATCGAGTAGCGAGTCTATAATTTCTTAAGAATCCACATCAGCTTGAGTCGAAAGTAAACAATACTTTTGTCTGCTAGAAATGTTCCTTCTTAGATTTGACGAAAAAAGGGTTCAGAATATGCTTCTATTCTTCTATTTCTATTGTATAAATAAATATCTTTAACTTTCAACACAAAAAAAAGTAGGATGTCTTCAATTGTTGTCTGTCTGTTTGTACAGTTCTGGTTTAACTGGTAACTGGTTTAATTTTTAGAAAAGTTAAATTAGTTTATGTACTTTTGTGGATGGTAGATTATACCTCCCCCACCCCCCTTCTTATTTTTAGTAGCGAAGCTACGCTATGATTCACTTTGTCTGTCAATCCGTCGGTAACGCTATGAGGGAAACGTGATTTTCTCGGCTCTTATTTAAGATATACAGCTGGAATTTTTAGGGATTAAACAATTTCACATTCCACATATTTCAACAAGATTTGTTCAATAATTGGGGTGCTAGATCGAATCCTAGATTTTTAGGTTTTCGGGATTTTTTTCGATTCTGCTCTATAGTGTTTTTTCAGATATCCATTCATAATTTTTGAGCTTCGAGACTTATGGATGTTCTAATCCTCGATATAATTTTAAGCACCCAATATTTTATTTTCATTATAGACAATATTCACACGGCAAGGAGTATATAACGCTATTCTTATCTGTACTGTTAGACATCGAGGGGAAATCGAACTGTAAATTTCATGGGTATCTTATACGTTGGCTCAAAAACTTTGGGTACTTTAGATTAGCCGGTTCCAAACTTTTTAACCAATAATATTAATCTACAGAAGCGGTGATTTGTTTATGATCATATCAATTTATCTCCATTGACTTATTCCTAGAGATCCCTGATATACAATAAATTTGCAATGTAGTAATCTAATCAGACAATATTTGCATCACAATACTCAAGCACTATAAAGAATTTGTACAAAGCCGCAAAAATTCAATAGCAAAGATTTTTTCTCGCATATCATATATTTATCAAAATGTAATCGCTTTTTCAATTCTAGGTAACTTAGTTAAGACTTAAAAATAATTATATATAATAAGAAAAAGTTAAAAAAAATTGTGGGGGATGGATATTGGAGGGGGGGGGGGTAATTTTTTTCTTTTTTGGGAGGTTGGTGGTTCCCTTTTTATAAAGTAGTTAAATACCTTCCCAGGACCTAAGAAAAGCTACCCTGTAAAGGAGATTCATATCGGTACAGCGGCAAGTAAGATCCTTCGGTACAGACAGACACACAGAAATCCTGTTACTTTATTATAAGGATATCAGTCTATATATGTTCATATTTTTTATCCAACTGTCTAAATTTCCTAATTATATTATTTCTAATATTTACTGCTGCTTTGTATGAACAGCAATGCTATTTATATCCAAGCTTTTATTACATTTGTCAAAAATTATTACACTAAATATACATCAATGGACGACCCACCAATTTCACCACCATTGAATTCAAAAACCTGAAAATGTAATTACTTTGCCTTTTGAAGAAAAAAAAAATTAAGTGTTATTTTATTCATCTTTGCATGTATATAATCTAGTTTCCAGTAGGGCTATGAAACAGATTAATATCCTCTGTATTATAACCTGTTCTCAGCTATTTTGAAAAGTCATGTACAGCAATGAATTACAGACAAATTACCACGAATATTAAAATAAAAATCTAAAAAATTTTACCAGTTATGTTAGCCCAGTCCTTTGGCCCTTCATTTAATATCTGCGGAAAGCTTTACTCCAGCATGAAAAAAAATCCGTGGGTTTCTTTCTTTACAAATACACAATATGAATATTATTCTTCAACTATAAATTAAACCAATCAATGCATATAAAATTTGGTAGAGAAATAAAGAATATTAACACAAAAAGAGAGAGAGAAAAGTTGATTAAGCTGTTTTAAGTTTAAAGCAAAATCTATCAAACATTTTAATCTTGAGAATTTAGTTCCTATAGTTACATTTTTCAATTTTTCATTTTTTTGAAGATATTAATAATTTTGTTTTGTTTTTAGACCAGATCGCTTGGTGATGAATTAGATTCTATATCTATAGGTAATACTTTATTTTACTTCCTCTAAATAGCCTCAAACAGCCCAAGAACTCATGCCAATGTTTCTTAAAGTTTAGGGTTAGATTTAAGAGGGGGGAATGTTTGTCAGAATCCTGGACCCTTGTCCCTGGTCAAACATGATAGTTAATAAACAGGCAATTTGTTTTGTCATTCTGGGTCTGTAAGTAATTAAGATTAAATCATGAAATATTATATACCTTCTAGTTTTAACCAGACAGGGAGGGGACATTGGATAGATAATTACATTGGTACCCAAAGTTTTTTTTCTATTGTTGGGTAACTTTGAGTAAATTTGTTGAATGAAATCCAAACTTTCCAACCAATGATTGAATCTACAGAAGGTTTAATTTAGTTTATCAACATAGGGGAAGTTTATTTAATTATTAAACATTTTCTTGTCCCTTAAGATCCCTAAACTTTAAAGCACAGCAAGTGTTCTGTAGATTTTAGATTCAGCAAATCTGTATGTTACGCTGATATTGACTTTTACACAGGTAGAAGCTTTTTTGTTTTTGTACCTAATCGTCTGTGTATTGTGTTGCAGAAGACGCTGCTTGGTCTCCAAACCCTTCAGATGATGCAGCCCCTTTCTGGAGCCCAAATTCTATTTTAAACAGCAGCCCTCCACCGCTGAGCCCTCTATATAAAGGTAACAAATTATATTTAGAAATATATTTAAATAATGTTTAAATGATCGGGTTTATTTACCAATACCCAATACCATGATTTGATGGAAATCTGTCTGTTTATTATTTTCTGCACTAAAAGTAATTATAATTGCTAGACTTTGTGAAGGAAAAGGAATCTTCATGTTGGTCTCAGAGTGTTTTTTAGTCTAATTTGATGGAGGTGGGTCACTCTTCCAAAACATATTAATTGAAAAAAAAGGCCCCATCTCCTACCATTCTAATATCACACTAACTCCTTGACTAACTCCACCCTCCAAAGAGAGATGGCACTTTTTCACTATTTTTAAAAAGATTTCCTATGGGCCTCTAGGGGCACAGCCGCTAATGAATAGTGAATTATTAATTATATCAAACTTATGTTAAATTAGGTGAAGGCCAGTTTTCAGAGAAGCATAATATTCAAATACAGGAAAGTAACATGATTTT
The DNA here is from genome assembly GCF_053477335.1 of Acartia tonsa. Classification (NCBI taxonomy): domain Eukaryota; kingdom Metazoa; phylum Arthropoda; class Copepoda; order Calanoida; family Acartiidae; genus Acartia; species Acartia tonsa. The sequence goes on along the minus strand of NC_137266.1, from coordinate 10,692,109 downwards.
AGAATAGTTTTTATCGCATCATATTATAGACAACTTTCCGCGGAAATAAAATGAAAAATTATAAGATTAAAATCCCTTTTGTTAGCCCCGAGGGGCCGAAGGCTCACGAGAATTTAGAGAGTTTTTAGAGTTTTAATGAGTTTCATGGAAAATTGTTTGTAATACGAGGCTAAACATGAGTTTTCATTATGGCTGGGAACCGGTTCTAATCCAGTGGATATTAATCGGTTTCGATGCCATACTGGTAATATCTATAAGTATGCAAAGAAAATCTAGAAAAAAAGCTGCAAATAGCTGCGAGGCGACAAAACTTTTCTATAGAGTAGCTTCGCCACTTACAAAGTTTAAAAACAATTATTTAGCTAGGAAGTCTATTAAGAGTAGACATGAGTGTTTATTTGTTTAAGGAAATGTTCTTAAAAACAATTATTTTTATTCTTTGTTTCGTAAAAAATAAATTTTAGTATAAAAATAATACAAAAAGCAAAATTAATCCTAAAGGACCTCGGTATTTACCAGGAGGGAGGGGGTATTGGGCTGTTTATTACACTAGTTCCAAAGTTTTATAATAAAGTTTTCTTATTCGATGGCTTAACAACTTTTCTCGTATTCGTTCGAATCCGGTGTATAGGAACCGGTTCTAATCCATACGAAAAAACTATGTCTAGCATCGTATTATATCCAGCTTTCTACGAATATAAAAATGTACAATCATAAGAGTAAAACCAGTTTTTTTAGCCCGAGGTGCCGAAATAACTATTATTAAATTTTGATTGGTTGGATTATTAAGTTGAGTGTCCAAACGTTTCAAACACTAATTGTAATTCTAAAACAGGGGTAATTGTGTGTATTATCATTGGGAATTACATAAATTTATCGGTCATTTATCCCTTTAGATCCCTGAGTGGATAGATATACGTAGGAACGTACAACCAAATAAAATCATAGAGCAGCTACTCTCTTTTTAAAATCTAAAATTTAAATGTAGCTTGCAGTTCAAAAGCGTTAAAAATTTTCAAATTTGTTACAGGGTTTTTATTTTAATATTATAAGGTTATATGCCTTTCAGACTAAATTTAAAGATGTAAACCTATTTCTGGATCAACGAAAACCCAAAAACCCCCTTCCCCCTCCAATTTATGATATTTTTTAGAAGTTTTTTAAAACTTCTCCGGGGCTCATTAACTCTTTCTACGGGGTACCTTCATGTAAATTGTTTGTGGTCCAAATGTACATTAAACGAAACAATGTGTGTATTCTAAAATATTTTTTACAGTATTCAAACATACATCTCTAGATTAAGTTTATTTCCGAAAGAATACAAAACAAGGATGTCATACATTCAAACTAGTGCATCTATTGAACCAGCTATTATATAAGAATCAGATTATGTCAAAAAATTATCCTCTAACTTTTTGTCTTTATTTTAAAAAATAAAATTTATCCCACCTCAAACGTGGTCGCTAGGTAAGTATCTGGGGTCTAAAGGTATGAGAAATGGCCGATAAATTGATGAAAAACTACCCCTTCTGAAAATTAAGATTAGTAGTTGAAACTTAATAAACCAACCAATCAAAATTCTGCAAAAGTTCCCAAAGTGGTTTAGCCAACAAATGAGAAAACGTTATTATATAACTTTGGAGACTAGTGTAATAAACAGCCTCTTCTTCTGAGCTGCTAGTCTAAAAAAAAAGATGTATTAAGTTTATTTGTGTATTATTTTCGCTCAAATAAGTAAGCTCATCAATTAGAATTAGAGTAGCTGTGCTCTGTTTAAAATGACAGAGATAAATGCACATACAGGAAATTGTGTGCACTAACATTTTTAGTGACGAAGCTACTCAATAATTCACTTCGTCTGTGCTGTGTATCCGTCCATCAGTTTTTTTAGTCTGTAAAGCCCAGGGAGAAATGTGATTCTCTCGGCTGCTATCTAAGGTAGAGCATTGAGGATACCCTATAAGCTCATACCAATAGCAAAACTAATTCGGAAAATATACGTGTTTTTCAGCTGTCGTTGGGGGGCAACGAATCGTAAAATTGACGACCTCTCCATTTGCCCCCCAAATATTATTTTAGAATTAAATCACTTGTTGGTTATACCATATTCCTGATACCCTATACCAATGAGCATTTAGTAAATATAATTTACTTGGTCTGTCGGTCTTTCCTTCTATTAAGGAAAATCCCCATGGTAATTATTTAGCCTTTGAGTCACTTTCTGTCCGTCTGCTATGGCTGTCATTAACGATAGATGACTGAAAGATGTGCATTGCCAATTAGCATCAACTCTAAAACTAACTTTATTCATCCGTTTATAATATAGCAGAATGGAAATTAATCTATTCTATACCTCACTTTGTCTGTCCGTCTGTCTGGCTGTTCTTATATAAGATAAGCTTATAATTTGATTGTTTATATTTAAGAGATGCACTACTCATGAATATTGTCATCCTTGTTTTTAAAGATTATTTTCTTAGATTTATAATTTAATTTATATGAAGCTCGGGATTTAATAGAAAGCAATGAAAATATTATGTGTAGTTCATGGCCGAGATCAGAGAGAGGAAAAACAATGAGATGTATATTACACTAGTCCCCAACGTTTTATGATAACGTTTTTATTCATTGGCTTTACAACATTGGGGACAGTTGATGAATTTTGATTGGTTGGTTTATTAGGTTGAGCGTCTAAACGTTTCAGCCACTAATTTTAATATTACAGAAGGGGTAATTTTGTGTATTAACATCAATTTATCAGTCATTGTCTTATCCCTTTAGATCCATTAGTTCATGGCCGTAATAAGTACTTTTTTTCTTTTTACAAAAACAATATCAAATATTTTTACCATGTTTTTCTCAATATATTGTGTTAAAAAATATATTTTTTCTTTAATATATTTTACACTTTACAGAATAAATAAATCTAATAAAGCTAGCACTAAAGCCAAATTTGATGAAATTTCGATAACCTATCCTTGTAACAAGACGTCCATCTTTCTTTTTGTAGCAAAGGATCTCGCTAAACGCTGAGCCGATAGGGTTCTTCTTTACAGTAAAGCTTCTTATAGGTCTAGGGAATGTTTAATACTATTTTGGGGGAGGATACCTATCAAACGTTGCTACTTGTATATTTTGTTATAGATTCATTATATAGGAAATTAAATAAAAGTTTTGCTATTAAATCGTAGCAAATCAATCAACCTAGTCAAGTAATAATACGTTCTGACAATTTCTTGTATGTCCTAAATATATGCAGTAGCTGTGTTTAGAAATTTGTGCCCTAAGAAAATGGGGACAGCTTTTGGCCTACCTATTCTATTAACGTCATAGTAGTTGGAAAGAAAAAGAAACCCCCTAGAAAAGAGATAGGATATAGTATAGGATATTTACTGACGTCAATAGAACGAATTTACTTTTTCTTATTTCCTGAGACGTACAAACCCTTGTTATAGAAAATATTTGCTTTATAAATTATGTTATCGTTATCTATCCTATCTTTCAGTGCCTCCTTTCATGTGTTATTCCTACAACGCAGGGATCTAAAGGGATATGACAGTGACTGATAAATTGTTGTACATCCCAAATGATAATATACAAAATAACCCTTTATGTAGATTACAATCAGTTTGGACACTTAATGAATTAAATAATCAAAATTCAATAAAAATCCGCAAGGTTGTTAAGCCAACGAATAAGAAAATATTCTTATAAGACTTTGGGAACTAAGTGTAATAAGCAGCCCAATATCTCCTCCCCTTCCCTGGGTACAACGCGTGTTGTCATTATTAGGCCTATATATATTTTTCAGGGGCGTGCAAGGGGGATGTTGACACACCTTTGTCAATATCAAGGAGGCTTATTAATCACACCTCTTAGAAAATAGTAGGAGGTGTATCAATATCCCCTAACCCATCTCCATTCCAATTTTATTTTATTCTTATTACGATTACCATCTTGTCTTCCTCCTGAAAGTTATACAGCCGATTTTTATTTTTTAGGAGTGTGTACAGTACACATTTAGTAAGCTAAACGCACCTCCCTAAAAAATTCCTGTGAACGCATCTGAATGTTTGCTTTAGCATAGCAACATTACCTTTGATATCTTCCCCTTGGGGGATTTTTTTAACTCGCAGATATTTCTACAGAGCTTAGATTCCCTAATAATTTTTGAGCTTTTAAACAACTAAAATAGATTTAGGATATACGTGGATATATTGACAGGGGAAATTTGTCGTCAATTTAGTTTGCTAACATATACCTAATTAATAGAAGGGGAAGGAATGGGGTAGAGGGAGTGGATGGTGGGTATCGTTATTTTAGCCAGCTGTGTGCATCACTCATATATTTATAGTACATGAAAAACTGATGCAGCATCCAAGTAATAATATGTCTATTAGGAAAAATGTGTTTCAATCCCAGTAGCATTTGATTCCAGTCATATGAGCATGAAAATTATTTTTTTCTTCATAATTAAATTATTTTCTAACAGGTTTTTTAACTAATTTTTATATATTTTATTTCTAATGTGCCTTTTTAACTTATTATTGTAAAAAAATTATATTTATGTATAGTTGCATCCTTGTTTTTTTGTTTACGCATAAGAAACATGATTTTGGGGATTAACACCATTTTTACTACCTTGTACTACATATGCTTGCATGCCAGGAAGGGAGGGGACATTGGGCTGTATATTACACTAGTCTCCATAGTTTTATAAAAACGTTTCCTTATTCGTTGGCTTAACAACTTTTGGAACTTTTAATTAAATTTTGTTGGTCCCTTACAGTGTCCAAACGTTTCGACCACAATTGTAATCTACAGAAGGGGTAATTTTGTGAATAATCATAAGAGATGTACATCGATTTATTGGCCATTGTCTTATCCCTTAAGATCCCTGCTTGCATGTATAAGGGAATTAACTTTATAAAAAATAGTAATTGCATAGCAGTGGCTGAACTTTTTATCTTCACTCTTTGATCTACAAATTCTAAACAATTTAAATATTTCTTTCTAAAATTTGCACTTACACTATTTTTCTTTTGCATTAGGATTCATAGATTAAACCCTTTTAGCTATTACTTGTATTCAGAGGCGTGCATAATGGGGATGTAGGAGTGTACACCCTTTACACTCCCCTTGAGGGGGGGGGGGAATCTACACCCTGCTGAAACACCCCTGAAACAGTCAATTAGGGATGTGGAGTTGAGGTAATACCCACTAAAATTTAGGGGGTTGTGTAAAAAAAGTTAGCTTGGAGCCTTATTTCTCTTTTTATGATTACGTAAGGAGGTGTATTTACCCCCTAACAAAAAATTACACTGCTTTTGTTGGCTGTATGTATTACACCCTATTGATTTTGGTTCAAGGGGGGCTTCAAAATGAGACATGCCCTGTAAATTACAATTATCTATAGAGAAGCTCTACTTCCTAAAACTTTTACTCAGCTGTTTTGATGTAATATGCCGTAAATCTTATTTGATATTTCAACTATGCTCTTTGGTCGACTAGATTATTTTCAAAGATTTGTGCAGTACTGATTATGCTTGAATTTAGAAACAATGAAAATTACTATGTAAAACCGCACTTCCATTCTGCCCCGCGTAATTTTTGCTGGATCAAAACTGGTTCTGAGTTTAATAGAAATTACCCGCGAAAATGTAAATGAAATAAAATTGCACTTTTTTTAAGGGTAAAGTTCGTCAGTAAAAATATTGTTAAGTGGATGGGGATGAAAAAAGAGCAAAATAAACTAGAAATTTTTAGCTTAGTAACAAAATTGTATAATTGTACATTTTCAATTATGCAATCTTTTCAATTATTGGAAATTATCCTTGTTGACAAATCTAATCTGAACATTATGACCTTGAAAGTTGATGTGTGTATCTATAATGGATGAAGAAAATACGTGGATATTATGACAGGAGAAAAATTGACGTCAATTTAGGTTGTAATTTCCCCTTGCTTTTATTGGTCGGGCTTTTTATCCAGTAGGAGGGGAGGGAATTTAGTAAAGGACGGGGATTTGAGAGATCGTTATATTAGCCCGCTACAGAGTTCACTTTATTATAGAACATGAAAATCTGGTGTAAGATCCAAGTAATAATACATCCATTGTGTATCTATATTGAGCTGCATTTTGTTAAAATTCAGGTATTTACAAATATCTACAGGATTGTGGGTGTGTCTGTGGGTGTTTGGGTGGGTCTGTGGGTGTTTTGGTGGGTCAGTGGGTGTGTTATGTGCATGTTGGCGGGTATGCTGGGAAGGAGGGGACATTGGCTGTTTATTGCACCAGTCCCCAAAGTTTTATACGAACGTTTTCTTATTTCTTGGCTTAACAACTTTTGGGACTTTTAACAAAATTTGATTTGTTGGTTTATTAAGTTGAGTGTTTCAATCATTAATTGTAATCCACGGAAAGGGTAATTTTGTGTGTCATAATTGGGGATGTATTGTACATCAATTTATCGGCCACTGTTTTATCCATGCGCGGATATGTGAGTTCTAAAGGGGATAGTGACGATACAATGATAAAATAAAGTTTAAGAATTTTTTTGTAAAACATTAGTATCCATAAGTAGCGAAGCGCAAATATATAAAACAAATTTTTATATTAACAAGAAAAATTAACATGAGTTATCATTTATTTTTCAGAATGTTCGACTCCTAAGTAAGACATTCGATAAAGAGGCTTTTTATTGCTTCCATTTTCCTTTTATGATAAATAGATAAAAAGTTCTTTTTCTATTTATCTTGTATGTATGTATTTCATATTGTTCAGGTGGGCTATCACTTACTATTTTGCAATATACAAAATAAGAAGGGATCTAATTGAATAAGACAAAGTTTGATAATTGAGGAGGCAAATTTGTGAATAATCATAGGGGATGTTCATCAATTTATCGGCCATTGTCGTATCCCTTTAGATCCCTCAGAAAATTTTGAAAAGGGGAAAGTGCTGAAGTAATAATCTTGTGTTTTTTGAGTTAATTTAGCGGAATTTGTGGCACACCCATTGTTTGGGATATAAAGCATTATTTATTTACTTGTTTGTTTATCTAATGTATATTTCATGTCTTTCACTATACCATAAATCCATACATTATTTGATAAAAAAAAGTTTTAACAATTACTAAGATTAGAAAATAAATTTTACCTTTATTAATCTAAATCCTCAGAAAAGGGTTATTTTTTCATTACAATTAGGTGTGTAATAGTTATTTAGTATTATAGACAGCTTCCCGTGGATATTAAAATAAAAATTAATAAGATAAAGTGACATTTATTTTATTATTTTTTTTTTTTTCATGGAAAATTATCTGTAATACGATGCTATACATGATTTTTCAGTATCGGTTCTAATATTCATACTTCAATGAAAATATTTTACATATTTAATTTTTAGATTTTCGTAAGGGAAAGGTTTGATTAATTTTTTGTTAAAAATCATATATTATTATCATGAGATAATACAAATTTTCCTAATAGTCTGTTACCAAGAAAAAAGAAAACATTACTTTCTAAATTAAGTTTCTTCAAAATTATGTACATTCAGGTAATTTATCTTTGCAATTTTGCCTATTGATAATTTTTGTAACACCCAGAGAATAAGTGCAGCCCTGGTGAGGCTTAAGGTCAAACATTTCAAACTTTATTTTAAATAAAATAATTAAAGAATTGAAGTTTGTTCCTGAAATGTTGACAAATGAATGTTTATGTGCAATAATTTCCGCACACTTTCATATAATACTGTCCCTACAAACCAAAAAATCCCCTTCCCCTTTGCTTTACTCTAAGGGCTTTGCCTAAAGAGGTGATCAAGAAGAAATTAAGGTGAAATTCGTAAAAGGACCAAGGAAATCTCCTGCAAAAAAAGGACCAAGGAAATATTCTGCAATAAAAAAAAATGGGTGGGGATTTTTTTTGTTTTTGGGGGGGTTGGGGGTGTCCCATCCCCAAAGAAAATAGCTTAAAACCATCAGAGGACCAGTAGGTATAATCCCTGAAAAGTAGAGCCCAATCGGTTCAGCGGTTACTGAGATCTTAAGCTTCAGACGGACAGACAGACGGACAGACGGAAAGACATCGTTCTACTTTGTATTATAGATAAACAAACACATAAACATGTTACTTTCATACAAGGATTATACAATTTTGTAAATTTAAAACACGACACGAATGTGATAATACGCGGAAGGGAAAGTCCACCATGAATGTTATTCCTTGTTTCAACTTTTCAACAAATTATTTCTTTGTTAACTTTTTTTCTGAAGGGTAATCAATCAAAACTGATTGGATATACGCACTTATATCTTGTTGTTATTATTCCAAAAATAATAATGTTTGTTAGAATTTTACATTTTAGGTAAATTTGTAAAAGTTTTCCTCAAAGTGCGAGTCGAGCACAGAAAAACCCCTCCTCCTTATTTTTAAGTCTCAGAAAACGCGGTGGTATAGAGCTACACTACATATATAAGAACAAACTTCTCCATTAGATTATATGTTTCTCAATTCTTATTTTTGGAGTTTCTGTACATTTTAATAAATTAAAAATGAGGAGGGGGTCAGTTTAGGTTAGGTTATATTGAGTACTGGTTATCTCCGCAGGGTTAAAGCCCCAACCTGAAGGGCTAGGATTAGGGAAAATCTGATCCCCTCTAATTTTCAATAATTTTTTTTAAAGGAGGGAAGAATAGGGGAGGTGTTCGGTGTTTGATTGGAAGTTTGAGGGAAAGCAACAATTTATTATGGCAAAATTTAATGATATTTCAAGGTGACCAAACTGTCAACAACTTTCTATTTCAAATTTTATCAGGAAATTTCACTTTTAATAGCTAATTTTTGACAATCTATCAATAGGCAGGCAGCAGAGATATAAATAGATAAGACAATGTATAATAATTTGTTTTCCAGTATGGCTTCGAAATCGATTAATTTCCGGTGGATTAGAACCGGTTCTCAGCCATACTGGAAATTATGAATAGCATCGTGTTATACCCTGATTTCTACGAATATAAAAATGTACAGTCATAAGATTAAAACCAGTTTTTTTCACCATTTCTGGGTTAAAAACGGGTTTTAATCTCCTATTTGTATATTTTTATATCCGCGGAAAGCTGTTTAAAATACGATTTGATAAACAACTATTATCCTTGCCAGAATGAATGTCAAATGTGATGTTAAAGTCATGACTTTGAAAATTTGTTAAAATATCATGCGGTGGCAAAAAATGCCAGGGATCTAAAGGGATAAGACAATTACCAATGAATTTATGGGCAACCCCAAAGATGATCCACAAAATTACCCTTTCTGTAGATTACAATTAGTTGTTTATCCGTTTTGATACTCAACTAATTGAACAAACCAATAAAAATTCAAAAAAAAAGTCCACGAAGTTGGAAGGCCAACGAATAAGAAAACGTAATTAAAAGACTTTGGTTCCTATGTAAAAATCCAGCCCATTGTCCCCTCCCTCCCTGAAAAAATGCAGACCTAGGACATAATCGGTGCTATCAACAAAAAAAAAGTACATTGCACTAATTATTTTTCATTCAGATTTTTAAAAATCTCTCAACCCGCTACTGTAGGGTAATGAGCTCGAATCTCGGCTCAAACCACGTCATAACTAAAGACGCTTAAAGTTGGTCTACTGCTATTATTATATTACTATTAAAAGTATGGGGAATGCCTTGCTCTAAAACAGTCGTTACCCATTACTATGCACAGTTGGGTCTTTTAGACAAGGGTCGTGAAATCTATGGGTTTGTTGTTAGTGTGTTATCAAACGTACGTCCTTAAAACTGTTAATTAGGTAAAATAATCTTTTAATGATCAATATTTTTTGTCATGCTTCTTTATAATCAAACGAAATAACGTATCTATAAACATGTTAGAGAAAAGATTCGCACATAAAAGCTGTTAAAAAAATATTTTTAATATTAATAATAGATATTAATATTAGTAATATATACTTTAAAGACAAGTGTTTTATTTTGATTTATTGCACTGATAAGTGTTGCTTGACATCTGTGATTATATTCACTGTGCAAAACTATGCAGGACACTAATGCAATAGGGAAAAATAAATCACTTTAGAGTTTTGTTATCAGGAGAAAATTTAAGATTGCTTTATTTAATACTAGTAATTATTTTGCCCCTGTCCTGTGAGGGAGGGTGGGCAGGGGTTTGGGATTTAAATCTAAGGTTTAAAGTTGCTCAAAAAAAGCACAAGAATTTTGATATATAGGTAGGGAGGGGACGTTGAAGTGTAATGTACAGTGGTACTATGTAACCACTTTATCTTATTCGTTGGCTATAAAACTTTTTTTATTGTTTTTTTTCAATTTAGTAGTGTCTAAACTTTTTACCTACAGAAGTAGCAATTTTGTTTATGATCATTGGGGATGTCTATTGTTTTATCTCTGTAAATATGTGACATCCTTACATTTAATAAAAACCTTATATTTATTAATAAAAGTTTTTGCATCACTAAAATTATTCATTTTCATTTGGTGTATTTTAAAATGGCTCCTAGGAATAGTAAAATCTAAAAAGCTTTAAGTGTATATTTAAGCAGGGATCTAAAGATTACAGTTTGTGGTTGAAACGTTTGGACACTTAACCTAATGAACTAACAAATCAAAATTTTAGAAAAGTCCAATAAGAAGTTTATTAATAAGAAAATGATATTATAAAGCTTTGGGGACTAGTGTTAAATAAACAGCCCAATGTCCGCTGCCTCCCTGATATTTAAGAGCATATTGCATTACCTAATATTTTCATTCTATAGTTCAACAAATCAGACAGTACTATATAAATATCACAAATAACGAGGATAAAATTATTCAATAACAACGCATCATATAAATATTATGAATATAAAACATATTAGAAAATATCTAGTTTTTGCTTATATTTATTTCTTTGATGTTGTTGATACTTCAAATAGCTAGATAAGATAACAGTTTAAAGCGACGGACATACCAAGTCAATTTAAGAGTAGCTTCGCTACTGACAACTTTGCAAAAATGATTTTAGTCATGGCGAGTCTAAAAATAAACACCACAACAAAGCTTTTAGTTTCCAAGAATTGCGAGTATATGTGTGCAAGGATATGACAATGGTCGATAAATTGATGCACATTTCTGATGATGATACACAAAATTGCCCCTTTTGTAGATTACAGTTGTTGATTGAAACGTTTGGACACTCAACCTAATGAATCAAACAATCATAATTCGAGTCCCTGAAATTATTAATCCAACAATGAATTTGGGAACTAGTGTAATAAACAAGCCAATGTCCACTTTATCCCTAGTATACGTATATGTATGTATGTTTTGGTATCAGGGTTACATGGATAATTTAATTGATAGTAAATTTAATCTAAATTTGGTGAAGAATTTAATTATCTACCTTAATATCTTATATTTTAAAGAATTAATAGGTATAAACCTCTATAGTAAAGTCCTAAAAATAAAACTTTACTATAGTTTTTCCTTCAGTCTTATTTTGTTGAAATCATGTTACTTAATATGTCAGACCCAAGAGGATATAAAACAATCTCGCCGGGACTCAACCCCAACACCCAAAGAATCTCAAAACAGGTAAAGTAATAGTTATTTATCGCACCGTGTTATAGACAGCTTTCCGCGGATATTAAAAGGAAAAATCAGAAGACTGGTATCAATTTTATGATACATGATTTTTCAGTATGAATAAAAACCGGTTCTAATCCAGCGAATATGGACCGGTTTCGAAGCCATGCTGGAAAAATGTTAAAACTTTACTTTGTACAGTTTTAATTAGAGGATGATTGTTATAAATGATGAAAACAATTGAAATTAACTATCAGACAATGAAATTCAATCTTATTTAAATGAATAATCATTGATACGAGACAGGGATAAGTAATACTACAAAAATTATCATTAGCGGCGGCACTGGCCGTTAGGGAGGTGTCGGGTTCGAGTCTTGACAACACTGTGTCATAATAAAGAATCTGACTATTTGTACCTATCGCTGTTATGTCAAGCTTTAGCTTGAATACCTTGGTCAGTAAGCAGGCGCAGCTCATATTAGCATGCAGGATAAGGACTTCCAAACACACTGGTCGGGTTGGTTGGTTTTCTATTTGGTATTGCTTAATCTAAATTTCTTAGGTAAAAAGCAACAAGATCAGTTTTTTGTTGTTATCTTAGGGTTTTAAGATTTATTTGATCAGATTTATGGGAGCTTATTTCTAAACCTTTTTAAGGGGTAATAAGCCAATTATACAAATGAAAGTTTTTCGAATTGTACCTATGGTATACTTTAAAGATATTTTCTATTTAATTACTTTTTTAAAATCTAAAATCATGTAATTTTGTTATATATTTTTATTATTCTTATTCCTTTTGATGATTGAAATGTTTAGATAATATGTTGTATCAAATTACTATTTAAATATGTAAAAGAGTTAGAATGTTAAGCATTTATCTAAATTCAATCTTTTGTAACTTTTTTCATAGTCTTTATTGTTATTTTAATGATTTTAATTAAACAGGGATGATATCATACATAAAATCGAAACTCCAAATAAATGACTTTTAAAAATTTTATGAGTCTGATTCTTAAAATAGACGTAAGGATTAATTTGTAACATGTATTTTATTTGAGATAAACAAAAATCATATGAACTAGCTTTAAATTTTTGAAGTTCAGACCTTAATTAAAGAAAAGCTTTGCTAAAATAAACGAGAATTTTTTTAGTATTGTAACTTTCTCTTATTTTCAGTGACTTCGAGAGGAGCTTTGAGTTTAAAACTGCCTTAATTCAAAAGTAATAAAAAAAGCCCTGACTTAAAGTAAATATTGATATAAAGTTGTATACAATAATATTACTCTGGATTACAGGGTGAGGAATAGTTAATTATTGCATCGTATAATAGACAGCTTCCCGCGGATATTAAAATAAAACAGGTTTTGGTAGCCACGAGGGACCGGGCGAATAAACCGGTGTTCAGTAACAGTTTAGACATTTATTTCAATCTTCATGGAAAAGTAATACGATAACTGGTTTTAATCCAGCGGATATCAATCTGTGTCGGATCCATACTGAAAAAATAATTCTTCCCCAAATCAAAGACAGGATATCTAATAATCTATCTTGCAAAATGATTATTACTGTTATATAAGTGTATGTATAATATATCTATATGGGAGATATGTTTATCTAAGAATCCAATTTAATCACCAATTATAAACTTTTATACTGTTTTTAAGTCCTAAATTGGTTTACTTGTAATACATTAATAAGAAATGATACAGTTTCATGGAGATTAAGTTTTCGAGACTTTAGCAAAGCTTTCGGTAAATTTCAAAATACTTCTTAAAGTCTAATAGTTATTACAATTCTATTTAACTATTCTATTATGCCTGAATATTACTATAACTAAACTGTATATATATATTATTTATATTTAGAATCTCACCGACTTCCACTACAGATAGGATTCCTATTGAGATAAAACAAGATATTCCTATACAAGTTTACGCTACAAATAAACAAGAACAAGACGATTACAAAGGAGCTAAGGATTTAAACGCCTTGCTTGAAGCTAGAATTGGCAGTCTTAACCAGGAATGCACAATAGAAATATTAATTAAACACAGAAAGAGCAGAGAGAGAAGTAGGAAAATAGGCTGTTTATTACACTAGTCCCAAAAGCTTTATAATAACGTTTTCTTATTCCTTGGCGACTTTAGTAAATTATGATTGGTTAGTTCTTTAGGTTGAGTGTTCAAACGTTTCAACCACTAATTTTAATCTACAGAAGGGGTAATATCATCATTTGGGATGTGCTACAATTTATCGGACATTATCTTATCTCTTTAGAACCCTACAGAAAAAGCCTGTTTGTAAACCAAAACTTACTTTTTTAAATATAAAAACTTAAATTTATCTAGATGAATTCTAATTTATAGTCCTATTATCTTGCAAATAAAATTTTACTGTGCATTACAAAATAGAATAATCTATCTTCTACAGCAAGCCAGCAAGTGACAAGTCATTCTGTATCCTATTCTAGACAGGAGTCTGGCGGTAACCAGGTTCAATATTCCAGGTAAAGTTTTTGGGTTGTTGGCACTATTCAACTTAAACATGTATGTCCTTTTGTCCTTCAGTCATTCCAAACAGTAGGCTGATGATAATCAGGTCTAATGTATTGGTTAGAGTTTAGGTGGTGTTTGTTGCTACTACTTGATTTAAACCAGTCTGTCCTTATGTTATTCTTTTTCATATTCTAGACTGAGTCTTTCTTAACTTCTAGACTAGTTCAAGAAACTTTAAAGGATTTAGCACATTACTATTTCTTATACTTCTTTATAAATGGTTATTCTTGTTTTAGTGAGGAGTTCAGTGCACTTGTACAGAATCCAAATTTGAAAAGACAAGAATATAGAACAAGGAGTTCAAGTCAAACAAGGACATCTAGTAGTCCAAACAGACCAGGTATAATATTTTCTTACATACAAAGAGTTCTAGTCAAACAAGAACACTTAGTAGTCCTAACAGACCAGGTAAACTCAAACAAGGACATCTAGCTTATCTAAAACGCAAAGTAAGATATTCCTAAACATACAAAGAGTATAGAACAAGGAGTTCAAGTCAAACAAGGACATCTAGCAGTCCAAACAGACCAGGTAGGATATTCCTAAACATACAAAGAGTATATAACCAGAAGTTCAAGGCAAACTTGAATATCTAGCAGTACCAACAGACCAGGTAGGATATTCCTTAACATACAAAGAGTATAGAACAAGGAGTTTAAGTCAAACTGGTACATCTGACAGTCCTAATAGAACAGGTAGAATATTCCTTAACATACAAAGAGTTTCGAACAAGGAGCTATAGAAACAAAGGAAAATTCCTTAACATGCAAAGAGTATAGAGAAATAAGTTCAAATATAATTAGCACATCTACAGACCTAATAGACAAGGTAGGATATTCCTTAACATACAAAGAGTATTGGACAAGGAGTTCAAGTCAAACTGGTACATCTGACAGTCCTAATAGACAAGGTAACATACAAAGAGTATAAATCAAGGAGTTCCAGCAAAACTAGCAAATCAAGTAGTCCATATAGATAAGGTAGAAAATTCTTAACATCCAAAGGGTATAAAACAAGGAGTTATAGTCAAACAAAGAAAACAAATTTTTAAGATATATCATGATACATGATACAAAAGTAATAATACAAAACATTTATAATAAGTGTTTTAATCATGTTCTTTATCAGGTGTTACTCAAACTAGAACATCAACCAGTCCAACTTCTCAATTCTTTAGATCCAGAACCAACAGTAATTCAGGAATGGCACATTTTTGAAATATGATGCATGAAATAGAATTCAAATAAGCTCAATTAAACAAGCAATGTTCCTAAATGATCATATGTTTTTATTGATTTTGGTCCTATTTCAAAGTGATCTATTTATTGCTGTGCTAAAGTATTTTACAGTCATGCAATCTTAGATTTACTAAATTACGCAATTCTTGAATTGCTTTTCCAAGTTCATAAATCATTTTGTAATAATAAATTTTTAAAAATCTAAAAATAGACTAAAAATCAGGTAACCAAGGATCACCAGGTGACAGCCGGGCATCCAGATCCAGGACATCAAGCCAGTCAAGGCCTGCAGATAGCCAGATACCAATAACAAGGACATCTAGCCAATCCAAAGCTTCTGCCTCGCCAGAAAGTGGGAAAGAACAGCCAAGCTTAAGGCCAAGAAGTTCTAGCTTTACAAGAAATTCTAATTCATCTTTGAACAATATACAGGAATCATACTTTTAAGTAATGTTGTTTTTGTCTAAAAAATGTTTGATAAAACATTATTTAATATTGAACTTCCAATACAAAACAATATAATTAGAATTTAACATTTTTCTTTCATTATTGCCAAAATCATAAATTTTATGTACCACTTAAACCTGTCCCCCCACCTTTCTTATATTTAACTTTTAAAATCATCTTCAAGACCTTGTT
This sequence comes from Acartia tonsa, assembly GCF_053477335.1. Taxonomy (NCBI): domain Eukaryota; kingdom Metazoa; phylum Arthropoda; class Copepoda; order Calanoida; family Acartiidae; genus Acartia; species Acartia tonsa. The sequence goes on along the minus strand of NC_137266.1, from coordinate 10,676,075 downwards.
AAAGGAGGTCTCTTTTAGCCTTTCACTTTTCCTAAATAACACTTAAAATATTTTAAAGGATTATTTAAGGTACATTTTTAGAAATTTTTTTCTAACTTTAAAGTATTGATAAATTCTTCTTAACTAGATAAATCAAAGTCCAAGTTCAAGAAAGCAAGAAAGGCCAAGCAGAAGCCAAAGCAAAACAAGGAATAGCTCTGCTCACTCAAGGTATTATCATTAACTTATTATGTAACTTATAAAGGGATGAGAACATATATAAAACTCTTCCCTCACCCCAAAAAATGCAGCTTTACATAAATGTAGGGGTAGATTTTTATTGGCCAATGTTCATTCCATTATCCCTTGAAACAATTCAATTTAAATTAGAAATCCTTGAAGATTAACAAACACAGAAATTATTTGTGAATGAGGATATTAAAATAATTATTATTTTTAGTTTGAGTTCTGGAGACAGAGAAATAATCCGGATCCAATCTAGTCAAACACCTCCCCAGGTACATTGAATTCAATTTCGAAACCTTCATTTTAAACTTCAGTAGCCTCAAGAAAATTTAATTGAAATAAAAAGTAGAATTAATCAAAGTATTTGAGGTAAAAAAAAACAGGCAGATAAGAAAGTATTATTCATGAATCCCAATAAATTTATTTATTTTGATGTATAGGACAACTAGAAATGGGAAAAGAAAGGAGAAGATTAAAGAAAGAGAAGAACGCATACAATAATATTAATATTTTTAGATTTCATAAAAGCATATAGTTTTTAAATACCACCCAATTTATAAAAAAGTTTTCTTTTTTTTTATTTCTGTAGGGCATTTTAAACACAACATTTAACTAATTTCATTCTATTTAGAGTCCCCCGACTACATATATACCATCTACTGGACAGAGAGCTGAGTGTATACCAGTGAGAATTATTCCTATTAAACTAGATACTGGTGAAATAATAGGTAATTATGATATAGCTAGTTATATACCTACTACTACTACTGGATAGAAAGCTGAGTGTATACCTGTTAGAATTATTCCTATTAAACTAGATACTGGTGAAATAATAGGTAATCATGATATAGCTAGTTATATACCTATCATTGAATAGAAATCTAAATGCCCTCCTATCAGCATTCATATCCTAATATGTAAGTAAATCAATTTAAGCAAATTTACCACATATGTGCATACTTTTTTCAAATCTTAAAATGAAAACTGTTTCTGAATTAAATCAATATTTAGTGAAGCTCTTTAATGTGCCTACAATAAAAATGACGTCAATAATACAAATTACCAATGATAGGTCAATACACAGAATTAGTTACCAATGACAGGCCAGTATACATTTTGATTGACCAAAAAATGTATGACGTTATTTTTTATAGGCACTATAAAAAGCTTCAAATTTACTCTCATTATATTTTAGAAAATAGCAAATTGAACCAAACTTGTGATGCCCAGAGCCCCACAATGTCAACAGACAACCAGCAGGAGCAAATAAACCTTGGAGCAAGGAATAAATAACTACAGATTATCATCAAATAAGACATTGAAGAAGCTGTTTATAGTGCTTATGCAAAAAAAAAATGACGTCATACAAGACAAAACCCCAATGATAGGCCAATAACAGAATAATTTACCAATGGCAGGCCAGTATAGATTTTAATTGTATGACGTCATTTTTATAAACACTAAAAAAGCTTCAACATTGAATATTCTCTAAAAATTAAAAGAAAGATGACTTCATCAATAAGTAGCGAAGCACAAAAAACCATGGAATTCTAAGAGGAATTCTTTTCTATCTATTCTAGGCTATTTATTTTTAACTTAAGTTTCAAGTTCTGTTTCTCTTATAAAATATCTCTTAGGAGGGTGGTGGTACCTTCCCCTTAAAGTAGCTGTAAACCTTCCCAGGACCTATGAGAAGCTACACTGTAAAGGAGAACCATATCGGTTCAGCGGTTAGCGAGATCCTTTGATACAGCCAGACAGATATCCTTTTATTTTATTATAAGGATTGCTAGCTACCTGACATTTTATCTATAGTTATCTATGTACCCAGGCCAAAAACCAGTTCTAGTCACAGCAGAGCCTCCAGCAAAGAGAAAATATTACGAAGCACAAGTTCTACCAGCACTACTGCCAAGACTGACACAGTCACTAAAGTATTCACTGACAATAAAACAAATGTTTCTGCTAGTAATGATTCTGCGCCCAAAATGAGTTCTGGTGCAAATATTTCTGCTGGTGAAAAACAGAAAGGAAATTATAATGGTTTGATAACAATCTTTATTAAATAAGTTTTATGTATGTCACGAAAGATCGCATAAACGGCAGGACCAATGGTAATACAATTTTTAGGGAAGTTTATTAATTGTCAATGAAAGCCACCAGTCCTCTATAATGCAAAATAGAACGATGTCTGTCCGTCTGATGCTTAAGATCTCGGTAACCGCTGAACGGATTTGGCTCTACTCTTGAGGGAATAAAGCTACAGGCCCTGAGGTGCTTTTAAACTATTTTCTTAGGGGGTAGGGAAAAATTTCCTCCTTCAAAATATTCTTTTTACTAACTACAAAAGTTGTGTATCTTGCGTTTGAATTCGTTTGTTATGCCAAGCGAAGCCGCTAGTATTATGTTAAGTAGCAAAATTTTCTTTTATCCGTTAAGATCTCGCAAACTATTAAACCAATTGATTTTTTATGTGAAAGATTATATAGCTCCACGAATGGTTTTGGGCTAATTTTCTTTCACCATTCGATTACAAAGGCCTTAGATCATGATGCTTTATGATGAGACGCTTAAAGTTTTAATGAATAGCAAAATCCTTTCTACATTTAGAGTCAAATTTGTTTTCCTTTGCTTTCAGATATGCTGTCATCCTTGTTTTGAAGAAACCATATTCTAAAAACAATTATAATTTGCAGAAGGCAGTGTAGAAAGTAAGAAACTAGAATCTCGTTGTATACCCATCAGATTAGAATCTGGAGAAATCATTAAACCTTCTTTTCAAAAACTAGAGGTAAGCAACATTAGGCACGATTTTTTTTTATATTTGTAAGGGGTGTAAAAGGATCTGACAATGCAATTAACATGTTTTAAAGGTAATTTGAATATCCCTAATGATGATAAGCATAATAACCACTTCTGTAGATTGTATTTATTGGTTGAAATGGTTGTACACATTAGTTTGTAACCAACCACTCAAAATTCAATAAAAAAAATATTTTAAGACGAGTTATAAAACTTTGGGTACCAGTGTAATTTGCAGTCTAATGTCCATTTTCTCCCTGGAGATTTATAGACTTATCTTTGGTCATTAGCGTAGAACAGTAGATAAAGAATACATACTCGGGTGACAACAATACCAACCCAATACCGAGTCATTACATGCACATGAAATGTAGAAAATACATTATAAATAAATACTTTAAAGATGGGTAGGGGAGAGGTCGACCTTAATTTTTAGATCTAATTTTTAAAGATAATCTTATAAACAAATATATTATTTATAACTTTGACAAAATCAGTATACACATCGACATTTAATTGTAGTCATTTTGAAACGCTTATCTTTTTATTAGTTTTCATCACACATTGAAAGCAAATATTACAAATAAAATTCTAATATGACATATTTCGGGGTTTTTCAGCCAAAAGTTTTTAAATTTTTAATCATTTTTATAGCACTAAATTTAAAAACTTTTGGCCGAAAAATCCCCTAATTGCGTCATATTAGAATGGACTATTCTAATATGACGTCATTTTTTATAGGCACTATAAAAAATCTTCAATACAATAGAAAAAAACAGTCAAAATTTTCAACTTACTAGCGGCTGCGCCCCTGACATCTAAGATAGGGTAGCAAAATAGCTTAGAACTTTCCTGAGACTGTTCTTTAAAATAGCAAAATAATCATTCCTGGGGCCTATGTGAAGATTTCTTTGAAAAGATAAATCAGTGATTAGCTAGATCTCAACAGAAAATCAAGAAACCGTACTGTCCTATTATAAAAAGTAGGTAGTTTTTTATATGTCCTGGGATGGTTTCATGATATTTTAATTTTATAAATAAACTAATATGATATCCCATTGAATTTAGAGTCCCTATATGCTAGGAGCGCAGCCGCTGGTATTACATAATATGATGATGTTCCAAAATACATGAAAAGAAAACATAGAATCAAATGCTTTTCTTAGATCCAAAACTACAAATAGCTGAGGTTAGAGATTTATTCCCTTTAAACAAAAAAAAGCCACTAGTTGCTACAATCATCAATTTTGTTCTTGCAGAGTAAAAAGAGGGTCAAAGATGTATTTAAAGATTTAATACAGTTGTTTGGGAAAGAACCAGTAAAGTGTAATGCAGAAAAATGTAAATATCCTATTTTCAAATTTAGAAAGTTTAAGTTTAAAATTAAAATAGCCAATTAATATTAATTATATCTGTGTGTCTGTTTTATGGTCTGTGTTGGAATGTAAAGAAAGAGATGAACTTTGTAAACAAATGAAGTCATAGTCATCTACGTAAGCGAATTTTTATCAGACGGTTGGTATATACAGACACAAGGACATATGAAAAGAGCCTAATTATATAATAGCAACACATTGCCACGCAATTTTTTTTATCATAATTTCCCATGTTTTAACATTTTTTTCAGAATAATTATCCCTGTATTTTGTTTTCTTTGAGAGTATAGTGATACATTTTTCATTTATCTTTTTCTATAAGAATCCATTAGCCTTTTACTTCTCAACAATGTTAGCCACGGTCAGGGATATAAGGGATAAGATAATGGCCAATGAATTGATGTAAATGTTTTATAATAATACTCTAAATTTCCTATTTTGTAGATTAGAGTTAGTGGTTAAAACGTTTGGGCACTTATCTTAATTAACCAACTAATAAAATCCCCAAAGTTGTTAAACCAACGAATGAGAAAACGTTATTATAAAACTTTGGGGACGGTGCAATAAACAGTCCAATATTCCCTTTCTCCCTGGTCTTGGTCAAGTATTATGGAAAATAAATTGTGTAAGGGAAAGAGACGAAGAAGTTGATATTTATCGTATTAGATTCAAATATTAGGTATACATATACTAACGTAGTTGAATGTGTGTCTGTATTGTGTCAAATAAGATCTCAAAAACGCCCTTAGATTATCTATTCCCAAAAGAATAGATACAAGACAAAAATTATTTTGAATACATAAAAAAAAGAGGGGGCTCTGCCTTGTGGAGCCCTATTATTACTGAGTAATATCTCATCGGGACTCTTTAAACCATTTTTTAACCTAACCTTACACTTTTCTTTAAAATTACATATTTGGTATAAATGCGATTAATAAAATTTATAAGGAGATATGGATTCAACTATTCCAAAACTTTTGTAAGCAAGGATTTGCCCATGGATAAAAAGGATAAGACAATAGCCAATAAATTGATGTACGTCCCAAAAGATGATACACAAAATTACCCCTTCTGTAGATTAATGGTTGAAACGTTTGGAATCTAAACTTAATGAACCAATCAATCAAAATTCAATAATAGTCCCCAAAGTTGTTAAACCAACGAATGAGAAAACGTTATTGTAAAACTTAGGAACTAGTGTAATAAAGAGCACAATTTTCCCTCCCTCCCTGGTCTTGGTCAAGTATTATAAAAACAAATTGTGTATTAGATTCAAATGTTTAACTATATCACACATATTAGGTATACTAAAGTAGTTGAATGTGTGTCTGTATTGTGTCAAATAAAATCTCAAAAAGGCCAAGCATCAAAACTATGTTTTTTCTTTAAAATTTCATTTGTGGTCTAAATGCGATAAATAAAATTTATGAGGAGATATGGATTCAAGTTCTTCAAAATTTTTGTAAGCAAGGATTTGCCCATGGATAAAAGGGATAAGACAATAGCCAATAAATTGATGTACGTCCCAAAAGATGATACACAAAATTACCCCTTCTGTAGATTAATGGTTGAAACGTTTGGAATCTGAACTTAATGAACTAACCAATCTAAATTCACTAAAAGTTATTAAAATTGTTAACAAAACGTTATTAGAAAACCTTGGGGACTAGTGTAATACACAGCCCAATGTTCCTTACCAGGAAATGCCGCCTTTTCATGTTTTCTTTCTTGTTAGTAGCGAAGCTACTCTATAATTCACTTTGTCCGTCCGTCCGTCAGTCCGTCCGTCAGTCCGTCAGTCCGTCCGTCAGTCCGTAACGCTATGGGGGAAATGGGATTTACTCAGCTTCTATAAAAGATAGAATGCTGAAATTTTTTTACAACATTCCCATCAATAAGGAGCACAATTAAGTATAAAACATCGATGGCAGTAGAACCGCTTTTTAGCAGGTTTTAGGCTATTTTTGTATTTTTCACATTTTTCTCAATATCTTCTGTGTTTATGGTGCGATTTTCAAAATTTTTTCAGTTAAAGATATCTAAATTAAATTTTCAGTCCTTTAAAGAAAACAACTATGACGGTCGGACTGCCTGTAAGCAGGTTTTAGGCTATTTTTGTATTTTTCACATTTTTCTCCATATCTTTGGTGTTTATGGTCTGATTTCCAAAATTTTTTTAGTTATAGATATCAAAATTAAATTTCCTGTTGTTTAAAGAAAACAACCATGACGGTCAGGCTTCCTTTTTGCAGGTTTTTGGCTATTTTTAAATTTTTCCATATCTTTGATGTATATAGTCCACTTTTCCAATTTTTTTTAAGTTAAGGATTTAAAAATTAAATTTCCTGTCGTTTTAAGAAAACAAGCATGGTGGTCAGACTGCTTTTTAGCAGGTTTTTGCAATTTTTTTATGTTTTATATATTTCCTCATATCTTTGGTGTTTTTGGTCCAATTTTAAAACTTTTTATGGATGTCAGTATCAAAATAATTTTTCCCATTGTTATGAGCATCTTTTATGTTATTTACTTTGATTGTCATCATTATACAAAATAAAACAGGGTTTTGTGTTTATTTTCTCCAATAAATCAATTAATAAATACACTTTAATTATACTTGTACGTATTACCATCCATGATTTTATTTTTTGTGCTTCGCTACTTATGGATGTTGTCATCCTTGTTATTTTATATATCTCCCTAAAGATATATTTTGTTATCGTGCACTGCAGTTTTTCTCATTAATTTTGCTGACTCAAATTTGGACGGAGTTTTATATCATCGAAACTTTGCAGATAAAAACAATTCACACTTTTCCTCAACAGTTTAGCGGATTTAAAACCAACACGCAACAAGCGGTCAATAGATCCTATAAATAGATATATTTGCTAAATCAAAACTGGTTTTACCTAAATTGTATCTGTTCCTTCTTCAGGATTATAGAATTTCAAAGATTTTAACCAAAAATGTGCGATGAGTTGACTTTAAAATAGCATTTAATCTTAATTTTCATGGCTTGTTAATATAAGTTTGTCATATTTGTTGAGGTTTTAAAACAATATTTCTATAGACAATTCAACACTGCATATTTAGGATTTATAACAATGGTTGTTTTATGCATTATAATAAATATAAAAAGTCATATCAAAAGTACTTTTTATATATTAATTCTAATTGTTTAGATACTTTGCCGTTTATTACACAAAAGTAAATATTTCTGTTCTAAACCATTTTGAATTTTATATGGATAAAATAATTGATATAATGAACAAGGATGGCAACATCCATAAAAGCGAAGCAATGAAACGGTAGGACAAACGGACATTAACATTTGTAAAGTGTCAGAACTCAATAATCAGAATATAAAAGTACAAGAGTCGAAGCAAAATTGTAAGTAAATTTGTTAAAAAACTGTTTGATACAGGATAATGTTTATGGACATACTTACATTTTTAGGACTTGATTATAGAGTTGCTTCACTTATAATATTGTACTTTGTTGTCCCAGGAATCTATATACATAAAATCAGATCAAACGGATAATTAGATCATATAAAAATTTGTTGGTAAAAAAGTTGTTAAGTTATCAACATGTTTTAAATGAACGTACGGACATTCTGGTAATGATTATAGAGTTGCTACGCTTTCTAAATCGTACTAAACTACTACAAGAATGACCATGCAAAGTTTGAAATCGATAGGACAATTCTAACATGCCTAAATTAACGAAAAAAAACTATCTATCTAGAAAAGCTTCGCATTTAATAATTATAGAAAAGGTTGGCTTTTAAAAAGTAAGTAAGTTTATATACACTTAAATTTTAAACTTTTAAAATTTTATATAAATTGAATTAAATTTGGCAAAAATGTTATAATGATCATCTGATATGTACTGATATGTCTGTAGCTTAAGATTTCGATAGCTGATTAAATTCTACACTTCATTAAAGCTTTAATTAATTTTAGATTTAAGTCTTTGAATGATTTTATGCCTTACCCCTAAGAAAAAAAGACCAATTAGATGCTAGGGGCACAATCGCTATTTTTATATTGAGCTAGTATATCTTAATTAAACACCAAATTATTGTCTTGTGTATTTAACATTATTTAGCAATTTAAAAACAATTATTATTTAATTTTGTATCTTATTTAAGACATGGCAAAACCTTTTTCAAAATGTGATCATAATCTAAATAGGTGAAAGATTTTGGTCCTTGTTGATCTATAATGATATCTTTTTTACGTTAACAAACTAATAAAGGTTAGCCTTTAGGTTTTCTATATTTATTGTTCGTCTGTTTGTCCATAAAGGATAGATCTTATCGTTAATTTAGGCATTTTATAATTGTCCTATTGATTTTATACTTGGCATGGTTGGTTATTTCTGTAGTAGTAAGGTACGATTTAGAAAGCATAGCAATTCTACAATCGTTGTCTATTTACAAAAAGTTGATTTGAAACATTTTTTATATTCCTACTACAAAAAGGTAGAATGTTATAAACAAAGCATATCAAAAATGTAGGAATGTCCTTAAACAGTATCCTATATTTTGCAACAAATTTACTTACATTTTTTTAGACTTATACATATATATTTGCTTATTCAGTTATGACACTCTACAATTGTTAATGTTTTTTAGTCCTACCCTTTCATAGATTCACTTTTATGGAAATTGTCATCCTTGTTGTTTAATGTATAACGAACTATTAAGTTGTTAACTAATTTGACTAGGTATACTTATTAATAACAGTCCTTTGATATAATCAATTAAAGGCCTAATGTCTTCAACAATATATTGTTTATGTGGTTGATAACTTAATACTATCGTGTCTTTTTTACATACAAAATTCGAGTGTCTATGCTAATTGTTTCTATATAAACAAGGATGACAACATCTATAAAAGCGAAGCTATGAAACCGATGACAAACTGACATTATCATTGTGCAGTTTAAGAAGTGAATAATCAGAATATAAAGTTATAAAAGTCGGAACAAATGTGTAAGTAAATTTGTTTAATTGTTTGTAATTAAAAAAAAACTGTTTAAATACAGGATAATGTTTAAGGACATAATTACATTTTAGGACTTGATTATAAAGATGCTTTGCTTTAAATATTGAACTTTGTTGTCCTGGGAATCAGTATTCCAAAAATCAGATCAATTAGATAATTTTTACACATAAAAATTTGTTGTTAAAAAAAGTTAAAATCAACATATTAAAAATGGGCGTATGGACATTCTGGTAATGATTATAGAATTGATACGCTTCCTATACAGTAATTAATTAGTACAGGAATAACCTTGCAAAGTTTGAAATCGATAGGAAAATTCTAACATGTCCAAGTTAATGAAAAAGGTAATTGTTCCACCTAAAAAGCTAACTGTTACTGACGGACGGACAGACTAACCGACCCCAATTGTAGAAAAGCTTCAATTTAAAAAAAAAAGTATATGTTGTAAATCAATTGTGCCTGTATTTTTAGTTAAATGATATGTTGATTTTTTATTACTGTTTTTACTTTCTAAGTTTAAAATTTCAAGGTAATTTGAAGAAAAACAAGCATTAATTAAAGTCAGAAGGTACCCCCGTCGACAATTTTATAAGTTATAGTTAATCTACAAAAAAAGGTTTTTAAAAGAACTACTGCTTTCATGTGTTAAGGGTAATATACAGCATCTATATTTTACATCAAAGGCCATTTTAAAGTCAAATCATCACACATTTTTTGTTAAAATCTTTGAAATTCTATAATCGCGAAGAAGGAACAGATACAATTTAGGTAAAAGCAGTTTTGATTCAGCAAATGTGTCTATTTATAGGATCCATTGGCCGCTTGTTGCGTGTCGGTTTAAAATCCGCTAAACTGTTGAGGAAAAGCGTGAATTGTAAAATTAAAAATACTACACATAAGGATAGAAAATTTTTTTCATACTTTTATTAATGCTAGCGGTTACGCCCCTAGAGGCCTCTAGTGACACTTTAAATGTTCGATTTTTTGGTTCAAGTCTCTACGATACCTAACTATGTTGCGTTGAAATATCTCTGCGATTTTTTTGTGATTTCTCTTTTTTGGGGGAGGGTGGTGGTACCCTCCCCCAAAATAGTTAAAAATCTTCCCAGGACCTATGAGAAGCTAGTGTAAAGGAGAATCATATCGGTTTAGCGGTTAGAGAGATCCTTCGGTACAAACATACAAACACACATACAGACATCCTGTTACTTTAGTATAAGGATTTAAATATTTGTTAAGTAAGCAACAAAATAGGTGAAGTTTTGTCTACACAAAAAGTAGAAATAAATTGATTCAAATATGATTTGTTGTTGATTTATCTATACATGAAGATACAGTTTACTTACAGTTTTTAGATAAAATAATAAAAATAAATGAAAAATCTATTTGTTTTTTCAGGAATTGAAACCTCCAGAATGGTCAGTCTTTAGAAATCAGGTAACTTATTGAATAAATGTATAAGTATAGATGTATATTGTATAACCCAAATTGTAGCGAATTGACTGTGTTAACATTTCCAATACTATTGGCTGATATTCAAAGACCTAATTGAAAGTCGGCACAGGGTCCCCACCCCGTGAACATACAGTTACCTTCATTATTTTATGAAGGTTGATAAGCAGGGAACATCTTGTAAATTATTTAAGGCCCATTGTTTGTCCCTCCCTAAGTAATAATAGAATATTTACATTTGATAAAAAGAAAATATTTTTGCTTTCTAACCTGCAGTGCCTTAACTCTTCGGGGCTACCCGGTACCTAATTTGATATTACCTAACCTCTATACAATCCAAAAACAATACAACCTGTATGCTCCAGACTAAATTTTTTATTAAATCATAGTTTATTGTATTGTACTTTATTTTTTTGCATTTTTTTTTAATTTTGACACTTTCCTTGTAATATATTTTATGAATGTTTTATACATTGTTTAACAAATGAACCTAAAATATGCAGAGAATGTTAAAATAAAGGCGTAAAGCATGGAAATATATTATGTCAGCAGTCAAGGCAGGGATCTAAAGGGATAAGACAATGGCCGGTAAATTGATGTACATTCCCAATAATGAAACAAAAAATATCCCTTCTTTGGATTACAATTAGTGGGTGAAACGTTTACACACTCAACTTCATGAACCAACCAATCAAAATTCAAGAAAAGTTTCCAAAGTTGGTAAGCCAACGAATAAGAAAACGTTATTGCAAAACTTTGGGGACTAGTGTAATAAATAGCCCAATGTTTCCAACCTCCCTGGGTCAAGGACAAATTTCATAATTTATTTCATAATATACAAGGGCAATGTTAAGTATTAGATATTGTACATTTTCTTCTTAAAAGCGAAGCTTTTCTATGATTAGGGTCGGTCCGTCTGTACGTCCGTCCGTACGTCTGAGATGGATAGCTTTTTTCGTTAATTTAGGCATGTTAGAATTGTCCTATCGATTTCAAACTTTTCATGGTGATTCCTGTAGTAGTTAGGTACGATCTAGAAAACTCTATAATCATTACAAGAATGTCCGTACGTCCATTTTAACATGTTGATTTTTCTACTTTTTTAATAATAAATTTTTATGTGATCTAATTATCCGATTGATTTGATTTTTGGTATATTGATTCCTGGGACAACAAATGTCAATATTATAAACAAAGCAACTCTATAATCAAGTCCTAAAAATGTAAGTATGTCCATAAACATTATCCTGTATTAAGCAATTTTTCAACAAATTTACTTACAATTATGTTTCGACTATACATTTATATTCTGATTATTCAGTTCTGACACTATACAAGTGTTAATGTCCGTTTGTCCTACTGTTTCAGTGCTTTTCTTTTATGGGTGTTGTCATCCTTGTTTATTTTTTAGAAGCTTAGCTAAGATTGTAATTTTTTCAAAAATGCAAAACCTACTCCTTTACAAAAAGAATGCTAGATTATTACATGTTTTTATGTAAGCTTTTTAGGTGCACTTGAGGGAGGGGGTAAAGTCGAACCCCACTTTCGATTGTAGGTTTAAAAAGAAGGGTTTTTACCCTTATTTATGTAATCACTTATATTTAGTGAAATAGACAGAATTGTTTTTGTTAACAAGTTTATAAAAATGTGTATAAGTACTTTAACATGTTTTTCCTATGTTTTGACAATAAATCTTAAAAGTCAATCAAAACGTGGACAAGCTACATGGCCCAAACAATAATCAATTTACATTTTTGCTTCAGTGCAAGTTTTTTTTGCAAAGTTTAGGCTTTAGCAATAACAAGAACAATACTTTTACATAGTTTAAAAGAAAAGATACTACATAGATGTTTGTACAGTTTTTGTGACACAAACCCCTTTTATTTTGAAATAAATTGAAAAATAAGGAGGATATAGTTTTTTTGTTTGTTTGTGTTTTAGTTTTGGTCCGGTTAGGTGAGGTTAAATTGGATAGAGGGTAAACCTGCCCTGTGCTCGCTTAGTACTTTGAGAGAAAGCATCCACACTTTTTTGGAAAAAAGCTATGCGCTAGGCATACTGAAGTTAAAAATTTGCTTTCATTTAATTCTCAGGGAAGGAAGAGAAAGGTTTTATAATAACGTTTTCTTATTCATTGACTTAACAACTTTTGGGACTTTTATCGAATTTGGATTAACATTTAGATATTTGTAATCTACAGAAGGGGTAATTTGTGTATCATCATTAGGAATCTATATCAATTTATTACTCCTTGTCTCATCCCTTTATATCCTTGATTTTTTCTTTTTCCTCTTTTTCCATCTAATTTGGTTAAATTTTGTTCTGATTTAAATAGTATGGAAAAAATTATTTTTTAGGCGTCTACAGGAAATGAAAGAGTTGTGCCAATTAACCTAGAAGCTAAACAAAGCAACAGCAGGTAATATTGTTATTTTATCTGATTATTTATCTTAATTACAAAACTTCACTCAAACCAAAAGTATACTAAAAAATATTCTGTAGGAGTTGAACCAGATTAAATTATAAAAACGAAATGTTGTACATATTATTTTATCTTATCATATAAAGTAGTAAAGGTTTTTGTCTCAAGCTTAAGGGCTCAGTATCTTTTGAACCAAATGGGTTTTATAATTTAGATATTCTTTTCCTAGATCGTGTGATTGTTTAGGCTATTTCTATTTTAACATTCAAGACTTTGAATGGTTTTAAGCTAGTTTTCTAACATTTTTCTGTCGCTTCCTTTTATGCTAGGGGCGCAGCTTCTCGTTATCAATTAACCAAATAGGCAAATAGTTAAAATTGTTATCTTCTTATTTTAAAATACCAATTTAAAATGTCGTTTGTTTGTCTCTTTCAATTGAGGGACATCCATATATTAAGTAGCATTAATGCAATTCTTTCAATTATGTATAAATTTTTTTTATGAATTTGATATAAATTTATTGATGATAGATACAATCAGTCTTAAAAAATAAGAGGTGCTCGAATGATTCTAATTCAAGTCACTTTTCATATTTAATGGCATTTAAATTTAAAGATCAAGCTAACAATTTAATTATAAGTCCGATAAAACTTTTTTCAACAAACAAATGCCAACCAATTTTGGTTACCTCTTTCGTTGTCTTGTAAAGTTTGGGGACTTTTATTGAATCTTGATTTGGTTGTACAAACTATTTCTCTGATCATTTCCAACAATATTTTAATCTACAGTAAGGGTTGTTTTGATTATTATAATGCGGGGAGGAATTTAAATTTTTTGTCCACTGTCTTATCCATGCTTCAATTGACATTATTGATCTTTGAACTCTTGCATATAAAAACAGGCGATGACAGGTTACCCAGTATACCAAGAATTAACACAAGTTAAAATAAAAGTACACTGGCAAATAACCGCTACAAAATTAGTTTTTTCTTCTTAATGTCAAATTGTGCAGAGGGCCCTAACCCCATATAATATAACCTAACCTAAACTAGAGCAAAAGTAAAACACAAACACACGAAGAACTACACCCTCCCCCCCCCCCCTCTTCTTATTTTCAGTTAATTTCAAAATAATGGGGGAAAGATTCTGTACTCAACTTGGCACATTGAGGAAAACTACTATAAAACTTTTAAAGAATATTTGTAAAACCTCGAGAATATCCATAAATACAAATATGTAAAGTTCTGACCCATAATTAGCCCTCGCATTGAACAGGCAACAGAAAAAAGAAACAGTTATTTATCGCTTCGTATTATAGACAGCTTTCCTAAAAAAATAGATGATTAAAACAAGTTTTGTTAGCCACAATGGGCAGAAGCCCGGAATAACAAAACTGGTATAAATTTTATGATTTTTATTTAAATAATCGTGGAAAATTGTATGTAAGACGATTTGGTATTTAAAAATTATTTATTCACTGTTGTAGAAAAGTTTCGCTGTTAAAGATACCCACGATTTTTAACAAGGACAGTCAAATAGATTCTGAAATCAATAATATTTAGGATAAAAAGGCTGCCCTTCTAGCATCTAGGTGATTTGTATTTAAAAGTAGGCATGAAACCTATAGGACCTATGTGAAGCTTCCCTTTAATGGAGAAATTTATAGGTTCAGTGGTTAAACCCATCTCACTACTTCAATAGTTAGGACTTCTTATCCAAGTCTCTGATAAAAGATTAAAATCTAATGTTGTCATCAATAATTTGTTTTTGTTCCAGGATCATTTTCTTTTATAATTTGAAAGCGAATTATTTTATAATTAATATAGGTTCGTCCGTCCGTTACAGTAAGTTTTTTTCGTTAATTTAGACATGTTAAAATTGTCCTATGGATTTTAATCTTTGCATGATGATTCCTTTAACAGTTGGATACGATTTAGAAAGCGTAGCAACTCTATGATTGTTTTTATAAAGTCTTTTGTGAAGTCAATTCAAAACATGGTGATTGAACACAGTAGACAATAGACAACTTTTTTATGGTCTAAATATCATATTCATATGTTTTTTTGTAATAACGATTGCTAGGACAACAAGGCACAAGCGAGGCATCTCTAAAATCAAATTCTATAAATGAAAATATGTAATTTTACTGTATCCTGAATTTACGCACTTTTGCAACAAATTTATGTACAATATTCTTTAGAATTACAAATTAATGTTCTGCTTATTAGGTTCTGACACTCTACAAGATTTATTGTCGTTTCTCCTTTCTTCTGATTTTAGAGCTTTGTTTTTATGGATGTTGTCATCCTTGTTTTCATATTATTTCATTGTGTCATCTTGTAATGATTTATCTCACAGATAATTTGATTAATTGATAATTTATTTATGGATAAAAAATGTTGTTCTAATGAATGAGATTATTTATTTATTATGATTGGTAATAAAAAATTAAAGAACAAGGACATTAAAATCTATTAGGAGCACATCTATAACAGCAATAAAAATTACATGTGGAGGCGGATGTTTGTCTGTCTATCAGTGTGTACTGCAGGATCTCACTAACCGCTAAACCGATATGGTTTGCCTTTACATTAAAGCTTCTCAAGGTCCAGAGAAGGTTTATAACTGTTTTGGGGGAGGGTACATCCACCACCCGAAGAAAATCACTCCTAGGGCCCTATTTTAAACGTTATCTTAATAAATTTATAGGCTTCGGCCAAAAATTGTTAAAAAAAACAACCTCTTTTCTTTTTACTGTTTAAATGCATTTTAAAAACGGAGACACATAAAATGAAATCAATCAAATTTATTATCTACATTTTTATACATTATATTTATTTATCTCCTATGATGCAATTTATCTGCCAGTATTTATTGTCATCAATTCTTACATAAGAATGATTTTTTTAAAAATTACATTTTACGGCTTAAGCATGTATTTATAACAATTTTCAATGTTATTTAGTTAATGTATGGTTTAAAATTTGAAAGACTGATACAATATTAGAGTAAAACACTAGAGGGAGAAATGGTAGATAACTGTATTTCTCGTATTCATTCGAATCCGGTGGATAGGAACCGGTTCTCATCCATACGAAAAAAATATGTCTAGCATCGTATTATATCCAGCTTTCTACGCATATGAAAAAAATGTACAATCATAAGATTAAAACCATTTTTTTAGCCGGTGCCTTCGGGAATATAAAGGGAATATTAATGCAGCCAACTAGCAGAAAACAATAGAAAACAGACGAAAAAGATTATTGCAAAAGGGGGGGGGGTAGTTATCTGTATAAGGATTAATAAAGTAAAATTTTACTTCAAAACCAAAAAAAAATTTGATCCAATAATAGTTATTTTCACATCACATCGTATTAAAGAAATATTTTTATTTTAATGATTTTTTCATCCTTGTTACTAAAATTTAAAATCATTTTAATATTGTGAATATTTTAGGGAATCAAGCGAGAGTGTGAAGAAAAATGTGGGAAGTAATTCCACGACGGGTGACAAACAACCCGCTCAAAATATTAATCCCACCAGTTCTAGTTCAACTAACAGACAGTTCACATCCTCCAGAATGTCCAGGGAGGCTTCGCCCGCGTTCTTCAGTGAAAAGGTGATTCATTGTTGAGGCTCTTTAAAGTGCCTATAAAAAATTACAATGCAAATGACCAATGACAAGCCAATACACAGACTAAATTACAAATACACAGACTAAATTACCAACCAGTAGCAGGCCAGTATACATTCTAACTGTTTTATAAAAGGCCAGTATGACGTCATATTTTAAGGCACTATAAAAAGCTTATTTTAAGATTTGATTATGTTTCTTAATAGTTAGACAGTTATATGTAAAACCGAAATTTAGGCGGCTAACAGTCAGAAAGCAACCGCCATTATTTGCGACTGTGACTTTAGCTGTGGCTGTCAAAAATGTGATAACATCTATAAGTAGCGAAACACAAAAAATTACTGATTGAGAAACGGGAAACGTGAATTATAGAGAAGATATTTATTGTAAAAGAAATCATTAAACTTTTTTCCATAAATTATGTATTGGTCTTTATAGATATTCTGACATACGGACGGACCAAGTAAGTTATTTACTGATTGGCGATTGCTTATTGGTACAGGGAATCTTAATAAAAAAACTGTCATGTATACTGTATGGCAGCCGCTAAATTCACGTTTATCCCTAACCGTTTCTTACAGAAATTCAATAAACACACAAACAAACAAAAATAGCTTTTCTGCTAAATTTTAAAATGTTGTCTAAAAAGTGATAAACGAAAACTCAGCAAGGCTTAGAAAAGAAAAAATGTGCTTAAAATTAGGATGCAATATTTCTGCCAAGCTTCTAATTACAATTTAACAACGTAAGGTGACGTTTTTAAAGTGGATTTTTAATTGCAAAAAGGAGAAAATTTTGTTTTAGCCTATTTAATCCTTTTATTACTTAAGAGCATAGTTTAAGATATAACATTGAATATTGTTATGATAGGATTTGCGCTTTTAAACTAAAATATTATCAACATAACAAGGATGACAACATCCATAAGTGGCGAAAACAAATCAGCAGTCTATCTCAACTAGAAGCCGAGTAAATCATATTTCCCCAATGGCGCCACAGACAGAATAAATTATAGAGTAGCTTCGCTTAAAGAAAAGACCAACAAATTAACTAATAAAATTTAAAAAAAAGTTGGTTTTCGTTCTCAAAATATATCAAATAAGCTTAAATTGAAGAGTGTTCCCTAATGCATAAAAAACTGTGCATTTTGTCAACCTGAAGTTATGCAATCACGTCCGCTGAATGTCTCATTTTCAAAGCAAATTATTTTTACTTTTATCATCAAATACCCCCGTTAATTTGCTAGCTTTTGTGTATTTTCTAGGGAGGGAGGGGACATGGAGCTGTTTATTACACTATTCCCCAAAGTTTTATAATAACGTTTTCTTATTCGTTGGCTTGGCTACTTTGAGGCCTTTCATTTTGATTTTATTGGTTAGTTTCTTAAGTCGAGTGTCTAAACATCCCAACAACTAATTGAAATTTACTGCAAGCATGATTTTGTGTAACATCATAGGGGATATGTATATTAATTTATCAGCCATTATCTTATCCCTTTATGTCCCTGCTTTTTTGCGATTGTTCATAACTTTGAGGATATTACACTTTACGAAATTGATGGGACACACACCCAACAACCTGTCTCGTGTCATTCTTAGATAACATTTTTTAGGTAGTTAACAACATCACAAAACAAGAAAAATCATGTCCATAGATTTATGAAAGGTCCTCATGTATTAAAGATCCTCTAAGATATGCATATGACCATAAAGATTAACTGGTAGGTGAACCATATAAATTGAGGTTTGATAGTTTTGTTTAATTCTCCTTTAAAAAAAGCAGAGGGGACATTTTACTGTAAATTACCAAGGTAACCAAAGTTTTATTATCACATTATTTTATTCTTTGAATAAAAAATTATGACACTTGAATTTTGATTGGTTGGTTCCAAACAAGTAGTGTTTAAACTATTGGACCAATAATTTTTATTTACAGAAGGGGTAAGTTTGGCGAGCTTTATCAATTTATCTTTTATTGTCTTTTAGTAATGTATTTAATTGATAAGAAAAATAAAAAAGTTTTAATTGTATTACAGAGGCTTTTTAAAACTGTGCAATCGCCTACAAAAGAAATTTTTTCACCTACGAGATTCAACTTAATGTGTTTGACATAAAAAAAAATATTTGATAAAAGCATGTGATACAATGAAAACATTCTTAGCGTTGTGCTACAACTCTGAGCTTTTTTCTGAAGCAAAACTGTTATAAACTTTTTTATGTAGGTGTGTTCAAATGATTTATTCATCTTATGGGGAAAAAATCATACCTATATATTATAACTAGCCTACAGCTCACGTTGTTCACTGGTCTGTAATGTTCTTGAGAATATTAAATATCCGTACTGGAAAGGTAGAAGGCTGATGCAAATATTAAGGTATAAAATCCGATGTATTAAGAATTTGTAGAGGGCCCGATCTTTCAGGGTTAAGACAGAAGGCTTATTTCATGTTTGCTGACCAATGCATGTATACTCTAAAAATAATATTGTCTGTCGGTCTATTGGTAATGCTCTTAAATATTTTTCCCAGCTTTTATCGAAGATATTTTTTGTGTAAATATTCAAATACCACTAAGTATCATTACTCAGTATGTCTGTCTTTTGTGCACGCTTTTTGCTTTCATTTGCTTTGCCTTTTATTTTTTTAATTCAAGAGCTTCTATAGTTATGGATTTTGTCATCCTTATTTATCTGTTAAATGTTAGTAGCGAAGTCAATAAATTTAAATTTAAAAAGTTTTACTTTCTGTCTTAAGTGCTCTGAAATAAATAAAATTACTGTAGGAGAAATGTTTGTTTTCCCTTCTGCTATTTAATAAAGAAGGTTTAATTTTTTGGAAAGCAATGCACTATAGCTAAAATATTTGTTATTACATTTTGTATCACGATTATAATGGAACATTTGCAAAATTAATTTTCCGCTGTTATTTAGTAGCGAATCTCATTTATAATTCAAAATGTCTGTCCATTAGTCTGTTGGCTAGGATTAGGGGAAAATGTGATTTTCTCATTTACTAATCAATGAAAAATTGTGTAAATATTCCCAACATAGCTTGCCAGTATGGACCTCATTTATTGGTCAGTTTGAAAAGGGATTGTATAATATTAATGATCTATTTCTTGTTAAAAGCAAAACTTTTCTACATTGGGGGTTGGTCTGTCCATCCGAATATCCCTAACAGAAAGTTCTGATTGTTAATTTAGGCATATTAGAATTGTCCTATTGAATTCAAACTCGACAATAAAATTTTTGGAACTGTTATGTCCTTCAATGAAGTCAATGTCAAAATCTTTATTTTTTTCCATTGCTTTATATAGCTGCTCTATCACGTTAGTATGTCCAAATAAAATATCTTGTATTTAAGCTATTTAATGATATATTTACTCAAATCTTATTTTACACAAAAATTCAATATGTACTTCCTCCCCCCCCCTTCTCTCTCTCTATCCCCCCGTTCTCTCTCACTCTCTCTCTCTCTTACACTCTCTATCCCCTAATTCTCTCTCGTTCTCTCTCTTTCTTTCTCTCTCTCTATCCCCCCGTTCTCTCTCTCTCTCTCTCTGTCCCCCTGTTCTCTCTCTATATATATCCCCCCGTTCTCTCTCTCTCTTTTTTCTCTATCCCCTTGTTCTCTCTCTCTCTCCCTCTCTCTCTATCGACCCGTTCTCTCTCTTTCTTTTAAAAATATTAAGTTGCACATAAAGATTACGACTTTAACGTCTTATTTTATAATATCTGTTTAACTGATTTATTCAGTAATTTTTTGTTTTATCTATATTTAATGTAACAATACACGATATAACGTTTTGCTTCATTTTTTAACATCTTTTAAAGAATATACACCTAATATTTTTCATTTCAAATTTTCGTCCTGAAAGGGTTAAAATGTTTAGTTTAATATCAGACCACATTACGGGAGTGTCGCACGAATCAATTTATATTAAAACTAAGTTTTCTTAGATTTACTTTATTATAAATTTAAATTTTCTGTGTTATGAATAGAAATCAAATACTTCAATGTTATTCAAATAGCAACATGAATTAAAAAAACTGAATTAATGATGCTAAAAGTAGAATAATGGGTCTTATCGTTCTGGTCAATGAGAATTTAATAGGGATTATTGGAGCACTATGAGTTTTTAACATTCTTTACTTGGAGAATTCGAGCTTGATTATAGACGTTTATTTCCTATATAGATCTGTCATGGATCTTGATGCAATACAGCAGCCCGTTTTGTACATGTTAAAAATTAGAAGATTTCATTAAATAAAAGTAATCGCAAATTTACTTAGTAAATAAGAAATGAATTTATAACAATAAATGTTATTCTCCTGATTTATCTGTATAAATTTAGTACTAGCGTTGTTGTAAGATTAAAAAGGGTGCCTTGTAGAGGTCAAAGAATTATATATATCAAGTAAAATCTAACCTAACTATATCTAAGATAAAAATTAACCCCCACCCCTTATTTTCAATTTATTTCAAAATATAGCGGAGTGGTTTTTGCTCGACCACAAACTTTAAGGAAAACCATCCTAAAAGTGTATGAAAACGCACACGTAAATTATGTTTATAATATACGTACTTATAAAATAATTATAAATATCCATGCTCTGTGAATTTTTTTTGTATATTATGACCCATGTCACACGTGATAGCATTTCAAAAATTAAAATAAACAAGAATGAAAACTTCGTAGCTAATATAATCTAGATTTAAAAATTTCTAACTTCCTCGCTTTAAATTCAAGATATTGTCCTTCTTATCTTGTTTTATTTCGGGTCAATAAGATGATCTGGATGCACAAAATTATTTATTTAAGCCTAGGTTTAAGAACTTTGAGTGTTTTAGATCGTTTTATTTAACAATGTTTAGCAGTGCTAAATCTTAACACTCTTCAAATTAACCATCGAGGGGTTAAGGACATTTCATTTGTTTACATACGTCAGTGTTAATGAACGTTTAGCAAAGTTAAATTTTAAACTCTGTAAACATCGCTTGCTCAGGGTTGTCATAGAAAAATCATATGTTTTTGCATTAATATTTCTAATGTCGTCGTTTCATATAGGAATAATACCGAGTTTAATTGATTTCTTTTTAAGGGGGATGTAACTGCTTTATTATGTAGGCCTTAACCAAACTTTGAAAGCCTTAAATTATATAGGATTTAGCCTAAGTAAATAAAAATTCAACATAAAAATGACTAAGTCCTACCGCAGTGGAAAATTTTTGGAAAAAAAATAACATGTACTCAAATAATACAATATTGTCTGATTCGGCGAGAAATGTTAAAAAAAAAATTCCGCCGGCGGCAGCGTTTTCTGCAGCAACGGCGCGGCTGCCACAGTTTCTCTGAGATACATAGTACAGAGACAAACATTGTCCTAACAAAAGAGATTTTTTTCAATTATCATTTGGCACAGACGGACATATATGGTAAGCCGAGCGTTCTCGGCCCACAGGGTAACGAGTTCGAGTTCAACGAGCCCTAGCCTTGAATTATTCTACCAAAACAAACTAGCAGGATTTAGTCATACAGAAATTATATATTTAACTGAATAATATTTACAAGCAATGTTTACTATATATATACAACAGATTATAACAATGGTTAGGTTTGAAGGGGGTGTGGGACGCTAGGGCTTAGCTCCCGGCGGTAGACAGGCTGTGGGGGCAGCGGTGGTAAAAGGGGAGGCAGCGCCTCCCGGTTGTATAATCGCGTGAGGGGCGCGTGATAGCTGCATGTTTGAGTCCCTCCCCACATTTAGGCAGGCCAGTTTGACCGCTAGATAGCGGGGTCAACATCGGTCATGAGATAGATGGTGATATAATAAGATTAGTGCAGTGGGTTTGTTATGATAAGTCACAGCGTAGCAACTCTGTAAACTGCCTGTCCGTCTGGTTGTCGTATTACCACATACAGGATAGACATCCTGTTACTTATGTATAAGGATTTCCTCTTTGTATTTTTCTTATATAAATTACCTACACTCTTTGTAAATTTAATTTATTAATAAGAGAAAAAAAAGTCAAGAACATATCTATATTACCTAAATGTCTATAGAAAAATTATATAGAATAAATATTAATCTTTGTATTAAAATATAATAATTTTTAAAAATAATAGTTATGTATTAAGAATCGAATTCCTTCTTTTTATAGAGAAGAAGACATTTAATATTATCTTCAAAATCAAAATTCAGTGTATTTTAATGGTCACGTGACCCAAATCAAGTGTGTTTACAGAGCGTTTAATGATGTAAAACGATCGTACCCATGGTTAAATTTTAGCAGTGTTAAGTGACGTCATACAGTGTTAAATTCAGATGGTTAATTTAGTTTGTGAACGTCCTTAACCCTTGGGCGTACAAAATGCGTAAAATTTGAGCAGTGTTTAAAAACTATTTGGGTTCTTAAACCTAGACTTTAGTTATACTCCACAAAAGTGACGCTCTAAATTAGACTGTAGAGCAAACGAACATTAACACTTCTAAGTCAGAAGTTAATAAGCAGAAAATAAATTTACAAGTATAAACAAAATTGAAAGTAATTATGTTGCTAAATAGTGTAAATACAGATGCTTCTCGTCTGTCTTCATACCTTGTTGTCACAGGAATCATTATTTTTAAAAATAAAATTAATAGAATTATCATATCATACAAAGTTAAAAATCAGCATTTTTAAATAGACGTACGGACTTTCTGGCAAAGATTATAGAGCTGCTACTCTTCCTAAATCGTACTGCTATCCAAAGTTTGAAATCGAAAAGACAATTCTAACATTTTTAAATTAAAAGAAGAGCTAACCGTTACGGACGGACGAACGGTCAGACCCTAATTATAGAAAAGTTTTGTGATAAAAAAAAGTTTGGCTTGTGTGACATTGTCAAATTACATCATCAATGATTTTTATTTGCACATCTAAATTTCAACAAGTTGTGTTAGTCATTAATTTTAAATATTGCTATTCAATATATTTTTTATAAAAGTTTATTAAGAGACAAAACCAGGGGTCTAAGGCATAAGCAATGACCGATAAAGTGATGTACATCCCCAATGATGACATACAAAATTAGTACAAAATAGTTCTGTAGATTACAATTAGTGGATTAAACGTTGGAACACTCCTTTTAATGAACCAACTAATTAAATTTCAATAAAGTCCCTAAAGGGGGGTAATGGGGCGATTACCCCCCCCCCCATTTAAAATTAACCCTACCCTGAGGGTGCCGTAGGCACCCCCAACCATTTAGGAGGGGGTATTTACCCCCCCCAAATAATTTTGGGAGGGTAATTACCCCCCCAAAATAAAAAATCTCTAACAAAAAAAATTTTTGCGCGCTTCGCGCGCATTTTTTATACTAAATTTTTAATAAAATTTAAATTACCCCCCCCCAAAAATTTTACCCCGGGGGTAAATTTTGGGGGGGTAAAAAAATTGTACCCCTGCCAACAGATTTCAGGGGGGGTAATTACCCCACCCCCCCCCCCAAGCAAATTTTACCCCTGGGTAAAAATTTTGGGGGGGGGAAAAAAATTCGCGGCGCGCTTCGCGCGCCATTTTACCCCCCCCCAAAACCGAATTACCCCCCCCTTAAAAAAATTTTACCCCCCGTCAAAAAAAAAAGCTTGGACGCCCCTGTGATTGATGTTAATATTTTGTCAGCCATGAATTATTTACATTTACAAAGCCGACAGAAATAAAATATATCAGACATAACCATTTTACCATTTTATGTCAATGTCAGTATAGTCGACATTTCAATGACTATAGATTAAAATTGCTTGTCGACATAATACCACAAATTTACAAAGCCTAAATTGTGTTAAAATTGTGCCAGAAATGATCTATGCAGGGATAAGGGATAGGAAACCTGGCCATAAATTAGGTCTCGGCCTGGTTTTGAAAGGGATCATGCAACTTTTACCATTTGCCTAATTTAATGACCTTACTGGCAGACGGCTCATATTGGCTACCGCTCTAAACCAATAGTGTTCTGTGATTTGGGCTTGTTTTGTATCAACCAATCACCAATTGGCGGAAATTTTAGAAGCAGACAATTCTAAAAAACATAATGATTTGTCTGCTACGAAAAAATAAATATAAATGGTGTTAGATCACATTAGCTTAATTATTAAATCTGCTTAGAGTTAAACATTAAAAAAGGGCCATATAGAAAAAACAAAAATAACGGGATTATTTTTTTGGAAAGAAGATAGCTACGAATTTTCATTTGGTAGTTTATAAATTAGATGTTGTATTTTGAATTTTAAAAATTTCATACAGAATTGATACAACACCTTAACCCTTAATTAGCAATGGGGTATTCCTGTCCAGTTTTTTGTTTAGGAATGAATATTTGTTACCCGAGGGAATAAATGATGGACCGATAGGTCATCATTTATTCACGAGGGTAAGAAATATTCATTCCTAAACAAAAAACTGGACAGGAATATCATTCTCATTTAAACAAAAACTCATTTTTATGCTAGTAAAATGTGGTTTAATTTTGGTTTTTAAATTTCATTTATTTCCCTGGTATAATTTTTCTTTCTTTTAGTAATTAATAAAAATTATAAAATCTTCCAAAAAAAATTAAAAATCTTCTAAAATCATACCAGGGATATAAATGAGATACCAGGGAAATAAATGAATATTTACATCCACTATTTAAGGGGTTGTTTATATGGGAATGAAATTTTCAAATAAAATTTTTACTCATTAATAAAAATGCAAATAATCCAAACTAAAATCTGTCTGAGGGAAACCCAACGATAGCTTTTTGACAGTTCAAATTACCAAAGTAAAAGATAAAAAAATTTTGGGAGAGAAAAAACTTCATTTTAACAAAAGCCATTAATATATAGGTTTATAAAAAGTTATGTTTTTTACTTTAAACTAGCTACCTGAATTTGATTCTATACTTTATCTACACACACACACACACAGCTTTTTCATTAGCGTTTAGGATGAACCACTGCGCCATCCCAAAACTGGTTTATTAGGCCTAGGCTTGAAATAGGCCTGAAATAATATTTTCCTACGTTTCCCATCCCTTATCCCTGGATCTATGTGACATAATAAAATGAGAGATATGAGAGGAGAAGAAGGAAAGAAAACTCCTAAGAAAGAGATGGATAATCTCACATTTTTATTACTTCACATGGATCATTTTTGACACAATTTTAATACAATTTGGGCTTTGTCCAAAAAAACTACACCGTGTTCAAGAGATCTTAGTTAACAAAACAAAATTATTTGCTCATTTTTTTACATTAGGATATATTAATGAATAAAACCATTTCCATAAATTTACAAAATTACTTAATCATGCACTTTGGTGCATTTTTTCCAAGTTAAGTTTGGCCTATGCAATAAATTTTACATCATGATATTCTAATTAACCACCTACATATACTCTCTAACAGGGCTTGGCAGCCGCGTGTAAGCCTCAGTGAAATCGTAATATTATAACTTTGAAATCCAGCTAGATGTCTAAACCTGTTCCTAAGCAGACAATTCATCTTTTCAAATGATCTTTTGCACACAAGCGAGTTTTAATTTAAGGCTGAGGCGCGGCTGCCGAGCCTTGCTTATTCATAGCGTGTTTAACATATATATAATGTTCATAGTTTTTTTAAGGAATATGATTTCTAAATAAGTTTAATTTTTGCAATGTATCTCTACAAGTTGTATCGTCTGTAAAGTCAGGATATTTTACCTCGATCTTGTTTATTAATATAATAAATGAATATCAACAATGGTTCCTAAAATTTTAAACATATTATTTCATTCGTTGGCTTAAAAAAAACTTTGAGACTTGATTAGTTGGTTCAAACCGGTAGTGTCTAAACTTTTCAACTAATATTACAATTTACAGTTGTGCTAATTTTGTTTAACATCAATTTAGATTGTCTTATCCCTCGAGATCCCTGGTATTATTCAAAGTGAGATAATAGTTATTTATCGCATAGTACTAAAGATAGCTTTCCACGGAGATTTAAATAAAAATTTATAAGATTTAAACCAGTTTTGTTAGCCCCAAGTGGTTGAAGGCCATGGTTAACAAAATAGGTATTAATTTTATGATTTTTATTTTACTGTTCTGGGAAAATTATCTGTAGTAGGATGCTATACATAATTTTTCACTATGGCTGAGACATAGACGTCCAAGGGGGGGGGGGGGGGGTAAAGTAACCCCCCCCCCTAGATATACCACACTTTTCTGGGATCTTGCTGAGTCAAGTATCAACTGTTGGGAATATCAAAGGATGACTCCATGCAAAATTTGAGCCGGATCCGGCCAAAACCGGCCGTGAATTTTATGAAAAACCGGTTTTTTCCGGTTTTTAGGGGGTATCTGTAAATCGATTCAGCTGGAGCAAAACCGGTTAGAGGTACAAAAAATTTTACTTCACATGAAATTTAGCCAATGCAATTGCCTTCATCAATGTACTTCATCATCAACTTGATTGGACAACTCTTTCCCCTCCTAAATGTCCATTAAAACCTCGGAAACGGAAAAAATCGCCAAAATCACGCCTTCGGCGGCAAATAACGGCTAAACGGTCAGCCGGAGGCGAATGAAACATAAATAAAGAAATGTCTGCCTCAAAACGTTGTTCAACATCAAAGAGATGCTTGAAGTCTCTAAAACGACTCCTTCCCCTCCTTTAAGGGGAAAAACTGAAAAAACGTGATTTTCAAAAGTATGCCCACTTCGTGGGTGTGGGGGGCACTGAACCCGTCACCCCAGGGTCACCAAATATGAAGTCTAGGCGGCCCACAATGCTGAAATTTCACCAAGTGAAAGTCTTGTGTCATTATCTTTTATGAGAAAAAAGTTATTAATTAATTAAAATTTCAAATTGTGATTTTTTGATGGATTTCTTTGATGAAATGACAGGCTGGTCAATATTTAGGCCATTTTTTGCTGTTTTCGGCCCACCACGCCCAAACGGTTTGAGATAATCTCACGGTACCTTTTGGTCGACCTAAGCCTGGTTATTTGTAAGGTCTAAGAAAAAAAAAATCCTGGATTGGATGAAGCACGACGTCGCTGCGTGCCATCAAAAATCGCTGGTCGGCTCATTTTGCCCCCTCAAACCCTCACCTCGTGCCATTTTTCTGTGTAAAGATTATAATTATAATCTTTTGTGTAAGTCTGTTTTTTTTTCCTAGACCTCACAAATAACCAGACTTAGGTTGGGCAAAAGGTCCCATGAGATTATCTCAAACCGTTTGGGCGTGACGGCCCAAAAACCGCAAAAAATGGCCTACAAATTGACCGGCCTGTCATTTCATCAAAGAAATCCATCAAAAAATCACAATTTGAAATTTTAATTAATCAATAACTTTTTTCTCATAAAAGATAATGACACAAGACTTTACTTGGTGAAAATTCAGCATTGTGGGCCGCCTAGACTTTATATTTGGTGACCCTGGGGTGACGGGTTCAGTGCCCCCCACACCCACGAAGTGGGCATACTTTTGAAAATCACGCTTTTTCAGTTTTTCCACTTAAAGGAGGGGAAGGAGTCGTTTTAGAGACTTCAAGCATCTCTTAGATGTTGAACAACTTTTAGAGGCAGACATTTCTTTATTTATGTTTCATTCGCCAACGGCTGACCGTTTAGCCATTTTTTGCCGCCGAAGGCGTGATTTTTGGCGATTTTTGCCGTTTCCGAGGTTTTAATGGACATTTAGGAGGGGAAAGAGTTGTCCAATCAAGTTGATGATGAAGTACATTTTTGTAGGCAATTGCATTGGCTAAATTTCATGTGAAGTAAAATTTTTTGTACCTCTAACCGGTTTTGCTCCAGCTGAATCGATTTACAGATACCCCCTAAAAACCGGAAAAAACCGGTTTTTCATAAAATTCACGGCCGGTTTTGGCCGGATCCGGCTCAAATTTTGCATGGAGTCATCCTTTGATATTCCCAACAGTTGATACTTGACTCAGCAAGATCCCAGAAAAGTGTGGTATATCTACCCCCCCCCCCCATTTAAAATTACGGCACCCTCAAACAATTTGGAGGTAGTAAATACCCCCCCCCAAAAAAAAAAAAAAATCTCTAACAAAAAAATATTTGCGCGCTTCGGGCGCATTTTTAATACTAAATATTTAATAAAATTTAAATTATATTAATCGGTTTAAAAGCCATACTGGAAAACATCTAATATATGAACTTGTTACTCCAAATTACTTATATATACACTATTATCCTTATACTAAAGTAACAGGATGTCTGTGTGTCTGTCTGTGTGTCTGTCTGTGTGTACCGAAGGATCTCGCTAACCGCTGAACCGATCGGGTTCTCCTTAACAGGGTAGCTTCTCATAAGTCCCGGGAAGGTTTATAACTATTTTGGGGGAGGGTACCACCACCCTCCCAAGAGAAATGACAAAAAAATCGAAATTTTAAAAAAATTAGGGGAGACTTCAACGTCAAATAAAGAGGTATCGTCATAAAAATTAACTTTAACAAACAAAAACATTTAAAGTGCCACTAGAGGCCTCTAGGGGCGTAGCCGCTAGTTCTATATAAACAGCAAGGAAAATTTTAAAAATACAAATTATTAAATTCTACTATTTCATGTTAAAGCAGCTTTTTCTATAATGAATGAAAATAGATTTAATTTTAATATTTTATATAAATCTGTCAATCATAAATAAATTGCTGTTCTATTATCATATTTTTGGATGTGTCAAAAGCCATTATTATTTTAAGTTTCCTAAGTTCTATTTTAATTTTTTTGTTGCTCTCATTCTGGGCTATTTTACATCAGGGATCTAATGGGATAAGACAGTGGATGATAAATTGATGTACATCCCCAATGATGATACATAGAATTCTGTGGACTCAACTTAATGAATCAACCAATAAAAGTTCATTAAAAGGTTTTTAAGAAAACGTTATTAAAAACTTTGGGGACTAATGTAATAAGCAGCTCATTGTCCCTTTCATTCCTTATTTTATATGCATATGCAGTTCAATAAAAAGTTAGATTGATTGTTTTCAAATTAGGAACGTAGCTACTCTAAAAAAAATATGTCTGCCATGTTACTAATATATCATCAGCAGAGAGGGATAGGTACAATCTATAATCAGGCTTTCTTTATCACAATTTGGGATATACTTCAAGAATATATTGTGTATTACTTGGATCTTACACCGATTAGCATATTATCTTACAAAGTAAAACTTGTTGCGGACCAATAAATGAAAGGGGAAATAGCAACATAAAATAACGACAATTTTCATCCTGTCATAATATCCACATGTATTTTACATCCATTACTTCAAGCTATCTTTGAATGTCTTATTCCTTAAAATCCATGTAAATCATGCACATTTCTAGGGATCTAGTGGTGGGACAATGGATTGAATATTTAATATGGGCATTCGCTTAGAGTGTTTGTAAATGATTCCGCAGGTTTTAGAACATTAAAGAATTGAAATTATTTCAGATAGAAGATCATAGACAAGAATGGAGGGAAGAATCTAGGCAGGATAACAACACCATTTTTATTAACGCTCCTAACATCCAGGGAATCTATGTTTGAAGGGACAGATAGGCTAAAAAATGGCTGAAAACCATCCCATGATTTAAATATGAAAATAATATAGCCTAAAACCATCAAGGATTTATGTTAAGTTACTTTAAATAGAGAACCCAATCGGTTCAGTAGTTTTTGAGATCCTAAGCTTCAGACAAATACTTTATACAGTGTGTGTTTTTTATCAGAACTTTTTTGAAAGCAATTTTACCCCACTTATAGTTATCAGAATTTAATGATTAATGGCTTTTTTTCTTCGTTTTTTAAGGCAATTAATAGAACAACAAAAAAATATTTCAGTTTAATTTAAAAAGTACAGTAAAATCTAAAATTCAAAACTTAGGTGTCAACATCTAAAAATGGTTTTAGCGCATTTTTCTTATGCTCAAATAATCAACCTTTTGCAAGAATGGCTGCTAAACACTTCAAAGTTGAGATATAGAGCTAAAAATGTATACAGATACTATTAGGGACATGTACTAGAACATATCAAAGTTTGAAGGTCATATCTCAACCAGGGAGGGAGTACTGGCCCTCCAAAGTCGACTACAGAAAATCCATTTTTTTAAGAAAAATGCGCTAAAACCATTTTTATATGTTGACACCTAAGTTTTGAAATTTAGATTTTACTGTACTTTTTAAATAAAAACTGAAATATTTTTTTGTTGTTCTATTAATTGCCTTAAAAAACAAAGAAAATAAGCCATTAATCATTAAATTCTGATAACTATAAGTGGGGTAAAATTGCTTTCAAAAAAGTTCTCATAAAAAAACACACTGTATATTAGGCCGGGTTATGAAAATAATTTTTTTGAATGTTTAACGGTTTCCTAAAAGTGCCTAGTCTAGCGCAGAAATCCACCCCTTTCTTTGTATTAAAATTAAAAGGTGGTAGTTTTGTTAGTGTTTTATATAGGTTAGGTTATATTAAGTTATATTTGGGTACCCCCGCAGGATCGTGGCAACCAGGTCTAGTCATTGTTAGGGCTTCATGTTAGGGGTAAACTAACATTTTCTTCCGCTCCTTTTAAAAAATTTGAGTTTTCTGTGCTCGCTGGGCACTTTGAGGGAAAGAACCAATTGTAAATGCTTCAAATCTTAGTCGACTAGTGAGAAATACAGGGTTTGGAAGCCGCCTCGATAAATTCGTCATCTTAAAACTATAAATTTAGATAATTGTCTAAACCTGTTCCTGAACAGACAATCCATCTTTTTGAAATTTTTTGTTTTGTACACAAGTTGGTTTAAATTTGAGGCTAATGTCACGTGTGGCTGCCAAGCCCTATTATCTATTATAGAGATACTATAAAAAATCTTAAAATTAAATGAAGTTGTTAATATAGAGAGGAGAGGGTGGTAGAATCTAGAGAATTCAGAGAATCCAAAGAAAGATCTCCTTGGAGGCAAAACAGCCCAGGTATTAAAATCTCCAGAACTTTTTCAAATCCCATTTATTTCTGCTGGATTAAAACAGGTTTTGATCCATACAGAAATAAGAATTCCACAAAAAAAATTCTGGTTTTCTTGAACTCAATACTATTTTTATTTTCCTAGCCATTTTAAGCATCTTAATTTAAAGTTTACTATTGTGTCTATGGTGTGGTTGGCTTAAGCAGAGGTTTTGAGTGCCTGCGGCTAAGCCGAGTTGTAAATTGCAGCTTAAACCAAGAAGTTGTTATTTTTATCCAGAAAGATTTCATTTTAAAAGGTATGGATATAGAATATACATGGATATGTTGACAGGGGAATTTTTTTGTCAATTTAAGTAGCTAACACTGGTCATTTATTGGTTAGTTTTTTCATTCAGTAGGAGGGATGAAAATGGGGTAAAGGGGCAAGGGGTTATTGTTATTTTAGCCAGCTGCGAGTATCACTTTATTAGAGTAGATGAAAATATGGTGCAATATCCAATTAATAGTATATCGATTTTTAGGAGGAGAAAAACTGGGACCAAAAACTACAAATACTCAAGAGAGCACAAACCATAGGTAAATTATCTTTCCAGTAGCGATTGTACTTTATAACTCACTTTGTCTGTCTGTCTGTCCGTTGGCTGCTTTTTTGTGAAGATTCCTTAAAGAAATGAGCATCCGGTCTATAATTTCCTTGGTCAGTCGGTCATAAAGGTCCTATGAAGGTTTTATGTTGTTTTTTATTTCATAAATCTTAAATTGGTTTGGTACTATTTTTCTGCCCTTGATGTTAGGGGCGCAGCCGTTATTAGAATAAGAAGTAGTACGTTTTTTTGTCTGAATAAAAATATCACAAAACTCTGGTCCAAATTGGTTGTAATTTTTAGAGAAGGATAATAAATGTTTCGACGTGGTTTTAAGCTATTTTCTTAACTTACCAGTCATGGTATAAAGTCTTGAGGCAAAGCAACTAGTTGAATAAAATGCATTAAATAAAATAAAGCTTCCAAGCAAAACCCAATATTATTTCCACGTATTTTTCCCTTTTGTGAAAGACACAAATAGACAATAAACTTTGTGACAAGCTAGCAGTCACACGGCCATATCTAATGGTGAATACTATTATTTTGCAGAATATTTGAGAAGTATGAGAACCAAAGGCGAAGTGAAGAGAGGGAGACTAGACACACTGAAGAATCTAGACAACCTTTCACACAAGGAATGTTTTTCAAAATTGTATCATTCAGAAAGTAGTGTTTCCCATTTATATCGCCATAAGGACCTCTAAAACAAAGCAGTGGTCTCCAAAAAGTTTTTGGCTCATTTTCATCATATTTACATTTTTGTCTAGCTTATAGCATTAGAAAATAATATCTAGACGTTCTGTGTAGTGATTGGATGTTTATGTTTAAAAGTATTAGGATGTTTGCTTGTCTGTTATAGGAAATTTTGCCATTTGTCTTCAGATTAAAATTTTTTGACAAAAACCATTAGATAAACAATTTTCATTCGTCATACAATCTCATAAATAGAATATCTCACATATGATAATTTTGTTGAACATTATTCACCCAGGATCACAATCACCTAAGTTTAGTAGCAATGGTACAAGTAAAACTTCTTCTCAATCTACCCAGGTAATTATCTGCAAATATTTCTTAGCGGATATGTATAACTTATCTTAATTTAGATATATCCAATCATCTATGTTCATACCTTAAAGTATTAAGAGCGAATCTACTCAATAATTCTTTGTCTGTCATTCAGTCCGTAACGCTATGAGAGAAATGTGACTTTCTCCACTGCTAATAAATATTTGCATGCAGTAGGTATATAATAATATATTTAATATTTCAATTAAAATTGAATATAAAATTAAAACATAAAGATACACAAGTGAAAGGTTTCGTGAATTTCACAAAATACACACATTCTTGAATTATGATTGATTCTTGATTTACATCCATGATTTTTGTGCTTTGTTGTCATGTCATTAGAGAGAGATTTAACCCTTAACGGTCGGGGGGGGGGGGGCGTTGAACGCCCCCCCATCCGGTTTTTTCTATCTCATTTTCTGTGTGTGAAAGATAAAGAGCCCAAACTGCTTGACTTTTTAAGTATGGGTATGACACACAACTGAGAGTTGGAATTTTTTGAATATCTCCATCCTGGCGGGCACAGGATGCCAGCAAACCTGGCAGGGTCATCCAGGTAAAGAGCAAAAATATTTTTTTGACTAAAACAAAGCATTTTATCATACCAAAATACTAAAAAATCCTCTAGTAGTACATCCTTATATGAAATACAGGTGTTCAAGTCACTTTCAGGTTCCAGGTATGATCCTGCAGGTCCTGATCCTCCAGGTCTCCAGAAATCTTTAAAAGGCTCCTGTGGCCGCAATTTTTGACTTAGAGACTTCAAATTTTAAACTTAAGCTTTTCTTACATGTCTACATAACGTATTAAAATTTCATGAAGATCCGCCGCCGTTTTCCCGCCGACCGCCGACTGCGGCGGCTGGCAGCTGCCAAGTACAGCTGCGGCCGCTGAAAATTATATTTTGATATTTCTAATGTAAAATTTACATAAAAATAAACATTTTCTGAGAAAAAATTTTTCTTCTAGCTTCAAAAATAAGAAAATAACAGCCGTTTGAAATTTTTAAATAAAAAAAGACCTAAAAACAAAGGTTGTTAAATAAAAGGGTGAAGGAAGCGAAAATTGACTTAGACTTATAAAAGGTCGGAAATTTATTATCAAACAGGAGACTTGCACAAAAAAATTTAGCCCTCTAGCTCTAATAGGAACTGAGATAATTAGTGGGGGCGTTGAACGCCCCCCCCCCCCCCGACCGATTAAGGTGCTGCAAGGGGCCCGACTGTAAAGGGTTAAATGAATTAATAGCAAATTAAAAACCTTCTGAAAATACCCAATTTCAAGTATTTTCTTATATTAAGGAACCTACAACGAATTCTGGTTCTTCAGAAACAAAATGCTCATCTGCTGGTAAGAACCTTTGGGTATAGTCCCTTTCGTGGCAAAGCCCCTTAAGGGGCGTTTCGTCGTATTTTCACAGCAGCTTTTAATGGGTTATTTTAGGTTAGGTTAGGTTAGGTGATTGCAACGCAGGGTTAGGCAATTGGCCCCGCAGGTTTCGAGCCAACCGCAGGGGCTATAAATAGGAAAAATGTACTGTGAAATGACGACGAAACGCCCCTTAAGAGGCGTTGCCACGAAAGGGACTATACCCAAACCTTTTTATTACATTTTGTATAAATATAACTGGAAAAAATATGGTATTTAGTGTTTTCCAGGGTTGATTCAGCAAATATGTCCATATAAAATTGCTGAAAATTTTGATTTTGAGTTGCGTAATATTTGTTTTGTGCTGTAAATAAAGGGAATTGAGTTGTGGAGAATTGTTTGTCAGAATCCACTTGTCTCTGGACTTTTCTAGTATTGATTTTGTTAACCTAGAAATTGAGTATATACATTAAAATCTAGATTCATAACCAACGGCGTGCACTGATTTTGACAACGGTGTAAACTTGAGGGGAATGCATGCATCCCTTAAATTTTATGGGGACACCCCCATCTGGCATGTTCATTTGTATAATAACGGCTGCAGCCCTAGATTTTGGGTTCAGATATGTAGCTGTCCCACTAGTACACAAAAAATGTGTCTAAATGAGCACAGAAACCCTCCTCCCCTCATTTTGAAATAAATTGGTACAAGGGTGTGTTTCTATTTTACTTTAGGTCAGGATAGGTTAGGTTTTATTGGATACAGGTTAGCCCTACAGGAGTATTTCATGCCCCCCACCCATTTTCAATTTAGGGATTAGGCGAGATGGACGGGGGGGGGGGAGATTCTGTTATCGCTAGGAACTTTGAGGTAAAGCACCAGATTTGTTGATGTAGTTTTTTTTCAGGTGGTTGTAGATTTCCCAACATTAGTAAATCTGCCAAAAATGAATTTGTTACATCCAGGTAAAAAATCTGTTGTATTTTATAAGAATCAGGATTATTTTGTCCAAAAATAGCGAAGTATATTTGTAAAACTATACATATAGATTTTAAACTATACATATAGATTTTAAATGAACAAAAAAGTTAAATACTTGATTAAAAAATCAACTTACTTTCTCTTTTACAATGCACAAAAAAGTAATAAAAAATCAACTTTTTTTATAAACATGAATTGAAACAGTCAAAGTTGCAATTATATAAGGGGTGGTTGTTGTTAATCTTTTCTATTCTGAACTTCAAATGGGTCTTTAAATATCAGCCAATAGCGTCAGAATCATTAAAACAGCCAAGTCGTTACAAAAGAGCTGAAAACAATTTGCCTTTTCTATTCTTTTGGTCTATAGAAAAATTTAAAACTTGATATCACGAGAATAAATAAAGATAATGCACGTTTAATATACAAAATATTTCAAGTTTGTTGTTTATCTGATTAATTTCAGAAGTATCTTAAAATTCAGTCCGTCCATAAAAAATGGACATATTAACAATATAAAACATATATTTCAACTATAGTTACAACTTACATTTAAGTAGCTAAATATCTGATGATGTAAAGAAAAATATTAAAAGTTTGTAAAAAGTAAAGATCATTTATAATGTGCCACTTCATTTACGTGGCTTTCGCGGTGTGCATTTACTTTCCCATAGTATCAAACCTACATTTTGTTAACAAGGATGACAACATCAATAAGAAGCGAAGCATAAATAAATGTGGATGTACACTAACTGACAAAAAGTGGGTTATAAAGCAGATATACATTGTCAAAAAATAATAAATCAAAAAACATTATTGCATAAACTATGTATTGATCTTTTGTAGACCAATACACAGAATACAATGTATCTTTAGTAGAAGCCAAGAAAATCATACACTTCTTCATACGGATGGACCGACATAATCATCGAGTAGCTTCG
This sequence comes from Acartia tonsa, assembly GCF_053477335.1. Taxonomy (NCBI): domain Eukaryota; kingdom Metazoa; phylum Arthropoda; class Copepoda; order Calanoida; family Acartiidae; genus Acartia; species Acartia tonsa. Next base: position 10,639,242 of record NC_137266.1, on the reverse strand, counting down.
CTACCAGAAAGACAAAATGGGAAAGCAAAAAAGGCAATGGATTAACATAATGAGTTTCTAAAAATTTAATAATATTAAACTTGGGCAGAAGTGAATGTACATTCGGTATTGCAACTAAGATATGTGGATAGGTAAATAAGCCGGATAGTAAAGAAGTAAAATAATAAACCTCTTAAAATTTCTAGTATAAAGTATTATAAACTGCTCAGGCGATTGGGTTTTTCCACTTTAGGGACGGTTCAAATAGGTTCTGGGATTGTTTTTGGCTATTTTATTTTGTTGATTTTAGTATTGGAATGAATTTAGACTATTTTTCCTTCTTTCTCGTCCCTGTCAGTTTAAAAAAAAGACTATTATGGACAGTTATTTTCAAAAATATCAACCAAAATATCTAAATCTATATTTGAGTTAAACAAATTTTATGATGAAGAATCTTACTTTTCGCCAGTTTCAATGTCTTTTTATCCCTGGTTTGCCGGCTAAAAATCCATTTATTTCTTGTAAAATGTTCTCATATCATTTGTAAAGGGTCAGGGGGCATTCATTTTTAAAGTATTGTACATTTCTTGTTGCTTTTTTCATGTTTTCAAAAATATGTTAAAACATAATGTAAATAGGATGTACTTAAAATCTCATTCAAAAATAAATGCAATAGTGTAAGTGAACAGGGAGGTAGGGGACATTGTACTGTTTATTAAACTAGTCCCCAAAATTTGAAAATAGTGTTTTCTTCTTCGTTGGCTTAACAACTCTGGGGACTTTTATTGAATTTTGATTGGTTGGTGTTCAATCGTTTCAACCACTAATCTACAGAAGGGGTAATTTTGTGTATCATTATTGGGGATGTACAACAATTTATCAGCCATTGTCTTATCACTTTAAAACCCTAATGAGCGAAGTACAAAAAAAGAGGATGGGTCTAATCGAACTGTAAAAATAAAAATATTACAACTACATTTTAAAATCAAGCTGTGTTCTTTTTAGTTTAGGAGCATACCTATATTACCTCTACCAAACCCTGTATGTTAAAAGGTTAAATTTAGTGATTATTTATTGTTTTTTAGATGTGAATATTCGTGTGAAAGTACAGAAATGAAAGCACCAGGTAACATTCATATCAAAGATATATGTTTTTTTAAAAAGTCGAATTTTAATTTCTTTTTTGTTTTGTTTAGTTGGTAAAGAAGAGACAGTTCTAAAAGTTCCTGAGAAACCCCCCACCACAGGAAAAAGCTAATAGATTAAAGTAAAAGAATAGAGGGGCCACGAGCTATTTGTAACACAGGGTGGAGACCCTGTTCTGAACTTCAATTGGGTCTTTGAATACCAGCCATTAGCGTCGTAAACATTAACACAGTCGAGTAACTTCAAAAGAGCAGATAGCAATTTGCTAGCAGAACATAAAGGTCTCCATTACTTGGGCTAGGTTGTTGTCTGGGTTATACATCTAATGTTATACAATTAAATTTATTGCTAATCGTTCATGTTCCCTTAAGCATGGCAGCCCTAAATAATGCCGGAAAAGGTGCGTTAATTTGGCGTCATATTTTATCAATCAATGAATGAGATAATGATTTTATAAAACTTTGGGTAGCAGTATAATTTAGAGTCCGATGTCCCCACCCTGAAATAAAATAGAAAGGTGCTGTTATGTTAGGTCTGTTATGATAATAGGGTTATCAAGGGTAAGGTCATTGCAGGTATTGGCCCCACAGGGTTAGCCCCCCCCCCCCCACCCCGCAGATTAAAGATTTTGGGCAAATAAAACGTCCCAACCTTATGTTCAATTTATTTCAGGGTTTGGGTAGGGAGGGGACTTTGAGGGGAAAAACTAATTTATTTAATGTACAATGAGAAAATAAAATTATTGGCCTTGATATCAGGTGCCAGAGTTCATAATATTCCCATCAGAAAGTGGGAGGATTGCAAAGGTAAACATAGAATATTTTTTTGATGCAAAGCTTCTCTATTTAATTTTTTTATGTTGGTAGTCTATGCAATTATAAGTTGGCATTTGACAGGCCATATAAGTTTATAGAAGCATGTCCGTTAGTTTACATATTTTACACAAGAAATTTTATAAGGGAAAAGCCAAAAAGCAGTCAATGATCAATTTACCTGAAAATTTTATTAAATGCATGAATATGCAACTTGGTTTTGTAAAGTGCTACGAACGAACGGACGAACGTATAAATTATAGAGAAGTTGCTCTGCTAAAAATATTACGTTAAAATTAATAGACATAATATATCTAGATGGTCTATCCGACCCAAAATTTCTTCAAACTTAAAAAGGGATTCCTATAGCAGAAAACGCCTTTGTCTATTTTTTGCATTGAAGTAATCGCGCGACAAATGGATATAATTTCAAGATATCTAACTTTATCCTAAAGAATTCGACTATTCATAGCAAAGTTATAATAGGTTTTGTCATGTGCTTCACACTTTATTAGGAAATAACTTTTGAAATTTAATAATTTCTGCAATAAAAGGTTTATATTAAGAAATTCAACTATTTATAGATGACTCATTTTGCAAAGGAAATTAAAAAAATTATGCCTATTCCTACTAAAATCTGTACACAATTTTAACCAATGACATGTCTGGAATGTCTCCTATCGGCTGATTCAGAGGGTAAGTCTCTAGATTATCTCTATTCTGTTATCAAACCTAGACGTCCTTATTTTATCCTTTCAGTGCACTTAATTGATGACTTTACTTTTCTTTCATACAACCATTAAGATACATTTATTTATCTTTAAACAAGGATAACAACATCAAATAAAACGATAAGTGCTATCCGTTTCAAACTGACAGACACTTGGACGGACTTATCCTAAATATAGAAAACCTTCGACTTAAATGAAATGCAGAAAGATATTACTAACATTTTTGTATTATTTTAGAAGATTCAACACTGCCTTCAAATTGGACCCCAAAACAAAGGTATTCAGAATTAAGGGAGGGAAGGTACAATAGACTGTAAATTATACTAGTACACAAAGTTTTAGAAATACATTCTTTCATTTGTCGTCTTGATAAAATCTTGATTGTTTGCTAAAACTAGCAATGTTTAAACTTTTCCAATAATAGTCTTTATCTAAAGAAGATTATTAAAATATTATTAATTTGTATACACAAAATATGATATTGTTTTTATTTTAGTTCACAATTGCCTCCAACCACCAGAAGTAATTCTAATAACATCCAGGTAAACTAATTTTTATCAGCGGTTTCCAACGAGCAAAGTTATTAAAATTATAGAAAATCAGGAGGGGGGGGGGGGGGGGGGGGGTTGTAGTTTTCGTGAGTAAGTAAAGTCAAGTTAGGTTAGGTTACATATTGGGGTACTGGGCAGCCCCGCAGGATTATGGACCCCGCAATAGTTAGAACTTAGGCATGAAGAATAAAGCTACTCCCTCCCCCCTAATTTTAATTTATTTTAAACATAGGCGTGTTTCTGTGAACGTCACTTAGACAAGCACAAAGAGAGGGGTAGGTTTCTGGTAAAATCCGTAAAAGTTATGTGTTATAAGTTATAACAGTAGTAGAACGATAAAAATTTATGTTTACTTTTTTTTTAAATTTTGTTTAGTTCTTTTCAATAAGAAATACACATATTTAGTGAATATTATCGTTCTACTACTATTTTTAAGCCTTAAAACACGCACCCTTACGGATTCTACCAGAAACCTACCCCTCTCTTTATTATGGTGGGATTTATTCTACCTCAACAACAACTTTTTCTGTGTATTAGCCCTTTTTTCATAATATCTTGAATTACGGAGGGTTTACCTACACCACCCTCCCCCCCAAAATGTAATATACACTATAACAGACAAACAGACATACATACCTTTTTTCTATTCTAAGAGAATGTAATACTGTTTCTGAAGGTATATGACAGGGAAAGAAAATGTCCTGAAAAGTAATTTATGTTGTAGATTGATAAAATATGCATGTGTAATGCAGGGAGGGAGGGGACAGTGGACTGTTCATTACACTAGTCCCCAAAGTTTATTATAACCTTTTCTTATTAGTTAACTTAACAACTTTGGGGACTTTTATTTAATTTTGTTTATTAAGTTAATTGTCCAAATGTCAACCGCTAATTGTAATTTATATAGTGTATCATCATTGGGGATATACATCAATTCATCGTCCATTGTCTTATCCCTTTTAATCCCTGTGTGTAATGTGTAATGGTTATTTAATGCATTGATAAAGGGATCGAAAAATTGTAAATTTTAGAGAGAGTTAAAAGCATTTTAATTGGCTTTTTGTATATGGTACTTCGATTTCTTAAAAGAATATAATTTCTCTATTTTTCTGTTAAGTTGCTTTTATTTCTGCTTTACCTGTTCGGTTTTTGATCCTTTAATCATATTGCATAAAGGAATAATCAACTATCATACATAAACTATACAATTAAATAATTTATACAAATTCGGTGCTTTCATCCAATGCAATGTGACTGTTAAGCAAAAATACCCGCCCCTATTTTTTAAAAATAGATTGACAATAAGTGGGGGGGGGGGGGCTATTTTTTCCTTTGCAATAAATCAAGTAATAAACAAACTAACAAACCATAATCGCCAAAAATCAACACAACTTAACTGCATGCTGCAAATCTAAAACATGCATTTATGAATTTCCTGTCCATTTATCCCTGGTATAATGTTTTTAGGATGGAAGGTCTTTGAGCTCAGATGGCAGATTAAGAAGGGTTCAGGCGGAACTTGAGGTACGAAATATTTTTGTCATACTTTTTATTTTTTTAAAATTCTCTTAGTGGTTTCAACCTCTTTCAACCTGCCCCCCCCCCCCCTCCATTTTTTAAAATTTATGTTGATCGTTATATTTTAATAGAATGGTAAAAGAGAAACAAAGTAATCACAAAGTAAACACAATCATGCAGGCATATGGATAGTTCTAATCTATCGAGTCTCTTTGCTACTAATAAATAAAGATAAATATTGGACATTAAAAAATTTAACTATGTGTTATAAGCGGATGCGTTACTAGACGATTCTAGGGGATCTCGAAGGAAGGGGTTGTGGTAAACCCTCTACTTTGCATTTTAATTTGAAAAAGAAAAAAGGGAAAATTTGTGGGGGGGGGGTCATTTTTGGGGAGGTATCATCACCTACAATGGTTATACACCTTTTCTTGACCATATTGGTCAAAGTGAAATACTTCAGTATAAACACACACACACAAACAGACATCATGTTACATATAAGGATGTAATTGTAAAAACTAATGATATGAAAATTATAGAATAGTTACAGCCAGGCAGGGAGGGGACATTGGGCAGCTTATTACACTAGTCTCCAATAATTACGTTTTATAATTCGTTAGCTCAACAACTTTGGGGATTGTTATTTAATTCTTATTGATTTTTATTGGTTGGTTAATTTAGTTTAGTATCCAAACGTTTCAACCACTAATTGTAATATACAGATGGAGTAATTTTGTGTTTTATCATTGGGGATAAACATCAATTTATCAACCATTCTCTTATTCCTTTAGATCCCTGAGTTACACCTGTATAAATGCAATTATTTCAGGAAGAAAAAGTAAAGTTGAATGCCCAGATCCAGGAGCTAGCTGGAAACCTGCCAAGATCTAATGTTCCTCTGGTCCCAAGGTAAAACTGTCTATAAACAGGGAGGATGAAGACGTGGAAATTATACTGGTCCCCAAAGTTTATAAGCATGTTCTCTCATTTGTTGCCTTATAAACTTTGGGAACTTTTATTGGGTAATCTAATCAAATTTTCAAGGGTTCGGTGTCAAATGCTATTATTTAGTCTAAACTACAATATCTGATTTTTATGCGCTTTTACAAGATAACAACATCTGATTTTTTTCATGAATCTAAAGGGATAAGAAAATGGCCAATTAATTGATGTATATACCTAATAATGATGAGATTAAACCTTCTGCAGATTACAATTCTTGATTGAAGTGTTCGGACATTCAACTTAATAAACCAATCAATCAAAACAAATAAGAAAACTTTATTTTAAATAATAAAAAGCTTTATGACCCCTACCTCCCTAGATTTTTGTTCAATTCTGTATCTTTATTAATTTTAATTTGAACAACTGCCTAATTTGTTCAGCTTCTTTTTCGTGGATATTTTCATTCTTGTTTGCACAAATACCTGCTTTCATCAGTTTTTTATACATATTTTGTCTACCTTAGTGGATAAATTTGTCCATTTATAATTTTACGTACCATAGTGGATGAATGCAGGGAGGGAGGGGACACTTGGCAGTTTATTACTCTAGTCACCAAAGTTAATAAATAAAGTTTTCTTAGTCGTTGGCTTAACAACTTTGATTGGTTGGTTTATTAAGTTTTACCACTAATTGTAATCTACAGGAGGGTAGTAATGTGTATCATCATTGTGGATGTACATTAATTTATAGGCCATTGTCTTATCCCTTTAGATCCCTGGGATAAATGTATGTGGTGATTGTCCTATTTTGGTTGAGTTCTTATTTTCTTTATCCAAGATAAATGTAGATCTTGTACTTTACTACAGATTAGGCCTTGATGCCTATTTTTATCTTGGTAAAATCTCTATAATAAACGAGTGGACCACTGATCCCCCCTCAACCCCTTCCTCCTAATTTTCTTCTTCAAGTCCTGAGTGGGTACTACCCCTAACTTACATATCCATCTTTTAATAAAACCTAACCAACCTAAAAACTATACAAAATTAAACCTGGGTTTGTTTTGGTCCAATTTGTAATGGTGGGAAATTGCCTACATCCTCTTTCTAGACTTGAATGCAAATATTCTAAATTTGATGCATGAATATAATTTCATCTCATAGCATAATATTCTTTATGTCTTGAAAATATTCGTAACACTGCAATTATTCAAACCATTTTCTGAGAATACCTTAGATATCAAACCCATATTTTTCTTCTATATATTAAACTAGTGGCTTCGCTACTAGCTTGGGACTCTTCCATGAAGAAAATAGCCTAAAAGAAACTCATATCGAACTTTATAGTATTAGAGTTAGATAAAATTGTGCTTGTGAATTTGAAGCACTGAGAAATTTACATAAAAAGTCAATTTATAAAAAAAGATTCTTCTTTAAAAATATAAAAATCAGGCAATAGATTGAAAATACGGTTTTTGACTAATTGGTAGCCCCTAAAGATTATGGCCTCCCCTAGGGGTTAGTAAAGGGAAAAAATCTTTTTTTGAAAATAAGGGTGGGGGTCAATGCTCTTTAGGTAATTTTAAGGAAATAACCAACATTTTTTAATTTCATTTTTTTTCAGACCATTACCAGATGAAAGATTTGCGGAACGTTGCAAAAGCGTGGAATCTGATAAATACCAAAACATCAGGTTTGACGATTATTTAATCTGTAGAAATTAATTAAGAGTCTAATTAGCTAATTGTTCATATTAGCTGCCAAAGAAAAGCAAGATATTGTAAGCTATTGCAAAAAAAACTTCCTTGAGCGGTCAGATTTAAGATAAGGCAATCCTTATAAAATTAAAGGATTGTTGTGTGTTTGTCTGTTTTATCGAAAAGACTAGCTGAAGACTGAAATAATATGATTATCGCTTACAGTAAAGCTTTTTATGTGTTTAGGGAAGGTTTTTAAAAAACTATTTTATGGGATATTTCCTCTACGCATTCCCCTCCCTCACAAAATTACTTTTTCTTTTTAAAACTTAAGTTGAGGGTTATTACCACCCACATTCTATAATATGATCTAGAAGCCACTATGTTTATTTGTGTGGAATTTATAAACATTTAACTTTTCTCAGGAAGACTAGCAATGGTAGTTTCGGCTTCCGCCGCGAGAGGTCTCTGCAAGATATTGACAAAGACATTGAAACAATTTGGCGGGAACTTCAGGAATTGGATAAACTCCCGGTGGGCGGAAATCAAACTAGCAACAACAATCACAAGGATAAACAGTCATCACAAAGGTATTATCAAAATTTAGATTTTATTCAATTTTATAATAGATTTTATCGTAGACATACTTTTTCCTGTTTTATACTTTTCCCTGTTTCATCAAAATTTAGAAGCAGCAAATTGTACCTTATTAAAATTACGTCATAATATGCAAATGACCAATAATAGGGCAGTATACATTGTAATTGACCAATGGTAAAATGTTTACTGGCTTATAATTTTTTATAAGCTACTATTTGCTGATTCAAAATTTAATTCATAATTTATCTATTTAATTGACGTTATATAATGAATGGGCTGAACAGCTGACTGCTGATATTGTAAGAAAAATAGCAGAATGTTGCATTAAAATGTCAGGATAAGCTGTGGCCGTATAGCCATGTTTATATTTATCAAAAATAATTGAAGTATTGACCTTATTTTATAGTGAAGAAAGACGACCTCCATCAGCACCGCCATCTTTGTCCCAGCAAAACCTGTACACACCTCCTTGGAGAGTTAGAAACAGGTATTAGTTTTGGCGACAGTATTCCAAATGACGTCATATCAGAATAATGGATTATAAAAGTTTTCATATTTATCCCCCTTTTTTATTGGCACTATAAAGAGCTTCTCAGTTTTATAGGAACCCAGTAAAAGTGTCAGACTGATTATGACGTAAAAAAAATAAACAATGACGTAAAACAATGAGAGGCCACTATAAATTTTACCATTGGTCAATAATGGCCTCTCATTTGCTAATTTTTTTTACGTCATAATCAGTCCGACACTGTTACTGGGTTCTTGAGATATATAGTTTTGAGGGATATGTGTTTTTATCATCTACAATTACAGATAGAATGATAAACTTGTTCTACGATGTTTTTAAAGATAGATGACTGCATTATTTAATACCAATGAGCATCTACACTTTAACTAACTCTGTGTGGCGTCTTATTTGTATGTAGGAGATTTGCTACTATTGGATGTTGCCATTTTTGTTTTATTTAAATCACTTTAAATCTTAATGTACCCTTTTCTTGTGTTGCTTCGAAAAGAATTAATACCCTCTTAATTAGAACCGGTTCTAGGCCATACTGAAAAATCATCGTAAAACAGACAATTTTCCACTAATATTAAAATAAAATTATAAGATTAAAACCAGCTTTGTTAGCCTGGCCCTTCGGACCCCTGCTTACAAAACTGGTTTTAATCTGATAAGTTTTTTTATTTTAATATCCGCAGAAAGCTGTCTATAGTACGATGCGATAAATAACTATTCCTTTCAGGACCGCATCTGGAAATAATACAGCAGACCAAAATATTTACAAAACAAGAGCTTCTATGAAGGTAATCTAAACTTAAATCATACGATCTTAACAATCATTATTAATGTTAGAAGAATAACTATTCACAGTGCATATAAAAAATGACGTCCTACCGGGCTACCATTGGCAAATTATAATTTATACTGGCCTGCTATTGGTAATTTAGTCTGTGTATTGGCCTATCATTGGTCATTTGTATTGTATGACATCATTTTGTATAGGCTTAGTCAGAAGTAAAATATAATTTAAGTGCTTCCTGCTACAAGAAGCAGTATTATTTTTAAAGTAAATGTGTTTCATATTCTAATTGAAAAATATACATACGACAAGAAATCAAAGTAAACAAGGAAATGCTATTCTAATGAAAAGCTAGAACAAACAATCCTTATGAAATTATTTCTTATATTTAAGGAAAAATGTAAGTCTTATGAGACACAAAACTCGTAGGATAGCTTAAGAAATTTTATAGGATTAGGCCTATTATTATAGCAGCTAACGTCGCCTCGTCCAATACAACTAAAAATCTAAATCGACAAAAAATTCTACTTTTAGGCAAATCCTACTTTTCTGCTAAAAATATGCTGCAAACCCTAATGAAGAAATTTAAAATTCACTAAAATTCAATTTTAAATATCGATAGGTATACATATATATAAGATTATCTACAGGATTTACCAGCCGCTAGTCAGCCCAGGTATGGTTCATCTACTTCCAGAACTATTTGGGATCCTATCACTTCAAACAAAGGTAAAATTATTCATCATAATAGTTATTTATCACATCGTATTATAGACAGCTTTTCGCGGATATAAAAATTAAAAGTTATAAGATTTAAACCAGTTTTGTTAGTCCCGAAGGCCTAGGCTAGTTTGAAATACAAGAAAGTTTAATATTTATATCATGTAGTTGTGACTCTTAAAATTTGCTAATTTGCCAATCTAATAACGTTTTTTTTGTAATTCATGCTATTTATACCAATTTACAGTGCCTCTAAAAAAGGACGTAATACAATACAATACAATGTTTAGGACAATATACAGACTAAATTACCAATTGCAGGCCAGTATACATTTTAATTAACCAATGGTAGGCCGGTATGACGTAATTTTTTATGACACTGTAAAAAGCTTCTAGAAACCCCTTCTAATATTAATATTAAAATATTTGCAGAAAATCCTCCCAAGTATCCTGGAAGCCCTCCCTTACAGCCAGCCTCTCACCTGTCCTCCAGCTGGGACAGCAAGCCAAGTTATTTCCCTACTGGAGGAGCAACTCATTTCAGCTTTGTCCCAAGGAATACAAAACTATATAAAATAGTTTTTTTTGTCAGTTTTTATTGGACTTACAATATATCAGAAATACTCTAACTTTCTGTTATTCAAATAATCATGGGCTATCTTTGAAATAATTGAATTAAGGGGAAGTGGCAGTTTCTTTTCAACCAATGCTGGGCTGACCTTTACCCAAAATAACCTAACCTAACCTTACCTAATGTAATTTACAAACACACAAAAAAACTATACCCTTAATTTCAATTTATTTCAACTCCTAAGTAAAACAGACTTTAGATATTTATCCTTAACCTTGGAATTTAAATCAGACTGTCAATGAAGAAATAGATCCCTGTGCATTTATTTATAGATTTAGATTTTTTTTTTTTTGGGGGGGGGGTATAATGGAAATGGTAATTTCCTAAGAGTTAGTAAGTCTGCAGTAATATGTATTTACACATTGTTTTCATACAGGTCATATATATAGTTATGTAATTATCTAGGCCAGAAACTAAACCTGGTAATATTACACCTTCATATGTCACTTCTAGTCCTAGGTATGTAAACAAAATTCCTTTGTAGTAGCAAAGCTACTCTTTAATTAGAAGTGTCTGTTTGTCTGTCCGTCTGAAACTATTGTAGGCGAAAACACGATTTTCTTGGCTCGTTTTCCTTATAAATGATCGAATTTTTTTTCAAAATTACCATCATGAAGGAGATATTTAGGTATAGAACATCCATGGCAGTCAGACTGCTTTTAAGCAACATTTACATTTTTTAGGAAAGATGCATTAAAAGAAACTAACTTGATTTTATATTTATTTACTGTAGATTCTTATCTATATATTACCATTTAGAAATAATTAAAATTATTGCATCTTTGACTAAATATTAGCATTTAATGTTTGACAATTTAATGTCTTACAGGGATCTTAAGAGATAAGACAAGTGACGATAAGTTGATGTATATCCCAAATTATGAAAGACAAAATTACCACTTCGATAGAATAAATAATTGGACACTATTCATTCTTATTTCTTAATCAGGCATTTAAAAAAAACTTTTGCGACTTTTAACATATCTTGTTTGGGTTGTAGAATTTATTAGTGTCCAAAGTTTTTGACCAATAATTTTATTGTACAGGTTTTCACGTGCTAGACAAGTTCCTATAATCACACAAGGATTTGATACAGCTGATCACAAATCAAACAACATCAATAATATCAACTCTTCAGCTAGATCTGTCCCAATTAATCAGGTTAATTTTCTTTTGTCTAAATTATTGAATACCATGTCAAAATTTGAACTACTAGCGGTTTCACACTCGGAGGACTCTAGGGGTTGAGGAGGGGGGAGTTGAATCCAAAACCTATTTTTCTAAATTTAAATTTTTTGGGGGGAGGGGGGTAATTTTTTTCTAGGAGGGTGGTGGTACCCCCCCACAAAATAGTTATAAACCTTCTCGGGACCTATGAGAAGCCACCTTGTTAAGGAGAACCCGATCAGTTCAGTGGTTAGCGAGATCCTTTGGTACAAACATACAGACAGACATAATCCTACTTTATATCTATAATACAAAGTAGAACGATGTCTGTTTGTCTGTGTGTCTGTTTGTTTGATTGTAGCGAAGGATCTCGCTAACCGCTGAACCGATCGAGTTCTTCTTTACAGAATAGCTTTCATAGGTCCCGGGAAGGTTTATAACTATTTTCTTGGGGGGGTGGGACACCACGAACCCCCCCAAAAATTAAAAATATCCCCCCTCAAAAAATTTTTTCTTTTTAAAACCAAAGTTAAAATATTGGGGTCGACTACCCCCCCCCCCATGAAAAAAAAATTTCTCCCCCCCCCCAAAGAAATTTCTTTTAAATTCATTTTTTTTAAACCTAAATTACGAAAAATTGGTTTGATCAAACCTCTAGAAGCTAGGGGCGAAGCCGCTAGTTATAGATATTGTATATGGCTTTAATAAAAAAAGATATAGTAGAATACGTTAAGAATGCTGCTTAATACTAGCAGTTTACCAAGTTATAGTAACAACATTTAGTCCCTTTCGTAGCAGCACCTCTTAAGTGGCGTTTCGTCGTATTTTGACACTAGCTTTTAATAGATTATTTTAGGTAAGGTTAAGTTAAGTTGGGTTAGGTGATTGCATTGCAGGGTTAGGCAATTGTCCCCGCAGGGACTAGAAAAGCTACTGTGAAAATACGACGAAACGCCTCTTAAGAGGCGTTGCCACGAAAGGGACTGTACCCCAAAATTTTGACACAACTATCATATGTAGATAAAATACCCAGAGATAGGGGACAATGGGCTGTTTATTACACTAGTCCCTAAAGCTTTATAGTGAAGTTTTCTTATTCGTTGGCTTAACAACTTTGGGGACTTTAAGAATTTTGATTGATTGGTTTATTGAGTTGAATGTTCAAAGTTTAAACCATTAATGTTACGCTACAGAAGAGTAAATTTTTGCTATCATCATTGGGGATGTACGTTAATTTATCGACCATTGTCTTATCCCTGTATTATTTAACTTTAGGTTGATCCCACAGATGGGTATGGGAAGCCTCCTTCTGCTGGCTCCAGAATCCGTCCTTCCCCTAGAGATCCTGTCACAGGTAGAACACATCAAGGACCTTTGATTGCTTGACTTTTGTCTGAAATCTGAATTAGTTTGTTAACAAATAACAAAGATGACGACATCCATAAAAACGAAGATACGCAAATTAAGCAATGGGGAAGGGGACTCAAAATAAATGTGACGTCATAAAAATGAGGGATGAGGAGAGGAGGAGTGTGAAAAGAGATGGATAATCCCCTCATTTTATGACGCTACATGGCTGATTTTTTTGAGTCACTGTGTCCCCTCACAGCTATAGGACAAACATAAATAATATTAGACATTGCCTTTATCTCGAATAAAAGTTATGTTATTAATAAAGGCGTTGTGTTTATGGATGTATGTATTCTATATAATTGTACCCCATTTGTCTTTGGAATCACAATTTGAAAAATCAAGTTTACAGGATCTAAAACCAGTTTCATAATAGATTTGGAAACTTTTTGTTATGGTTACACAATTATACCTTATTGTTATAGTAATAATTCATAACCTGACATAGAATTATTGATTTAGGAAAAGTACAAGCCGAGCCCTACTCAGGTCGAGTTGCCCGCAGTCAGCTGACAAGCAATGGTAACCAACATGCACCTAGAAGCAGTTCTTTGGATAATAGGTATCGTCTAACTTTAGTTGAAATAATATTTTTTTTCGGGAGGGGTTGGCACACTCCTCAAGAAAATAGCCAAAAATAAATTTAAACACAGTTGGTATATTCACTGAAACTAGTTGGGTAAAGTGAAATTAGACAGACAAACGAACATAGTTCTACTTTGCATATTTTTTCAATGAAAATTAGATCATTATTGAGTTCAAATGACAAAAATTGACCTAAAAATTATACAAATAGCTCAGTAACAACCGATTATATAAAATATTTTTAGGGGAGGAGCCGCCGGATTAAAATCCTGCTTGAAGTCCTCTAGCGGACAGGAATCTTTCAAACAAAGTGTTGTCTTTCAAAGAAGTGGTAAGTATTTTTCAGTATGGCTTCGAAACCGATTAATATTCGCAGGATTAGAGCCGGTTCTCAGCCAAACTAAAATAGCATGTACAGCAACGTATTACAGACAATTTTCTAGGAATATTCAAATGAAAAATCATAAGATTAATACCAGTTTTGTTGGGCCGGGCCTTCGGCCCTTTGGGGCTAAAACAACTGGTTTTAATCTTAGATTTTTCATTGTGATATCCGTCAACAGCTGTCTATAATACGATACGATAAATAAGAATTTCGGGTTGCAAAATATACTCTACATTTTGGTGTAATTGATGGTATACTTTCCTGTCTTTTAGTGAATTACAACTACCGGCTGAGTTCCTAGGTGATCTCTGAATTTAAAGGATAAAGATGGGAGGGGGGGGGGGGGGGAGGAACTCAATAAAATCACTTAATTGGGAGATCTTAAAGTACAAACATAAACATCCTTACTATCTTATAAAGTGTAAGACAATGGATAATAAATGGTATAGTCCTTTCCACGACATCCCTCCATAAGGGGCGATTCTTCGTATTTTTCACAGTAAGTTTTCTCCTATTTTTAGCCCCTGCGGGGGGCTCTAACCTTGCGGGGCCAATTACCTAACCCTCTGGGGCAATCACCTAACCCAATATAACCTAACCTAACCTAAAATAACCTATAAAAAGCCATTTTCAAAATACGACAAATCGCCCCTTATGGAGGGATGTCGTGGAAAGGACTATACCCATAAATTTAAATACATCCCCATTGACGATTAACAAAATTACTTGCAGATTAAATTATTGGTTGAAAAGTTTGGACACTAATAGCTTAGAACAAAATAATCAAAATTCTATCAAAGTACCCAAAGTTTTTGCCTAATTAGAATGTTGTGTTTAGAATCTGAGGATAGAAGTAAAACTAGGTTTGATATGGGCAGCGATTATGATTGGGTGGATCTATCTAATGGTAAGCTATTAAAAAATGATTGATTTTGAATATGGCATATTTTTTCTACATTTCTGATTTGTCCGAACGTCCATAATGGAGAGCTCTTATTGTTAATTTAGGCATGTTAGAATTGTTTAATCAATTTCAAACTTGTAATAATAATTCCTTAAACAATTGGTTACAATTAAGAAAGCGTAGCAACTATACAAAGATTACCAAAATTTCCACAAAAAAATCCTAGGTTCATTTTAAACATGATTTTAAAAAAATTTTCTAAATTTAAATCTGATATATTTAAGGTAATGGAACAAATGGGAGAGAAAGAGTGGCTAGGTAAATTAAATTATGTTTTTTTTAAAGCGAAGCTTTTCTATAATTAGGGTCGGTCCGTCCGTCCGTCCGTAACGAATAGCTTTTTTCGATAATTTAGGCATGTTAGAATTGTCCTATCGATTTCAAATTTTGAAACTCTATAATCATTACCAAAATGTCCGTACGTCCATTTTAAACATGATGATTTTTTTACTTTTTTAACATCAAATTTTTATGTGATCTAATTATCGGATTGATTTGATTTTTGGTATATTGATTCCTGGGACAAAAGGTATAATGTAATAAACGAAGCAACTCTATAATCAAGTCCTAAAAATGTAAGTATGTCCATAAACATTATCCTGTATCAAGCAGTTTTTTAACAAATTTACTCACAATTTTGCTTTGACTCTTATTTACTAAGTATATTTGCGATTACTTTATTTAATGAAATCTCCTAATTTTTAACATGTACAAAACGGCCTGCTGTATTGCATCAAGATCCATGACAGATCTATATAGGAAATAAACGTCTATAATCGAGCTCGAATTCTCCAAGTAAAGAATGTTAAAAACTCATAGTGCTCCAATAATCCCTATTAAATTCTCATTGACCAGAACGATAAGACCCATTATTCTACTTTTAGCATCATTAATTCAGTTTTTTTAATTCATGTTGCTATTTGAATAACATTGAAGTATTTAATTTCTATTCATAACACAGAAAATTTAAATTTATAATATAGTAAATCTAAGAAAACTTAGTTTTAATATAAATTGATTCGTGCGACACTCCCGTAATGTGGTCTGAAATTAAACTAAACATTTTAACCCTTTCAGGACAAAAATTTGAAATGAAAAATATTAGGTGTACATTCTTTAAAAAATGATAAAAAAAATAAGGCAAAACGTTATATCGTGTATTGTTACATTAAATATAGATAAAACAAAAAATTACTGAATAAATCAGTTAAACAGATATTATAAAATAAGACGTTAAAATCTTTATGTGCAACTTAATATTTTTAAAAGAAAGAGAGAGAACGGTTCGATAGAGAGAGAGGGAGAACGAGGGGATATATATAGAGAGAGAACAGGGGGATAGAGAGAGAGAGAGAACAGGGGGATAGAGAGAGAGAGAGAGAGAGAGAGAGAGAGAGAATTAGGGGATAGAGAGAGAGATAAGAGAGATAGAGAGAGAGAACGGGGGGATAGAGAGAGAAAGAAAGAGAGAGAACGAGAGAGAATTAGGGGATAGAGAGTGAGTGAGAGAGAGAGAGAATGGGGGGATAGAGAGAGAAAGAAAGAGAGAGAGAGAGAAAGATAGAGAGAGAGAAAGGGGGGATATAGAGAGAAAGAAAGAGAGAGAACGTGGGGATAGAGAGAGAAAGAAAGAGAGAGAACGAGAGAGAATTAGGGGATAGAGAGTGAGTGAGAGAGAGAGTGAGAGAGAACGGGGGGGTAGAGAGAGAGAAGGGGGGGGAAGTACATATTGAATTTTTGTATAAAATAAAATTTGAGTAAATATATCATTAAATAGCTTAAATACAAGATATTTTATTTGGACATACTAACGTGATAGAGCAGCTATGTAAAGCAATGGAAAAAAATAAAGATTTTAACTTTGACTTCATTAAAGGACATAACAGTTTCAAAAATTTTATTGTCGAGTTTGAATTCAATAGGACAATTCTAATATGCCTAAATTAACAAACAGAACTATCTGTTAGGGATATTCGGATGGACAGACCAACCCCCCCCTGTAGAAAAGTTTTGCTTTTAACAAGAAATACCTAGATCATTAACATTATACAATCCCTTTTCAAACTGACCAATAAATGAGGTTCATACTGGCAAGCTATGTTGGGAATATTTACACAATTTTTCAGGCATTGATTAGTAAATGAGAAAATCATATTTTCCCCTAATCCTAGCCAACAGACGAACGGACAGACATTTTGAATTATAAATGAGATTCGCTACTAAATAACATCGGAAAATGAATTTTGCAAATGTTCCATTATAATCTTGATAAAAAAATGTAATCCAAAACAAACATTTTAGCTATAGGCGGACAGAAGTGCATTGCTTTCCAAAAAATTAAACCTTCTATATTAAATAGCAGAAGGGAAAATAAACATTTCTCCTACAGTAATTTTATTTATTTCAGAGCACTTAAGACAGAAAGTAAAACTTTTTAAATTCAAATTTATTGACTTCGCTACTAACATTTAACAGATAAATAAGGATGACAAAATCCATAACTATAGAAGCTCTTGAATTTAAAAAATAAAAGGCAAAGCAAATGAAAGCAAAAAGGGTGCACAAAAGACAGACATACTGAGTAATGATACTTAGTGGTATTTGAATCTTTACACAAAAAATATCTTCGATAAAAGCTGGGAAAATTATTTAAGAGCATTACCGATAGACCGACAGACAATATTATTCTTAGAGTATACATGCATTGGTCAGCAAACATAAAATAAGCCTTCTGTCTTAACCCTGAAAGATCGGGCCCTCTACAAATTCTTAATACACCGGATTTTATACCTTAATATTTGCATCAGCCTTCTACCTTTCCAGTACGGATATTTAATATTCTCAAGAACATTACAGACCAGTGAACAACGTGAGCTGTAGGCTAGTACATTTATATTAGGATTATTCAGTTCTGAAACTATACAAGTATTAATGTCCGTTTGTCCTACCGTTTCAGTGCTTCGCTTTTATGGGTTTTGTCATCCTTGTTATTTCTAAAATCTTTATCAATAAGTTAATAATTTTATTACAAAACTGAGAGAGAAAACTATGTAGAATAGATAAATCTTCAATTATCTTAATACTTGGATATCTTGAAAAATATATTTATTGGAGTAGGTCTTGTGTAATTTAGGTCTTGTGTAATTAGGGCTTTTGTAGGATTAGGTCTTTTGTTGGATTAGGTCTTTTGTGATTACGTCTTTTGTACCAACATTTTTTAAAAAGCTAAATATTATATTTCGAAATTAAATCTATTAGATAAAATATTGAGTACTAGCGGCTACGCCCCTAGAGGCCTTTAATGGCACTTTAAATGTTTTTAAAAAATAATACGTAACCTTTCTATGTTTCATTCAAGTCTCTACGTAAAAAAATGATTATTTTGTGGTTTCTCTTGGGAGGGTGGTGGTACCCTCCCCGAAAATAGTTAAAAACCTTTCTGGGACCTATGGAAAGCTACCCTGTTAAGGAGAACCCGATCGGTTTATCGGTCAGCGAGATCATTTGGTACAAACTAACAGACATCCTGTTACTTTTTTTATAAGGATAATATGTATGTAGTAAATAAATAATTATTCGTAGAAATGAGAAAGTGCAAGTGCCTATAAACATGGTGGACAAGCCTACAGACACAAGGTTAGTCATGCTTATTTGTGTTCTTGTTTCATACATAAAGGTTGAAATTATAAAGAAGTAGCGAAGATTGGAAGCATTGATATCAGGGATCTAAATGCAGATGAAATTGATGTACATCTACATTGAAGATACACCAAATTACCCCTTCTGTAAAAGTGTAGGGGGGCTAGTTTTTAGTGTACATGTTTTACTTTAGGACAGGTTAGGGCATAGCATATTCCCGCATGGTTAGGTAAAAAGCTTCCTCACTCTTATTTTCATTTATTTTGTACGTAAAAATATGCGGGTTCTATGCTTGCTAAGCGCTTTGAGGGAAATCACACATGCTGCTATTGGCCATATAACTGTCCTTGTTATTAGTATAATTTTAAAATAAACAGTATTTTTTAGGTCATTTGAATTTTAATTTCCGAATGTGTACACAGTTTCCTCACAGCCTATCTCAATATTTACTACTAGCTAAAAAAGCTTCAAATTTTAATGTTTAAAATTTTGATCTTTTTGGAAGTTTGAAGCTTTTTTTTAGCTAGCAGTAAATATTGAGATAGGATGAGGAAACTGTGTACACATTCGGAAATAAATATCAAATGACCATTTTTTATTATCATTTAGCGAGGATAAATGTGTTGGCTGTGGCGGCATTAAAACTTCAGAAGAAACTAAAATTAAAATATCTAGTGGAGGGAAGGATAAATCTGGGGGTGAGAGCCCGGGCTCCAGACCTGTCTCCCCGTGTGATGCCTGCACTCAGACAGAGAAGAAAAAGTCAAACTGTTCCGTCATGTAATAGTTATTATAAACAGCTTTCTGCGGATATAAAAATACAATATTGTACAAAATACACGGAGCGATAGAAAGATTAGCATTAACAATTTTCTAAACAGCGTAAAGTGCCCTGAAAAAATGACGTCATACAATTAAATGACCAATGATAGGCCAGTATACATTGTAATTGACCAATGGTAAAATTCATACTGGCCTCTCATTGGTCATTATATTGTTAGACGTTTTTGGTGGCACTTTACGCTGTTTCTCATGTTTCGATGTTTTTATGGAAGGATTTTTTTCTCAATGTTTTTCAGTTCGGAGATTTTCTGAATGTTTTTGAAAACATTAAAAAAATATCAAATAATGGCAATGAAAAGTTTCGCTTTCAATAATGATTTGTTATATAAATTAATAACCTATATGTACTTTAATAGATTTATATAAATTAAATTAAATATGTGCAATTGTAAAATATATTTTATGTAAAATTGTAAAAATGCATCACATAATTAAAATTTAATTTTTGTACATAGGCAAAATTTAAAGTATTATTGTTTTTAAAAGCGATGCTCTTTTATGATTAGAGTCGGTCCGTCCGTAACAGTTAGCTTTTTTTTTTGTTAATTTAGACATGTTAGAATTGTCCTATCAATTTCAAACTATAAGTGATGATTTCTTTAACAGGTTGGTACGATTAAGAAAGTATAGCAACGACAACAAAGTACAATATTACAGTGTGTTTTTTTTGAGAACTTTTTTGAAAGCAATTTTACCCCTCTTACAGTTATCAGAATTTAATGATTAATGGCTTATTTTCTTCGTTTTTTATAACCATTTATAGAACATCAAAAAAATATTTTACTTTTTATTTAAAAAGTACAGTAAAATCAAAAATTCAAAACTTAGGTGTCAACATCTAAAAATGGTTTTAGCGCATTATTCTTAAGCTCAAATCTTCTACCCTTTGCAACCCTTCAAACTTTGATATGTTCTAGTACATGTCCGCAAAGTATCTGTATCAATGTTTAACTCTGTATCTCAACTTTGAAGCGTTTTGCAGGGATTCTTGCAAAGGGTAGAAGATTTGAGCATGAGAAAAATGCGCTAAAACTATTTTTAGATGTTAGCACCTAGGTTTTGAATTTTTGATTTTAATGTACTTTTTTAATAAAAATATTTTTTTGATGTTCTATAAATGGTTATAAAAAACGAAGAAAATAAGCCATCAACCATTAAATTCTGATAACTGTAAGTGGTGTAAAATTGCTTTCAAAAAAGTTCTCATAAAAAAAACACACTGTAGAAGCGAGGCATCTCAATAATCAAAAGTATTTAAGCAATTTTCCAACAAATCTATGTACAATTTTGTTCAAATTCACAAATCAATGTACTGCTTATAGAGTTTTGACACTCTACAATTGTGATTGTTCCTTTGTCAATTCATCTGATTTTATACCTTCGTTTTTATGGATGTTGTCATCCTTGTTATTTCATTAAACTACCCATGTTGATTATTAATATTTTTTCCGCAACTAAAAAAATATATTATTTTGTTTGTTATGCTTTTAATTAATAATAGTTGTTTTATAATCTAATGAATATATGTATGTCTTCCAAGTAATGTAAATTAAATTTATAATAGAGAGTATGTTTAATAAATTTTGAAATTATCTTTTTAAATGCTTTACAAAGGTCAAACTTACCTAAATATATAATATATTTTTTTCTAGCGGGTTCGCTCCTTGATTAGTTCATACATCCAGTAGGAACGGATGGGGTAAAGGGGGGGATCGTTATTTTAGCCCGCTGCAAGTTTCAATCTATTAGAGAACATGAAAACTGGTACAAGATTCAAGTAATGATATATCCATTTATTTAGAGGAACTTGAAGGAAGGCGGTGATTTTATTAGGAAGTCTACCCTTGACTTAAATTTTAGTTTTAAAAATATTTGAGTTACTTTTTCTAAGAAATAAGGAGGTGTAAAAGTTAATTCTAAAAGGGAGTTTGAAATGAAATTATACCTACATATCTTTTATGCCTGTTTTTTTCTGTCACAGTTTTTTTACTCACTAAGAAATTACTGCTGAACCAGAACCAGGACATGAAATAGACATAAACCCCGAACCACTTCATTATGCAATCTACATTTTTCTGGATATTTTGTCTACAGTAGTCCATAAGTGTACAGCTTTACAGTACATTGTTTCTATTTGTTAAAGCAACACGTATGATAAAAGAAAAAGATTCTTTTTAAAGTTAAAATGCTTATATTTCAATCAAAATCTATATTTTTTTTATTTTTTACCGATCCACGTCATTATGCAAATCAAAAGAAAATCAATGAGAAAACGTTTGTTTTGCACTTTTCTCCAATTCTAAAAAATGATTCTGATAAAATAGCAATATTTTAAGGGATTTATGCATTAATTATAATGAAAAACAGTTTAAGGTAGATTCTAATGATTTTTCTAAATAAGAAATAATTGAAAAACAGAAATTCTATCCTTATCACTTTAGAGGACAGCTGCTGACCCCCAGTCTTATGGATGAAGCTAGATACATGTTAAAGATAATAATTACCCTGAAAAGTATACAAAAATGTTTTTTGATGTGTTAAAAAAATCCATTTTAAAATCTTGATTTTGAGGATGATGGCCTTTAAGATGCTCTTACTGGTGGTGAAGGTGAGCTAAATGTTATCTAAGTACATGACCATTACAACAACTTGTCTATTAACCTATGTACCATTTTTTGTAGTCATAGCAGCCTCCAGTGGAGCCTCTCGACATGAAATATAACCATTATCAAAAAACTACATTATTTACTTTATGAATTTTAGTAATTAAAATTGCAATTTTTTTCTTTTTTAATATTGCTTGGCTGGAGGCTGCTATGACTACAAAAATTGGACCATAGTTCAGTATATATGTTTTCTTCAAGGGCATGCACTTTGATAACATTTAGCTCACCATCACCACCAGTAAGAGCATCTTAAAGGCCATCATCCTCAAAATCAAGATTTTAAAATGGATTTTTTTAATACATCAAAAAACATTTTTGTATACTTTTCAGGCAAATTTATATTTTTTACATGTATTTAGCTTCATCCATAAGACTGGGGGTCGGCAGCTGTCCTCTAAAGTGATAGGGATAGAATTTCTTTTTTTCAATTATTTCTTATTTAGAAAAATCAATAAAATCTACCTTAAACTGTTTTTCATTATAATTAATGCATAAATCCCTTAAAAAATTGTTATTTTATCAGAATTATTTTTTAAAAGTGAAGAAAAGGGCAAAACAAACGTTTTCACATTGATTTTCTTATGATTTGCATAATGAAGTGGATCGGTAAAAAATACAAAAATATAGATTTTGATTGAAATATAAGCATTTTACTTTAAACAGAATCTTTTTCTTTTATCATACGTGTTGCTTTAACAAATAGAAACAATGTACTGTAAAGCTGTACACTTATGGTCTACCGTAGACAAAATATCCAGGAAAATGTAGATTGCATAATGAAGTGGTTCGGGGTTTAGATATAAGACCACCAACTATTCAAGAAGTTAAAGCTGCTATACATACATAGTCTAAAGAATGACAAAGCACCTGGACCTGACTTGATAACTGCCGGAATGCTTAAGGCAGACATAGAACTTGTATGAAAATGAGTAGGGGGAACTAAACTAGCTTGAAATGTGTTGCCACCCCCAACACACACATAAACTAAACGCTATCGGAATAACCATAGTAAATATGGTAATTTTTTTCGCTTTAACGATAATATATTGTATATTACCTATTTTTATTTGTCCACTAATATCTACTGTGTTTCAGATGTCCATACTTGATGTTAAGACGATTCCTCCTGCGGTGCTCCTGGACCAGCTCTGCTATGACAAACCTCCCTAATGATCAGATTAACCAGGATTACGGTAACTTAAACGATAACATTGGTCTAAATCTTATGAATCCGATTTACGGCGACTACTTTAACGATTTTGAGAACGAATTCGGAATAAATTGCGTTTTTTCAAGTGAACAAGGTATCGTACAGAAACTGAAAACATTCAATGAAAACCTTCTCAATATTTTTAGTATTAATTGTCAGTCATTACATTCTAAATACAATGATATTGTCTCCACTGTAGACTTCTTTAGACAACATGATATCCACTTAAATGTTCTGTGTTTTCAAGAATTATGGCTGAATAAGGATGTAAATATGGATTGCTATGGAATTAATAATTACGATTGGCATGTTAAACTCCGCACAAAAAGTAGGGGGGGAGGGGTGGGTATTCTAGTAAGCAAATATTATAAAGTAGATAAACTATTTGATAAATTTTCATTTAAAGAAAATATTCTTGAATCTATTTGCTTAAAAATTTCCCACAATGGACTAAAGTTTTGCTTACTAAACTGTTATCGGCCACCCAATCAGAGTAGTGCTGAAATAGAAGAATTTTTTGAACTTTTTTTGGACCTGATTGATAGAATAGCAGCTTTAAGCATACCATACTTCATTGTAGGAGATTTCAATTTTGATCTTTTCAAAATAAATAATATAAATAGCAACTCCATGAGAATTATTGAGTCTTTTTCCTTTAACGGTATCATAAATACCGTTACCAGAGCTACTAGAGTAACTAGAACCACTGCAACCCTTCTTGATTTATTCGGGGTAGGTAACTTTATTCAAAACCTAATGTCTTCCTTTGTCTTAACTTCAAAAATCTCCGATCACTTGCCAATTATTAATTCATTCCGAATAGACAGAGTAAATAAACCCAAACCTCCAGATTTCTTTGAAAAAAGAGAATTGAATGATGAAAACTTTGATGCCTTAAACTATGCACTCTACCACACTAACTGGAATCACGTTTTAAACCAAGACAACACAAACATTGCTTATGATAACTTTATTTCAACCTTTTTGAGACTTTATAATGAAAAGTGTCCAGTTAGAAAAAAACGAAAAAACAAACGTACCCAGCCTCAGCAGCCTTTCATGTCAGACTTTTTATTGCGTTGTAGATTGCATAGAGATATTTTGTACAGCAACTTTTTAAAAGACAAAACAATTGAAAATGAAAGTATTTACAATGTCTATAGGAATAATTACAATAGGCAAGTGAGAAGAGCAAAGATTGAATATTACAGACAACAAATAAGAGATGCAAACGGGGATGGGAAAAAACTCTGGAAAACCCTAAAGGAAGTCATTGGGTTTAGTAAATCTTCCCCTGAGTGCACATACCTTCAAGTAGGCCCAAACAAAATTGAAAATGACCAAGAAATAGCTAATGAATTTAATCGTTATTTTAGTCAGATTGGGTCTTCCCTAAGGCCTGAAATTCCTTCCACCCCCAAAAATTTCTTTGAATATTTACCACCCCCATGTCAAGATTCCCTCTTCTTTGAGCCATTGTACCCCTTCAAGGTTATTAATATCATTCGTAGTATTAAACCTAAGCGTTCCACAGACATAAATGATGTCTCGATGTATGTTCTGTCTCGCTGTGCTGATACCATTGCCACTCCCTTAACACATGTTTATAATTTATCACTTCAAAATGGCACTTTTCCTGAAAAAATGAAAACTTCCAAAATAGTTGTCCTTCACAAATCAGGTTCACTCAGCGAGGCAGATAATCATCGAGGAATTTCACTCATTGACAACTTTTCCAAGCCCATTGAAAAATATGTCTGTGAAACGCTGGTTAAGTTCTTGGAAGATCGGTCTTTTTTTAGCAACCGCCAGTTTGGCTTCATGAAAGGAATCTCAACCTTTCACAATGTATTGAACTTAAGCACATTGATCACCCAAGCACTCAGTCGAGACACTTCCTGTATGGCCATATTTTTGGACATAAGGAAGTGTTTCGACATGATAAATAGGGACATCCTTTTTAGCAAACTGGAGAATTCAGGGATAAGGGGGGTTGCACTTGATTGGTTCCGTAGTTATTATGCAAATAGGAAACAGCGTGTATATTTTAAGGGCCTTTTCTCCTCCACAATTGAATTCATTATCATTGGCGTACTTCAGGGGTCAGTCCTGGGACCAATTCTTTTTTTGATTTTTATCAATGACCTTGTTTCATGCAGTGAAGAGATCCTAATCAATCTCTTTGCTGATGACGCAGTGGGCTTCATTGAAAAGCAGAATATTATACAATTGATCAACCTTGCAAAGGAGCTTGTCCCCAGACTGACCCAATGGTACAATGCCAATAAACTTCTTATTCACCCCCGCAAGACCAAATGTATGGTCTTTTCCTCCCCCCGTGAGATACTCACCCCCGCTGAGCTCGCCGCTAAGACCAACTTTGAAGTCTATGTAAACATGAATAATCATAACGAAAATGATGAGTCAAAAATCACTAAGTTGGATCTTGTGAGCGGTACCAATGAGGGTAGTATCAAACACTTGGGAATTCAATTGGACGAGAAAATGAAGTTTTCTTATCATCTTGAAAAAGTCTATAGCAAAGTCTCTAAAATAATTTATAGTATGAAAGTAATGCGTCATTTGTTGGACAAGAAACACTTAAAGCTACTCTATTCTTCTTATATTAAGTCGAATATCGAATATTGTTGTCTCCTGTTCACTGCCTGTCCTATGTATCTGTTAGCACCAATCATTAAGTTGCAGAAGCAAGCCATTAGAATAATCGAAAATTTACCTAGCAGAGCTCACACAGCTGAATTCTTTAAATCTAATGGCATACTTCCATTTAACCTGTTAATTGAATTCAATGTTTGTAAATTTATGCACGCCTATAAATTAGGCAATTTTCCCAAAATTTTCGAAAACACCTGGAATTTTGTTCAAGACAGACATACGTATGGCACTAGGAACAGGAACAACTTTGCTTACGAACCGGGCACCAATAGAAACTTTCTCCTGCACGCCCCTCTTAACTCTTTCCCAACTATATTCAACAACCTTCCACTTGAAATTAAACTAATTGATAATAAAAATATTTTTAAGAAAAAATGTTTTACTTATTACCTAAACAAGATTGAGTTTTAAAAAAGCAAATATTTTAAAAAAGCAAATATTTTATTTTTGAAATTAAACTGATTGATAATAAAATTATTCTCAAGAAAGATATTTTACTTACTTATTACTTACTTTCTTAAAAAAAAAGCAAATACTTTATTTTTTCTCTTCCTCTATTTAACAATTTTTTGTTCTAACTAAGTTTCTATTCGTATCTTTAGCCCTCGACTTTTTGTAAGCACTTAATTTCTATACCAAAAAAATAATAAAACAGCATTTCTTTAACCTCAAATCTCAACGAGTAGGTTCCGTAGGAACCGACATACATACCTATGTATAGAGTAGCTTTAGCATAGTTTGTTTCTTATCCACTTTATTCATTTTACATTTTATATTTTGACTTTGACTTCTTCTATTATATTATATATTTTTTATCAAGCAACTAACGAATCGCGCAACCTCTACCTCTATTTTATCTAATAAAAAAAATAACAAAGTTTTTTCATAATTTTGACCAAAAATATATTTATTTATTCAAATTTAGATATCGAAAATTTTGTTTAATATATGACTATCGCTGACTGGACTGGTTAAGCTCATGTAGTGGGCATAGCCATCTACTCGTCGTAGTCGCTGGAGTCATCGACGTCGTCGGGTTCCTGTTGGAGGAGCTCCTCCACAAGGTCCTGCTGGACGGTGACCAAGCGGTCCATGGTGGCGATGGAATCCATGTTGGCCTGGAAGGAGCGGGCGTACGTGGGCATTACTGAAATTAGCCTCACGACTAACCCATAGTTGGAGTACATCATGCGGAGGATCTCCTCATCGATGGCATCTTGGCGGAATCTCCTCCACATAAGTCTGTCGCCCTCGTACACGACGCCCATTAACCTCCTCTTGACCATAAACCAGAGGTCCAGACAGCGCCTGTCTACCCCCGGAAATGGGAGTAGATCAGGCACTGCCGCGAGGTTCAGCAGCTGCTGGACGCCGTGCACGGGTGCAGGATCATCGATTTCATCGCTTGAGTTCAACATGGCGATGAGCTCCTGCACCTGGTCTTGGAGGGGAACATCTTCTTCTCCTCCAGCCTCCTCCGGAACTTCCGGCGCCCCATCCGGTAAAGCACCTTGGCCTTGTCCAACTTCCTCTTCTTGATCTGACATTTCTGAGACAATTGAACTTTGACCCTACCCACCCCCATATTTATACCCCCCTTGTGTCTTAATACCATACATTATTCAATCTTAATTTAACTTATTAATTAATAAATAACTTTCCCTACTTCCGATTTCCCGCGTATTCCCCCTATGCTTTACAACCAATTGTCTCCCCCCCGCCCCCTCTTTTGCTTTATTCTTTTGCTTTATTCTGCCGTGCTTTACCGGAAAACCACTCTTCCCCCCTCCCCCTATTTTTCTCCCCCCCAGTATATACCAAACGATAGGCGCCGCTCCGTCTGTCTAGCTGGAAGTCACGGCCGCGCACAAACCACCCACCACTCCCCTTCTAGTTTTTTCCCCCCCTCCTCCCCCTAACCTGTTGAATTCCCTGACCCATCTCCCTTATTTTAACCAGTTTCTCACTTCACTTTTTTTTATGCTAATGAAAATTAATCCATAGCGAAATATTAACAGACATCCTATTACTCTATACATCCTTCATAAAAAATAAAAGTTCATAGCAAGATATCTAGGATTTATTAAACAAATCAATGAATTTATGATAATTTATGATATTTTAATACTTTTACTTTTTTGGATAAAACTAAACTGTATTATTCTTCAAAAACAATTTTATATTTCAATAGCCATATCAGTAACTTTTTGCAGTTTTTTTCTGTTGATTCATTGTTGATTTTTGTTGATTTTTGTGAACATCATGTGGACATTTCCGCGGGTGTTTTTGCGGATATTTTTGCGGATATCTTGTATATAAAGTCGTAGAGAACTTGACCGTAACTGGTTCAAACCGGAAATGGCCAACTTCTGGAACTATAGCTGGAGACAGGCCCCCTCTTGAGCAGTTATCCGCTCAGCAATTTCACCCAATTTAGCTTCATGAAACTCCATGTCCTTGTTTGGGTTGTATAGTGTGAGGGCCAACTCGGTTTCTAAATAACCCTGTTGGTATAGAAGACGGGCTACCTCACGACGTACTTCGTCACTGACATTGTCACCATTAACTATATTGAGAAGTCGTTCATATGTTATTGTCAATCTATTGCGTAGCGGCTGCCACATTTGTTGGTATTCTTCCTCTCCGAACATTTCGTGTCTAAACAATAGTAAGATTTAAACCTCACTAAAGCAAAGCTATAACCAAATTACGCGCGCAATAGCACGCCACAGTCTTTTTTAACATGACCCACTTTCACCCTTTTACCTTCAAAAAGGGGTGGAATCAATGGATTAATGATACGTTTTCGCCTTCCCTTAAAACCCCCTCCCCCCCCCCCCTCTTCCTCTCCCATTTTGTTGCCCCATTCACAGCCATGCTGTGACCAGTTCTCAAAACACAAAAATCAGATTCCGGAGGAATCGAACCATACATATTTAGGGACACACTCCCATTATCAAAATACCAAAATCAGATTCCGTAGGAATCGCATATGACCTATTCTTAGGATTTTTTATATCCATTCTCAAAAATAAAAATCAGATTCCGTAGGAATCGAAACCAACCATTACACCTTGTTCACTTAAGTACACGATATGATTATTATTAGGGTATTCTTGTCCTTTTTTGGACTTTTCTTTGGTTTTTTTTTGGATTTTTTGGATTGGACCAAGTGTTATCGCGAAATTTGCCGTTATCCTGTAATTATTGGTGTGGAGATGTCCTTAAAACCCGGACAAAACTCCACTCTATAATGAAAATAATTTGATATAAAGGAAACTGTCTATTTGGAGCTGAAAAGGGATCTCAACGGGAATAGCGACTCCTTATGGAGGTTTTGGTTCCTTAATTGTTCCGAATTCACGCTTGGAGAAGTTGCAACTGATAGTAGGAGGATGTCTGAAATACACAGCAAGATATTGTTTCATTGTTAAGATTATTATTTATTTGCACATATAACATTGTATCGGCTTGGCAAGCGTCAAAGTACACCAGTGGCTCCACAACCCTTAAAGGGTTATGCCAACTATCTGGTACAATGTTGCATGGAATTTTTATTGTAAAATATTGTCTCCATTCAATTTAAACTGGCCTGGTAACTAGGTGGAGATGAAGTTCGGCCAATTCCATGATAGGTACTTAATAATTGTTATTATGTATATTATTATCTAACCTGCACCAAACACAACAAACCAGATGAATCAAACAAATCAAGCATAGTAACATAATTTATAATATATATCTAATAAAATATGTTGTACCTTTGAGGAAAATAAATCTTATCTTATCTTATCTAGATCTTTCTGCTAGGACTCTAACTGATCTATTTGACAAAATTTGGAGGCAAGAAAAGATACCAACGGACTGGTCTAAAGGAATTATCATAAAACTACCTAAGAAGGGAGATTTGAACAACTGGGATAATTAGAGAGGAATTATGCTGCTTTCTATCCCAAGCAAGGTCCTATGTAAAGTTATTTTAAACAGAATTGATGAGAAAATTGACAATAAACTGAGAGAAGAACAAGCTGGATTCCGTGCTGGAAGGGGCTGTGTTGACCAAATTTTCACACTTAGGACGATTATTGAACAATATGGTGAATTTAACAAGCCACTTCATGTAAATTTTGTTGATTTCTCTAAGGCATTTGACTCCATACACAGACTAACACTCTGGAAAATACTAAGAAGTTATGGTATACCTGAAAAGATGATAATTATGATAACTAAATTTTATGACAACTTCCAAGCCTGTGTTTCAGTTGGAAACAATAAGACATCTGATTTTTGTCAAAATAAGCACTGGAGTTAGACAGGGATGCATTTTATCACCTATTCTATTTATATTGGTCATTGACTGGGTGATGAAGAAAACCACAGAGGACAAAAAACGTGGTCTACAGCTGGGCATACTAGGACACATAGAAGATCTGGACTTTGCTGATGACCTGGCACTGATTTCAGAAACAATCAAACATCTACAAGCTAAGACAGATAGACTAGTCAAATATGCAGGACAAGTCGGGCTCTTTGTTAATGTCAAGAAGACCGAAATTATGAATATACCTACAAACCCAGATCAAAGTATAACAATAAATGGTGAACAATTGAAACAAAGCAACAAATTCACCAGGAGTGTTATCAGCAGTGAAGATGGCTCAAAAGCTGATATTAAATCAAGGATTGATAAGGCTAGGGTTGCTTTCAACAGTCTACACAACGTTTGGAATTCAAAGAACCTTGCTCTGAAAACAAAAATCAGACTTTAC
Source organism: Acartia tonsa (assembly GCF_053477335.1). NCBI lineage: Eukaryota > Metazoa > Arthropoda > Copepoda > Calanoida > Acartiidae > Acartia > Acartia tonsa. The sequence goes on along the minus strand of NC_137266.1, from coordinate 10,608,295 downwards.
AACAGTAATGTGAAATCAGTTCTTCTTTGAGCTGAATGTTGGAGAACTGTGAAAACTGAAATAAATCAACTTTGTGCATTTCACAATAGCTGCCTAAGAAGAATCTGCAAAATATTTTGGCCAAACAAAATATCAAACATTGAACTGTATGCTAAGACCAAGTGCAATAGTATCGAAGCAGAAGTGAAATATAAAAGACTAAGATGGCTAGGACATGTGCTCAGAATGGAACATAACAGGATTCCAAAAAAGTGCTTAAAATGGAACCCCACCACTGGTAAACGTAAACAGGGACAACCAAAAAAGACCTGGAGGCAGAGCACTGAAAAAGACCTCATTAATTTAAAATTAACATGGGGAGAAGCTGAAAAACATGCCAAGGACAGGACATCATGGAGGAATAGGGTGGCCGTATTCTCTGGACTACAGAGTCCAAAAGAGAGACGCGTTTGAACTGAAGATTAATTTACCGACAGTGTTTCTTCACAACTAAAAGCTAGCTCTGATTTTAAAAAATGAAAAAAAGCTACAGAAATCCAGCACAAAATATGGACTTTAAGTACGGAATTCAGGACCTCCCAGCTACTTTCAGCCACGGTGGCGGTAAATTCGAGATTTGCAGGAAACCTGGAGGATCAGGACTCAACCTGTCAGTTTAAAAATTTTTTTTGTTCTTTACCTGGATAAACCTGCCAGGTTTGCTGGTATCTTGTGAAATGAGATATAAAATTTTTTTCAACACTCAGATATGTCTTATCAGCAGATTTGGAGTCAGAGATAGAAAAAAAACCATTGTTAATAGTTATTTTTCGTATCGTAGTTTGGACAGCTTTTCGAGGATAATAAACTGAAAAATTTTAAGATTAAAATAAGTTTTGTTAGATCCGTGGGGCTGAAGGCCCAGACCAACAAACATTATATTAATCATATTTTAATTTCGTGGAAAATTTTCTATAATACGATGCTTTTTCACTGGAATGGTTTTTAAATAATGAAAATTATGTAACACCAATGAAAAAAAAAGCAACAAACTTTTATTCAGAAATACGAGTTTAGTTAGATACTTGAGTAACGCATATATTATTACTTAAATGTTGTATCAAAACTTTAATAAAGTGATACTAGTAGCTGGCTAAAATAACGATATCCAATTCCACATTACCCTACTCTAGGAAAAAAAGGATTGACCAATATATTTACAACCTAAATTAACGACAAAGTTTCCTCTGTCAGTACATCAACGTATTCTAAATCCATTTGTACAGGCAGAAAATACCTAATTATAAAGTAGCTTCGAAAAAAAAGAACACGATGACTAGAAGATGAGATAATATAATTGAAATCTAATAACTATAATTAAAACAAATAGTAATAAAATTGTCAATAAGAACTTTATATACAAATACATATTAGGTCAATTCAACACACCACATGCGCAGTTTTCGGATCTAGTGCACTTCACAGTAAAATGTTCCTGGGAACGATTATTTTCAAAAATCTATGAATATTAAAGGCTACTAGCTGCCAAACTGCTGAACGTACGCACTATTTTAGCTGCTTTTGAAGGCCTACACATTATTGTATTAGCAAAGATCCAAGCATGCACAGTGAAAGCTTGACTGAAGAAAACACGCGTAAAAAGTCTTTTTCGCGCATTTATGTGCGCTTCAAGATAACTGTGCATTATTGAGAAATAACAGATGTTTGGCCGCTAGCAGCTTTAAAGTTCTTCGATTTTTGGAGTTAATCGTTACCAGGAACATTTTACCGTGAACTGCACTAGATCCTATTTTTCTATTCTGAGTCATTTCTAATACTTTTAAATTTATAGATTTTTGGGTTATTTATTTTCATTATTTATTTATATCCAAACGTGATATAACTTAACTATGTGTGATTGTGGGGATATGAAATGCATAGTTGCTTTTAAAAATTACCACGATGTAAAAACAATATTTATTTTTAATGACCTAATCTAATTTATTTTTCTGCTAGTCTAAATTTAAAAACGAGAAACAATTTGGCACTAAGACGTTTTAGTTAAAAGGGGAAGTTTCACGAAATGCATTTGAACTTAATTTAGTGAACCGCATATTTTATCCTGGTTAAATGGTTAAACTACATTTATATGGCATATATTTGAAAAAATTTCAATTTTCTACCACATAGTTTTTGAAATATCAAGACTCGAAAATCGTCTTTTTAAATTGCATATATCACAAAAAGACAATTTTCAGGTCTTGATATTTTAAAAACTACGTGGTAGAAAATTGAATTTATTTCAAATATATGCTATTTAAATGTAGTTTACCCCATTAACTAAGAAAAAATATGCGGTTCACTAAATTAAGTTCAAATGCATTTCGTGAAACTACCCCTTTGAAATCAAAATATGTTGAGTATTTTTCTTATGTTTATGAAGTATGAAATGTGTACTCTTTAGTGTTGCATAAAAATAGGAATTTTTCCAACTACCCCTTGCAAAATTTTTATTAATTTACAGTATCCTATCCAGAGCTCGGCCGCGCATAAGCCTCAAATTTAAACCCACCTATGAACAAAATATAAAATTCTGAAAAGATTTATTGTATGTTTAGGAAAATGTTTAGACATCCAGCTGAATTTTAAAGTAAAGTATGACGATTTCACTGAGGCTAACACGCGGCTGCCGAGCCCTGATTCTATCTATGCAGGATTTATTTGAAGTTAACAGTTTAATAGAAAGGCAAGATTTCTGACTAGTAATACATTTTAGGCAGGGATCAAAAGGGATAAGACAAAGGACGATAAATTTATGTACATCCCCAATGATGATATACAAAATTACCCCTTCTGTATATTACAATTAATGATTAAAACGTTTGGACGATTAACTTAATGAACCACCCAATCAAAATTCAAAAATTCCCAAAGTTGTTATGTCAACGAATAAGAAAACGTTATTATAAAATTATGGGGACTAGTGTAATAAATAGTCCAATGTCCGCTCCCTACCTGCATTTTAGGATAAATCTATTTGTGTAATATTGTAAAATAATAATCAGAGTATTTTTTATTACTTTGGGTTTATATTAAAAAAAAAGAAGATTCTTATCTTATTTTAAAAACACACAACAGCACTTTCTTAAGTCTAAAAAAGATTATTTTACATCAGGATCCATGTTTATAATTTTGTACATTACTTTTAAAAAAATGAATCATAAGGTAACATTACAATTTAAAATAAAAACTGGAATGGTTTAAAAGCTGAACTGTCTTATTCTAAGTATAAAAGTTTACCACATACACAAAAGTTACAAAACAAATAATTAAAAAAAACATAAAATGCAAATTACTAAAAAAAACATGTATAAAAAAAGTATACGTAAAAGAGAATACATAAATAATATCAATTGATTACATATAACAAATATCATTTCAACAAATAACAAATAAAAATGGCAGCTACTCGGTCTCTAATCATTATTGATATTCTTAAAAGAAGACCCTAACAATGGTTTGTGCTTGATAAAAGTAAAATACCTAACTTGATATAATAGCTGAAAATGGTAAAAGATTGCTTATTTTTGGTAACAATATTTAATGTAAAATTAAAACTATTATAATATTTAGTTGAGTGATGTACCAATCAATGGTAACTTTTATTCTTGGTATTATGATTACGTTTCAAGATTGAAAGTTCTTTCAGACGACGAATTTAAATGTTTAAAGTCACCAATTTCAATGTCTAAATGGCTAAAAAAAAATACAATTAAAAATGGTAAAATATTGAGTATAGCTTTTTTTCTTCACTGGATACAGGATTGTTATTAATCTAATGATCAAAATCAGTCAATACCATTCCGAACTGTATATATAAAAAAAAACAGATTAACATTGTTGGAATATTATGGATTAATTTTGCACCTAACCTTAATAGTAATAAGTACTAGTGGATATATGTATGTCAGGGGATTTTTTTATTCAGACTTTTTTTAAAATTCAGGAAGTGCAGTTGCATTTATTATGCCATTTGGTGAAAAAAACACTTGTGTAAACATTTAAACGATTTTGGACAATAATTCACTTTGAATTTTTTATGCCTTCCATTATGGGAATGAAAAATTTATTGCTTTAAACTATGGCTTCATGGTGCTCCCAAAACATCTTAGGTAGAGGAATCAGAAATCAAAGTCTGTTTGAAAAATATCTCGCTTCTAGCCTGAGAAAATCTCAAAAACCTTTAAAAATTGGCCAATTCCCAAAAAATGGTGATTTTTCACCATGGGACACAATAAATGCAACTGCACTACTTAAATTTCAAAAAAGTTTGAATAAAAAAATCCCCTAATGTTATATATTAATAATAATAATAGGTTATAACAATAAATAATATAAATTGGTTTGTTGTTGAGGTGTAGTAGCAGGGTTGGTTGTGGGTGTCATTACTTTTTCTTGGCTGTAATTTTTAGGTCGAATTTTTTTCTGAATGCATACCACCATCTAAAAATATTCAAAATATCAGTCATTTTGAACAAATCTCTCCGAATCTTTCATATTATTTTCTTCTTTTTTTAGCAATATTTTCTGCCTTTATAGTTCTACAAGTTTCTTTATTTTTACCTATCTTTTAATATGTAAATTAAATTAATATGATTTATGTCATTTAGACTGAAGAGGATGCAATGTCCACCGAAATATATTTCCATAAATAACTAAGAAGTATCAAAGACTTTTTCACTCAGTGAATTTATCATTTAGAAACAGTGTTCATCATGACGAATCATCTCCATGATGTTATAGGCGAAACATCTATTCTCCATAATAAAAAATTAAAAGTTTGTAAGGTTTGAGAACACAGCTTTTTGGGCAAATAAACGACAGATGATTGTAGAGTGATCTCTATATATTATCAAATGCTTTGTTTTTGTCAAGAAATAACAAAATGAAGAAAACAAATTAAATAAACTGAACACCACAGTCATGTAATAAACTTAGCTATAATATGAATTATAGAGATGTTCAAGTAAAAACATGATTTAATATTTGATCAAACGATTAATGCAATTTTACCACAGTTTAGAACTATTTTTGTCCATTACAAGAAGAAAAAAGGTTTTAAAGATCATACCTGTAGGCTTCCAGTCTTGACAAGGTAAAATCTTCATCCCCATCTTTGTGCTTTAAATCCTAAAAATAATTTTAATATTGGTCAAAATTTTAAAATCAATCAGTTTGATCTTGCGTTAATTCATACAAATATTTGGGGGCAGATAAAAGGTCGTCAATTTTAATAAGTGTTGCCCTCCCTCCATGGCAGCTAAAAATCACGTTTTTTAGAATTAATTTCTTTATTAATGAGCTGCATCAAATTACTTCATAGAACAGCTGGAAATGGTTTCTGATACTTATAGCCACAAGAAATAATAACAACTGAGGTGTTACAAACACACAGGCACTTTTGGTATAAAAACAAATGGATATTATATAATATACGTGGATATTAAGATAGGACAAAAAAAATTTTCATCAATTTAGGTTGCTAATATGGAATTCATTAATTGGTCAGTAAGAGGGCGGGGGGATATCGTTATTTTAGCCCGCTGCACGTTTCACTTTTTTTTTAGAAAATCTGGTGTAATATCCAAGTAATAATATATCCATAGATAGACATAACATTACTTTAATACTTTCCAAAAGGCATATAAACAAGGATGACAACATCCATAAAAGCGAAGCACTGAAACGGTAGGACAAACGGACATTAACACTTGTATAGTGTCATAACTGAATTATCATAATATAAATGTATAAGAGTCAAAGCAAAATTGTAAGTAAATTTGTTGAAAAACTGCTTGATTCAGGATAATGTTTATGGACATACTTACATTTTTAGGACTTAATTATAGAGTTGCTTCGCTTATTAAATTTTATTTTGTTGTCCCAGGAATTAATATACCAAAAATCAGATCAATCGGATGATTAGATCACATAAAAATTTGTTGTTAAAAAAGTAAAAAAAATCAACTTGTTTAAAATGGACGTACGGACATTTTGGTGATGATTATAAGGTTGCTACGCTTTCTAAATCGTACCTAACTACTAAAGGAATCACCATGCAAAATTTGAAATCGATAGGACAATTCTAACATGCCAAAATTAACGAAAAAAGCTATCCGTTACGGACGTACGGACGGACCGACCCTAATTATAGAAAAGCTTCGCTTTTAAAAAAAGCTGACCTTAACAAAACTGATGACAGATTTATAGCTGAGATGATCCTCATTCTCTGTGCAGAACTGGATCACTCGGTCCTCGTCCGCAGATTTCAGATTCACCTGAAAATTATTTAAATTAAAATCATTTAATACAAGGACAAGATACATAATAACAGTACCTAGTCGAGAACAGTATGTTCATTACTTAAGGCCAGGTTAGGTTAGGTTGTATTGGGTACTAGATAGGACTGCAAAACTACCCCCCGATAGGCACTTTGAGGAAAAGTACCCTGAATTCTAATACCAAATAAAATTGAATATGTGACGTTTAAATTCTTATTTAGGTTGTACTCCGAAGATTGTATAAAAATCGAATCATTTTGAACTTTTAATATCAAATTATAAATAAAAATACTGAAAAGCCCGTAGACAAAATTATTTTGGTAGATAACACTTTTGTTCTATTTTTCTAAAAAAAGCTTGAACTTAAAATTAAAATGATACCTTTTTAAGGATAGCCATTCTATCTTCATCAGTCTCGCCAAGAAGATAATCAAATAATACCTAGAATAATAGAAAAAATATGAAAATATACATGAACAAGAATAGTTTTCATAAAAACAGATGCCTTTATGAAATACAGTTCTTTCGTGCGAAGACATAAATCTAACCAAAAAAAATAAGTTAGAGCTTTATGCTAATTTACTTAGATAGACGGACGGATGTACCGACAGACGAATGACTCTTTGGGACCATCGTTTTATATGTCCCAAAGGCAATAAGAAATGGCGAGAAAGCATTACAATTTTTTGTTTGAACTGGTGAAGAAGTGAGAAAAGTTTCAAAAAGGCATAGAAATGATGAAAATGAAAAAATCTTAAGAGTGTGACAGAATTAGAAAATAGGACTTTTAAGGGACATTGCCCAGGAAAAAAAGCCATTTTGCATCCAGTTTATACAGCTGACAAATTTTTGTACCTAGTATTTCAAACTTTGTAAAAATTTACTAATGTAAAAAAGTACTTACTTTTGGTGTGAGATTATAAATTTGCAGGGCTTGCTTGGGGGTCATCTTGTAGCTGACAACCTTCCTAACTGCTTGCTCCAGCGGACCCTCCCCTTCCTCATCAGATCCGGATACCTTCCCCTTCTCTTGTTCTTGCACCTCCTTGATTAAAAAAGCATTTTAAATGGCCCACTACATAATAAGACAGTTGACATTTTGCCATTCAAACACAGAAACACCAGTCAAATCTTTCTTTATAAATAAAAAAAAAGTTGAGGGACGACAATCACATAATACCCCACCCACCTCATTTTATTAAGTGCCACAAAAAGCTTTAATTATATAGCCAAAAAAAACTCCGCCACTAGTGGATAAAATCGTGATTTAACCATACCTTAATATATTTATTAACCTTCTTTTCTGCAGCATTTGTATTGTTGCTGTCAGTGGAACCATTTTCATCAGATTTAGCTGCCAGGGAATCTTCAGAATTTGAAGGACTTGACGTGGATCTCTTAGCATTTTTCCTTGATAGAAGCAATGTTAGTTTTACACAGGGAGGGAGGAGACATTGGACTGTAAATTATTCTAGTATCCAAAGTTTTTAAGACACAATCTCTCATTGATTAGCTGAAAAACTTTGGATATCTTGAAATGGAAGGGGAGTTAAGTTTTATCATAAAATCATCCCTAGACTTAAGTTTAAAAATAAAATAGCCTAAATCCATCACAGGGCGGTCCTATGTAAAGCTTTCCTAAACTGTAGAAGACATACGGTTTACAGGTAAAAAATATCATAACAGACATTTAAAATATCCCTTTTACTTCATACAAAGGATTATCGAAGTTGCGGGTTTCGTCGTATTTTCACAGTAGCTTTTCTCCTATTTCTAGCCCCTGCGGGGGGCTCTAGCCCAGCGGGGCATATTTCTAACCATGAGAGGCAATCATTAACATTAACTTATTCTATCCTAACCTTAAATAACCTTTCAAAAGCTATAGTGAAAATGCGATGAAACCCGCAACTTCGTTTTCTTTCCATGGACCGGATTATGTTATAATCCTTTTATTTTGTAGAAAGAAAATAAAATCTTACTTTGAATTGATATCTTGTTGTTTATCTGTTAGTTTGATACTATTATTAATACTGGTTTCTTTCTTATTGGTTTCTCCTTTACTATCAGATTCATCCTCCAATTTTACCTGAAGTTAAAATATTTATGAACTGAAACAAACTTTCAATTGCTTGTAAACAGTAACAAGCCCCTTTCACTCCACAGGGCGAGCATATGCCGCTGACAATTTGTCAGTGTTTCTGTAACAATATGGCTTTATATGGATATGGGATAGGGTTGTCAGCTTTAAGCCCTATGATTGCGGTGTAAAGCGTCCATTTGCCCATCAGACAACCAACTCTTTGATTGCACGATGACCATTGTTCAAGAAGTCCTAACTGTGCATGGTAGTGAGTTGTGCATGTACCAGCAGTAGGAACCATTTTTATCGTCTTTAGTTATGACGCGGTGTCGGACCGAGATTCGAACCTAAGAATCCAACTCTGTTTGGGAGAAGCTACTATTGGCCTAAAATTTTCCCAACCCCACCAAAAAAAATATTTAATTAATCCTTTCTATTCTTCAGAATAAAAATACCTTGATTGAAAAAAGTACATGTAAACAAAAATATTAAGGTCACGATCAACGCCGTGTTAAATATTATTCCTTCTTAAATGACCTTGAATTTACATCGAAACTTATTATAATGAATGATATTTTGTTAGAATTAAACAAACCTTAACATTATCAAGAGAGAAATCTTTGTTTGCATTATTTTCTGCCTCTTTTCTTGCCAATAAATCCTTCTTTCTCACTTCTCGTAGTGATGATGTAGTTTTTACTGGTTTTACTGAACATTCAAACAATAAATATTAAATTTGTAATTGGATCAGGGATCTTAAGGGATAAGACAACGGTAATAAACTGATATAAATCTCTAGTGATAAAAAACAGATTTACCTCATCTGTATATAAAAGTATAAGGGTAAAGACAAGTTTGGTAACTTTTAGTTTTTAGTTTTTGAGTCAACATAGAACACTATACTTAAATCTTATAAAACTTTGAGTACCAGTTCATTTTACAATCCAATATCCTCTCCCTTCCTGAATATTTTATCTGATAAAAGGATAAAAAGTAAAAAAGAGATTTCAAAGATCCCGTTAAGTGTAAGTTTATTATAATGTATAATTCTAGTATTGATTGTTTTCCTGGTGGAGGTGGTGGTACTGCGGGAGATTCGCTGCGCTGCTGCTCAGTTGTTGACGTTCTCCTGGAGCTTGTTCGTCCTTGTTTAGGTGCCAGAACTAATAAAGGATTAGTTATGATGGGAGCAGGAGCTACGCTGCTGCTGCTACTGCTGGTAGTCAGGTTGGATTTTACTTTTTCCAGGTTGGGTTTTATATCGTTCATCTCCCAGTAATCCTGAAATATTTTTGTGTTAAGCTTTTTATAATAACAAACGGTCGCGCCCCTAAAATCTAGGGGCTCTATATTCCAAGAGGGAAAAATATTTCAAAAACATTTTTAAACGTGACCAAACGAATATTTTTATCATATTTAGTCACATATAATTAAATCCCATAATAGAGGCGACAATATCTAATACCTATTACATGTATGAAATAAACGCAGTCATTTCGCACCAAAATGTTATTACTTGAAAACCAATTATGTGGCAAGATTGTTCCTCCTCTATAACTCTAATTGATTTGAAAGTTTACCTTTGTTGGTGTTATCTCAATGGGAGCAAACACCTCGCCAGGATTTTCATCTTCTCTCCTAGACAAAATAAAACATTGAAATATTTTTTGTGAGGCAATTTCTTCATAAATCGATGGTTAAGCTATGTCTCTAAATGTCTTAAGTTAATAATAAGAAATTAGATTTTATAAAAAACTTCGCCTTAAAAAAAACAAAAAAAATACAACGACCATTTCAAAGTTTATAATAGTGAATTTTTTAAGTATTTAGTTTACAATATAGTCCACAGATATCTCTATACCTAGTAAAAGAATACTTACTTGTGTCTATCCATGTGACGTTTTTAAGTATTTGGTGCACAATTAAGTCCACCTAAGTCTCGAGAGTACAAGAAAACTTACTTGTGTCTATCCATGTGACGTTTATAAGTATTTGGTGCACAAGTTAGTCCACAGATATCGCAGGTTATCTTCTTTCTTTCTGCTTTGCTCTTTACCTCCTAAAATCAAATTAAATATTGTTAAATCATCCATTTGAGTGAATTATTATAGGACACCTGCCATATTTAGCCAAGAAAGCCAATTATAAGGATGCTCTTTGCAAAAGCAAATATTTAGCATTATTAATTTGAACCACGTCTTTAAGCCTTTAAGGAATACGCTTTTTATAAAAAGACTAACTCTTTTAACACAACCAGACAATTAACACAATAAGATAACAAGAGGCCTAACAAAGCACCATACCATAAAGCATAGAAACCCTGCTCAAAAGAAACGCTACCCTACAATCAATTCTTACCGTTTGTTTCTGACTGGGTGAGGCAGAGCGCTGCAGTGACAAACTTTTGCTGTAAATATCCTTCTCCTCCTCATCATGTGACTGTGCACTAGCTGTGCCCATATCACCTTCTGGTCAATACGATATTTAATATTTTTTGTCATACTGTTACATTACAACCTTTATCCTTTTACCCGATGAATGGGTAAGTTTACACAGAGAAAGGGGACATTGGGTTGTTTACTATACTAGTCTCCTAAGTTTTATAATATCGATTTCTTATGGGTTAACTTTGGGGGCATTAGTGCATTTTGATTGGTTGGGTCATTAAGTTGAGAATTTAAACGTTTCAACCACTAATTCACATCTACAAAACAGGCAATTTTTATGGATGTTTATCAATTTATATTTGAGTTAATAAGGTTTCAATTAGACTAGGTACAGGGTTATTAAGGAATAAGATAATAGCCGATAAATCGATGTTCATTTTCTACACCCATAATTACGATAAACATAATAACCGTAAATAAAATTTTAAAGCTATGAATAAGAAAATATGTTTTTAAGACTCAAATGACCCCTTTCTTTCTTGTGTGGTATTTAGTTTTACAAATCTTTAAACCCCAACTACTATTAACGTAAACGTTCTTGTGTATGTTCAAATTGTAGTAAAATATTAAATATCATTCCTGGTTCAACTTTAACGTTATCCTCTGTTGCAGACAGAGAGGATTTACCCGTACTTGGCACTAAATCAATATTATATTGGAAAATAGTTATTTATCGCATCGTATTATAGACAGCTTTCCACGCATATCAAAATGAAAAATGATAAGATTAAAACCAGCTTTGTTAGCCCCGAGAGGCCAAAAGCCCGGGCCAAAAAACTGGTTTTAATTTTTTGATTATTATTTTCACATTCATAGAAAATTGTCTATAACTAGATGCTATACATGATTTTTCAGTATGGCAGAGAACTGGTTCTAAAATAGGGTATATAAATCGGTTTTTGAAATCATACTGGAAATAGTAATATTTATTTTATAAAACAAAGAAAAATCAAAATGGACAAAGTACTAATGCTTGAATCCCAGCCTTAAACACCAAGTAACTCTGCCACAGACTTACATTTATAATTTCATTACTGAGATATCATATGGCATATCATTATCAGTTGAGGGAGGAGTGTTTTTTTCCTGTTTGGATTTAAAAGCCTTATTGAGGTATCCCACTTGGGCTTTAAATTTCAGCATTTGAAATAAAAAAACTAATAATGCTATTTCATATAGTTCTAAATGAAACGGCATTATAGGCGGTGTTCCTAAGGAGAAAGTTGCAGCTTCCCTCCTCTCCTCCAGCTCATCCCCTGCTGAGCCTTATTGTGGCTTGTTCTCTATATTCTTAATCATATTGAGGAGAAATCAAACTACAAATTTCAGTACAACCACCTAACCAACTAAACAAAAATGCATGTTTTTTACATATAAAATAAAATGAACTAAACTTACTGAAGTTATCAGCTTCATGTTTCATGAGATGTCTCTTCATGGCATTCTTGGGAAGTCTCTTTCCACACTCCTGGCGTCACGGATTTAGGGATAAGTAAATATGTACAAAAATCGGCATCCCTGGTAAAATTGAAATTGGGGAGGAGTTCCTTCCCCTGGTAACTCTCATTGCACGCCATAGCATAGAAAATAACCATTTAGAATATCCGATCAAATTGTGAATTCTTAATTAATAGGTACAAAATATTTAGTAAATACCTTAGATTGTCAAATAACTACCCCCCCCAATAACATTGGTTATTTTGGCATATTATCCCAAACACAACTTTTATGTATGAATTGTGAGAAATGTACGCCTGCTATCATCGATTTTGTAACATGAATCAAATCAACATAAATGATTTTGTTAAACCAAAGAAAAGTTTGTATTTATATATATCCTTAAAATCCTGCCTTGCACGGAATTCTGTCATCTGTGCCTGCGGGACTTCCAGCACTGGTACTGCTGCCCACAGCTGCCGGAGGGTCAACAGCTGCATCTACAATAAATATAATATTCATTGGAATCGTTTTATTCTTTTAAAATTGACTAGCAGCTTCGCCCCTAGCCTCTAGGGGCTTTGCCCCAAGAGGTGATAAAAAAAATTAAGGCGAAATTCGTAAAAAGACCAGGGAAATCTTCAGCAAAAAAAAACAGGACCAAGGAAATGTTCAGCAAAAAAAATGGGGGGGGGGGGTGAATTTTTTTGTTTTTTGGGGGGTTGGGGGTGTCCCCCCCCCCCAGAAAATAGCCTAAAACCACCACAGGACCAGTAGGTATATTCCCTGAAGAGTAGAATCCGATCGGTTCAGTGGTTACTGAGATCTTAAGCTTCAGACAGACATCAAGCTACTTTGTAATATAGAATACATTAGCAATAATGGAACAAAACTCAGGAATCTAAAGAGACAAGACAATGGACGATAAATTGATGTATATCCCCATTGATGATACACAAAATTATCCCTTCTGTAGATTACAATTATTAGTTAGAACGGTTATACACTCAACTTAATGAACCAACTGATCCAAATTCAATAAAAGTTGTTGAGTCAACGAATACAAAAAAGTTATTATAAAAACTTGGGGACTGGCGTAATAAACACCCCAATATCCCATCCCTCACTGAAGAAAACTTCATCTTATTGTTGTATTTCATTCTTATAGATGAGAAAAGAGCTTTTTATAGTGCCTGTAAAAATGACGTAATACTGGCCTACCTACCATTGGTCAACTAAAATGTATACTGGGCTGCCATCAGTAATTTGGTCTGTGTATTGGCATATCATTGGACATTTGTATTGTATGACGTCATTTTTTATAGGCACTGTATAAACGGCTTCATGAGATCATATAACCTAATCAACACAACGCTAGAGAAAGTAAACCTAACTCACCTTCTCTCTTATGTTTTGCCATGTGTCGTTTGATCATATTTTTCTTCATTTCCTTTCCACATTCCTTGCAACTCTCCATTCCAGAATTCTTCTTTTTCACGTCTGTAAGAATTTTACATTTTACGCAAACCTTTTTTTTTTAATTATCATTATCCATAAATGTGGATTTAAATATAAAAACTGCTTTACTCAAAAATAATGAGCAAACGCACATTATAACAAAACAGACAATAATTAAATTACAACGTAAAGAAAAGAATAGTTATTTTATCGCATCTTATTATAAACGACTTTCTGCGGATATAAAAATGTACAATTATAAGATATAAGATTTTCATATTGGTAGAAAACTTGATATAATACGATACAATAAATGATTTGTCAGTTTGGTTGAGAATCGGATCTTCTATTCTAGCGGATATTAATCGATTTCAAAGCAGCCTTACTGGAAAATATGTTTACCTTGAGTTTGTGATGAATCTTCACCCTCTTCTTCTTTATTGTGACGTTCCATGTGCCTACAAAACAAACAAGTTTATATGGTTTTAGTACAGGGGGATATCAGGGTAAAAAGAAGGGTTGGGCCGGATATCCGGCCATTTTCAATATCCGGCCGGATACCGGATATTGAAACTATCCGGCCGGATATCCGGCTATAACTTTTTTTATATTTTACACCAAAAATCTCTGCTTTTTAAAATTTTATATGGCTATAATTTTCTTATTATTGAAGCTAGAAGAACATTTTTTGAATATGTTTATCTTTATGTAAATTTTATATATGAAATCTCAAAAGTTTATTAATAATTTTTTTTTGCTACTTTAATATCTGGTAATTTAGCCGGTTATCCGGCCGGATATCCGGTAATTTGGCCGGATAACCGGATATCCGGCGTTGGCTGGATATCCGGCCGGATACCGTATATCCGGCATTTAAAATCAGCCGGATATCCGGTATCCGGTATCCGGCCAAAAAAGTATCCGGCCCAACCCTAGTTGGAAGTACGACTTTTGAAATTCAGCCTTAAAGAGGGATACAATACTGCAACTTGACTTAATAGTTGTAATGGCAATTCAGGTTACCAAAAATTTCAAATTGTTTAGTACCTAACCTGTCTATTTAAATGAGATTCAAATGAAAATTTGATTAATATAAAATTTCATATGTAATTTCTAATATGTACTTGAAACCTTAATCGGATAGACACAAATTAAAACATTTAATAGAAGGTGCGCTACCATATATTTAAAATATACCTTTTCATGTTGTTTGGTGGTATTTGCAGGCCGCACTCTGTACAGGTCATCTTACGTCTCTCATTCTTTGTCTTCAACTAAAATTATAATATGGTATGTTTTAGAACTATGTTATTTGAAGTTTTTTTTTCACTTTAACAACCTTACCTTTCATGTAAACTGATACTAAATGCACTATTTTGGGGACCATCGTTTTAGATGTCCCAAAGACTATAGATGACAAGAAAGCATTAAAAAAATTTATGAATTAATAGAAGAAGTGAAAACTAGATGTCTTTTTGAAAAATATGGGATCAAAATATTAAGAAAACATTAATGTTATTACTTAAGATAGAAAAAAGGGAGATTTTAGACTCGTTCTTCCGATTAAAAATACACTTAGCTCAATTGGTTTAATCAGAAATATAACAGCAAGTTACAGTCACTTGTTACTGTTAGCCATAACTGTACGTCCTGACAAACTCAATTTAAAGAGTAACTAACTAGGTACTCTACTCAAATACTAAAGTAAACAGGTAGGTATAAATACCTGCAAAGACTGGAATATTTCATATTCTGTGAGTTTTCTATTGTCCGCGTCTGTGGATGTATCCATACTTGTGTCAACACTATAGCATTATTCACATTTTAAATAAAAGTAAAAGAAGAGGGGGGGGGAGGAGAGGGGGGGGAAAGGAGAGGGCATTAATAATGGGAGATATCGTAAAGCCAAGTGTTCTGTACATCACGAAAATTAAAAAAAAATAACTTTGCTTTTAGAAAGATCGTACGAAATATATGCAATACCCCTATACTCAAGTGTATAATTTTGTCCTTACTCCCACCTGTACCTGACACAATATCTTTTTTGTTTATAATGCACCCCCCCCCCCCCCCCCCCCCACTGAAAAAAAATTGGACGTCCGATGTGAAATTTAAACTATCAGTGTTGTTTCTAATGGCCCTTTAAACCTTGATTCACGAAATATCTACAATAAATATACCATACCTAAAATGTAAGAATAAAAGGAATTGTGGCCATACAATTTTTATATTCAATCTAAAATGTTTAAATTCCTGGAGTTAGTATCGGAAACTGTGGAGGAATCGTCCAGCTTCGATCCATCTCCAGTTGACTTGCGGCTTCGTTTCGGAGGAGATGAACTTAGGGAAGAAAAGTCGGAGGACGATTTTTTCATCGTTACAGATCTAAATAAATATCAATTAGAAAGAAGGCATTAGTGTCCCTCATGTTTTATCTGCACCAAATAGGAACTTAAAAAACATGTTTTGAGCTCCAAAAAGGGGTTAGAAATAAATCTGTTTATTTTCTAAATGTAAAATAAGGGAGGTTCGGTGGTCAAGAAACAGGTTTGAATAAAAGCGCTGAAAAGTTCTAGATACAATATCACTAAAAGAGATTTTGAATGTCCGTATCTCTCTCTCCATAGAAATAGTAATAAATTGGGCGGTTTCCCGAAAATTGCGCAGATCGGAACAAAACCCTCCCTTATTGATAAACTGGAAATAGGAGAGGGGAGGGGGGGGGGGTGTTAATTTGTTTATTTGGTCAGGTAAGGTTATATTAGGTACTGAAGGGTGGCCCTGCAGGGTTATACTGCAGGAAAATTCCCCGCGGGTCTAGACGCAGCCATCCAAAGGGGTTAGGCACAAGAACTATGTTTTACCTTCGTTTCCTGGTTGGCTTTTCAATATCCTTGTGATCCTTGTCAATATGTTTCTCCAGGTTGGACAGGATGGCAAACTCTGTGGTGCAGAGAGGACAGGTGAACACTGCCCGGCCTCGCCCGCCCCGCAATCCTCCTCCAGACTTCTTGGGGTCGTCCCCGCCCTCCTCTTTCATATCAACATCTATAATTAATTTTAGGTTAACAAGGCTGATTTTACCAATTATAAGAAACTATCATATTAGGTATATCAAGTCTAAAGCTTTAGATTCCAATAACTACGAAAGGTGATCGAGTTCCTTTACATACGTAGTTAGATGGTTTAAGGTTATTTCATTTTTAGAATTAAGTTAGCTCTCTGAATGCCTTTATTTCTTCAAGAAGTCAATGTAAGTACCTAAATAGATAGCTGCGCCTGTTTATATGATAAAAAAATTCTTTGTTTTTCCAAATTCTCAATTTGATTCTTCCAAAGAAAATTGGAGAACCATTTTGTATGGCCTATGCTTGCTCAGACATAAATCAACTACATGTACCTGTTTCTTTATTATCTTCAGATTGAGATTCATCTTTGATGGGAGCATTATCAGTTTCATGCTTAACAACAGCAGGCGTACTTTTATCCTTATCCTCCTTGGGGAACTCGTACTTCTTGATGATTACTTTCACTGGAGGTGGCAGCTTTGAATCATCGTGCGGTTTCATCGAGAGATCAACTTAAGTGAGTTTTGTATTAAAAATTTCAATTTTGTTGGAGGTAGAAAATGACTGAAAGGCTATAGTAGAATTCAATGTTGGGATCCCCTGCTCAGGGGGGGGGGGGGGGGGGGAATAAAAAATAAGTGGTTGGAGGGAAAAAAAATGTAAAAATTAAGAAAAGTGAAAACATTTTTTCCATTTCCCCCCCCCTCCTTGGTGAAAAAAACTTTAAAAAATGTGTGGTAGGAGGGATAAAAAAAAATAAAATTTAGAGTTCTTTAAATATTTTTCCATTTTCCCCCTACTTGGTGAGAAAAAAAACTAGGGGGGGGGGAAGAAAAATAAAAAATTTTGTAGCAGGGGAAAAAAATAAATCTTGTGCAGAATATACACCCCTGAAATACTTATATAACTTACTCATATTTAAACTATACCTATTTCTCTAATAGCAATATCAATAATCAGAACAAAAACATCAGATATATCATAAGCACCTGACCTTCTTAAAAACTCCCATTTAACATAATATTCTGAACTTTAAAACAACCCTCCACCCGCCCTCTCTAATTCAATTAAAAATGAATTTTTAACACATTCCTGGAGAAGGAGTAGTTGGTAGGGGTTGAGTCCTGGGACTTGTGACTGTGCTTGAGATTGCCGTGTAGTGAGCGGGGGAGCGAGTCTCTGCAGTGCCTTGACCTACAAATAAGTAAGCCATAGGTAGTGATAAATTAATACAATAAGAAGATTATGTACATTTTTTAACGTAAATATACCCCAATTTGGTAACATATCATTTAAAATAAAGACATTAGGTACATTAAAAAGGAAAATGCGATTACTTTGAGATACAATTGTGATGAAGATGCTATAAAACCTTTCGAGGCAAAAAGGAACATTTTTTTAAGTCAAGGAAATCAGATTTACATTAAGTTAAAATTGATTAAAACAGAAATATTTTCTTTCTAATAAGATAAATCATCCCTGACATTTTTGCTTTTTGGTTTCAATAACCCTTTAAATTTATCGTATCCTATTATTGAAAATTGTCTGTAATACGATCTATACATGACTTTTCAGTATGGCTGAGAACCGGTTCTAATCCGCCGGATAAAAATCGGTTTCGAAGCCAAACTGAAAAATGTTTTTATTTTGACGTACCTGTTGGTGTCGGGGACCGAACTGGTGACCTATAGGAAGGCGAGGATGGTACAGGAGACCTTGGGTGCGATGGAGATCTATCTGATATGGGGGAGTGACCTCCTCCGCCCCCACGAGAAGCCGTAGGACTGAACCTACGTTGTCGAAAACTTAAATGATTTTTAAAGATATTTAATTTTGATACAAAATTGTTTGAAAAAGTTAAGTATTAACAGTATGAAAAATAGAAAATTAATAATTTAAGTATCCAACTGCTCATGTAAGCACATATAAAATATTTAAGTAATGATCCCTGTTCATATTTTGTCTAAGAAGACTGCTGATGATTGGTTTGTTTATCTCAAAATATGATGAGTCAGTGCTTCCCTCCTTTAGAGTAGTTTTATGTCATTTTTGCGCATTTAAAAAAAATAGTATTATAAGAGCGAAATATCTACTTAACTGACTCTGTTCTATTTATCATAGAAGCTTGACATAGTTCTTGGACAGGTAAAAATGTAAAAGAAAAATGCAGGGGCTTATATTCAGGCAACTAATTCCATTTGAGATTGCTGAAAATTAAATATTTTGTTTGCGTAAAACTTGTTTTTTGATGTAACTGAAGGGAACTGGATAAGAAGGGTGGAGAAAAAAATGGTTGTTACATTCCCTTTTCCCTAAACTCGCCTCCAAAACCATTGTTTTTAATTTTCAAAGTTTATTCGTTTATCAAAGAATACTGAAATAAAACTACAATGCCTTGCGAGAAAGTTTTAGCTTCAATGGTGGTTTATACTGATCTGGTGACCTTGCCTAAACAAAGAAGACATTATCAATCTTTCAATTTATAAAATATCTCAAGAATTGAATCCTTTATAAAAAAGTAACAGGATGTCTATGATTATAGGGTATTGCGGGGTTAATGCGGTCGAGGGGTACAATTCCGGTCAAACTTTTTAAAAACCGTTTTTTACCGGTGTTCTAAACGTTTGCGAGAGATCTTTAGCAAAGTTGTAGTTTATTGCCTATACTTTCATTTCTTACTTCAGCAAATTTTTGTCAGATCACTCCTTCTATGATTTTTTGCCCTCAAAAAGTTGCAAAAAATTTGCAAAAAAAAAAATTCAGAATAGGCCATGTTCAGTTAAACCTAAAATTGTGAAAAAATGGTAAGTCCTAGCGACCTCAGGGTTTTTGTAAATGAAAGATATGGCCTTCATTTATCGTTTGCAATTGGAGGCGTTGTTCCAACTTGATTTTTTCATAATTTTTTTTCGATTAAACAAAATGGGAATATTCCAGTCACTTTTTTTACTTTCTTTTATTACCTACTGTATTTAACCGGAAAAAGTTTTTGGGAAGTATGTTTTTTTTAAGTTGAAGCAAAAATTGACCGGAATAACCCCGCACTACCCTACCTATGTTTAGCAAAGGATTTCGCTAACCGCTGGACCGATATGGTTCTCATCTCGTTCACAGCGATGCAAACAAAACGTCAAGAGAAATAGTTAAAACCGTACCTGTTCTGGAGACCTGTATGAGGAAGAATCTGGTGATTTGTATGGTTCTGGAGAGTCTCGGCTGTTGTTGTTGCTGTTGTTCTGCTGTTGACGCTCAGACTCAAACTTTTTCCAGAAAACCTGACAAAGGGATAGTTTCATGAAATGCATCCAATGAATAATACTGGGATAACAATTTAAACATGAAAGACTTGCCCTATCGATTTCAAACTTTGCATGATGATTCCTGTAACAGTTAGGTACGATTTAGAAAGTGAAAAGTAGCAATTCTATAACCATTACCATATACGTTCGTTTTTAACATGATAATTTCTAACTTTTTTTATCAACAAGGAAGAGAATTAGTTTTAATGGAGATTACCACATGAGACCGCTTTTATAAAATATTTACATTAATACATCACAATTTAAATAGGTAATAATTAACAAACCTTCTTGACAATATTGTTTGTCTTCTGGAATGGGGAAGATTTTGGCTTTGAACTACTGCTGGTACTGCTGGCAGATACAGTTTCCTGACAAATTATCAAGGTGAATAAAAGTATCAATCATATTAACATCAACAGATTTAATTACTGCTTTTAACATTAGTCATTAGCCTACCAAACCGTTCCACCTTACAATTATTTTATCTTTATTATACGGACAGTTGCGCCCCTAGTATCTAGGGGCTGTGATTTCGAAAGGGTGGGCAAGGCATGGAAAGGACATAAAAAAGGCGAAAACAATCACGCCTTACTAAAATACAGAACTTAATCTATTCAAAATACAGACAAAAAATTTTTTTTAACTTTTTAATTTATCAATTTGTGCCAATTATTTTTCACTGAAAACTAACCTTAGCCCTGGATGAAGATGGAACAGCACTGCTGGACTCAGCTGCCACCAGTTTGGGCGAGGTTGCCCGTACTGGCGAAACACCACTTCTTCCTGCCGACTGTCCACCAGAACCGCCAGCCGTTGGCCTGCTTGCGGAAGCCGCCGCTGCGGCAGCACTTGCTCCAGGTGACTGCAGGATCCTGCCAGACCTGCTGGTCAACGGGGGTTTGTCTGGCTTGTTAGCTGCCAGCGCCTTTTTGCACTTGAGTAGATGGTCCACAATTTTGCTGTGGGTAGTTTTATAGTTGCACTCTGGGCAGAATACTGTTGGGTTACCTCCGCTTAGCCGCTCCTCACGTCTTAATTAGTAGAATTTTTTATAACTTGTACAACAAGATTTTTTTGTAGATATTTGCACAAACAAAAAATGTTTAGATTAGCGAAAATAATACAATCTCAAATCTTTTTTTTGGAAAACCCAAAATTATCTTGCATAAGTAGGTAGTAGGTATAAATACAAATATTAAATACAGGTTACAAGAGGCTTATAAGTTAAATGAAAGAATAATTTTTCTTTTATATATAGTTTATAAATTAAAAATATTTTCATATATATTTTTCTATACCTAACAAAAGGGGAAACACTTTTAGATACCTACTTAAACTAAAAGTAAAAACAAAAATCCGGCGAAAAATAGCGGTTTTCGGCGAGAGAGGCAGTTACCGCCGTTTCTTTACAGTTCCAAATTGTAACTCTTTGAAACAAATGCCATGCCGAATTTCAGTGCTGTAACTTTTTATTTAGTTGGGTTCCTTAGACTTAATTTTGGTTTCAAAAGTGCCACAGCCGCCCAACCACCCCTCTCTTATAAACAAATGCTTACTTAGTAGCTGCTGATCTACTAGGAAGTGTAAGACTTAACAGACTAGGTCCAGAATCCTCCCCACTGCCACTATTCTCGTCAGTTCCAACATCTCCTTAAATAAAATAAGACATCAGAATATAAGTTTTAAATCCGAAAAAAAATTTACATTTTTAGAAAACAGATTAGTTTTAATCTGTAAGAGCATGATATATAATAAATAGGTACAACATTTTATTCTCTAACTTTACCAAATTTCAGCGTGGCTTACCTTCAACTTGTTTATCTTGTTTGGCAGCAGCCTTGCTCGAGCCCCTTGCGGGTGCTGAGGCCCTGCTGCCGCCAGACGGAGTTGAGGAAGCCTTGGTTGCTCCCCTAGATGGAAGACTACTGCCCCTTGCTGCTGTGCCAGGGGTTGAGGGTAATCTGTTGGGTGTTGAATGTCTAGAGCTGGTAGCCTGAACAAAAAAAAAAACTTAACTTTATGAAAATAAATTAAAAGGTTAAGCTAACTTAATTTTGAAAAGAAGGTTATTTTTTACATGGTTCTTTAAGAGATCTTATGAACTAACCTGTGATGTAGAAGGTTCCGAGTCACTGGTGGCGGGAAATTTATCATCTGGATCAGCTGATTCTGCGCCATTGGCGCCATTTTTCTCGTCAGCTGTTTCAGCCGCACTGCTCTCATCAGTGTTCTCCTCGCGGCTAGGACTTTTGCTCCGTTTATCTAATAAAATAGAGATGAATTTAAAGTCAAATAGAATTTATATTATGTTTCTATGTTACTGCAAGACGAAGGTTGTGCTATAAAAGGGTCTTTTTTCCCTAATTAACCAGGGAATGACTTTAGGCAACTTTGGTCTATCAAACAAAGTTATGCAATCCAATCAAAAGGTCGATTTTTTGATAAGTGTTATTTTTAAGGTATGAAAAGTAAAGAGGACAAGGACCTCCAGACTAAGGTTGGTTGTCTGAAGGGTGTTACTTTACCTGATATGAAAAGTAGAGGTGGACTTGCAGCCCCGTCTGGACTCTCACGTCCTGAGTTACTCTTCTCTCTATCATTTATCTAAAATGTTTTGAATTAAAGTTTCAAACTAGAATGGAATAAGTCTTAAGAATCCAGCTGTAACCAACAGGTGAAATAATTCGAAAAAAATATTTGGTAATGTCATCTGATTTTGTGCAACGCTCATTTAATTTTGGCCAACGCTCCAAAGAAAAGACTAGCTTTTTTAAGTAATAAGATTCAAGATAAATTAGGTCCCCTTTTTTTGTTAATTGACCTATGCTTGCCTAACCCCTGTAGGGAACCCTATGTACCTACTCAGTGTGTTTGAAGTATTACGGGGGTTGGTTGGGTTTCTTTGCTCGACTAGGCAGTTTGAGGCAAAAAAAAGATACCCTATGAATAACTAAAATTACCTTTACCCCATGATTTCTCTTCATATGCTTGAGAAAACTTCTTGTATCCCACAGAAAGAGGCCACATTCAGGACAGTTTTTACCTTAATATTATTTGTAAGTTAGAAACCAATATCTACAGTTGTTCATATTAAAAATGTCGTAAGAAAACTTTGTATCAATCAAGGAGGGGGGGGGGGGGGGGGATGGGACATTGGACTGCAAAATATACTTTTTTTCAAAGTTTCTTAATCATGCTCTTTCAATAGTCTGTTAAAACTTGTTGCTTATCAAATCGGAATTGATTATTTCAAACTAGCAGTGTTCAAACTTTTAAACCAATATTTTAAATACACAGATGGGGTAATTTTGTATCATCCATCATTATCAATTTATCATCCATTGTCTTATCCCCTGAGATCCCTGGTATTACTAAACTAACCTGTACCAAAATATTCAGGTAAAGGATCAGTTTTGCCTCTCTCCAGCCAACTTTTGAACTGTTCCATCTTCAGCTTCCATTTTCCAGGCTCCTCTCGGAATAATCTAGGTAAAATTAAAAATGGATCAAAGGAAAAATAAAATACGATTGAAATAAACCTTTCATGAACATATATACAAACACTAATAAAGCTTAAAAGCTAATATAAAAAGAACATCGGAAGATAGACAAAAATTTAAGCGACCACTGTTTTTGAGGTCCCGAAGGCCATAACAATTACAAGAAAGCTTTACAAATTTGGGTAAGAAGTAAGAGAAAGGTATGTTTTTAAAAAATAAACATAAAACATGTTAATGTGTTGTAAAATAGGTTTTGAAATTATTAGGGAAGAAAAGGAAAGATGAAAAGGATAACGGAAAGGAGGATGGAGGGGGAGGAAGTGAGATAGAAAAAAAAAGAGACATTGTCAATATAAAGATAATATTGATGGTTTATCATGCTCTGAAAAAAAACAAAATATAAAATTAACTAACCAAAAGTTACATATTTTAAAGAAAAAAAAATGTTAATTTGTGTGTCAAAGATCCAAGGGAATGGCCCTGTTGTAGTCTGTTACTTATCTTAGGAGTAACTGGATTAGAAGAATCAAGGACAGGAACAATGAAAATAAATTTAGATCTATAGATTATCAGTGTAAAAACTTTTCAGATAAGAATTTTAATCTGCAGGGAGGGTAATTTTGTAAATCATATTCATCTTAGAATGTACCTTTTACCTGAGCTGGATCTTTAAATCATTTTAGTGGTGAGCCATATAGGGGTGCGCCGAATTTCAGCCAATCACAGCGAGGCATTTCATAAAATGATGTGCTCTCATTGGTGGAAAGTTGGCTCACCCCGATCTGGCTCACCACTAAAATGATTTAAAGATCCAGCTCTGGATTTTCATTATTATTATATAAAAACTGGATACCTGGAGCAGAAGACTGGATCAGTACCCTGTGGAAAATCAGATTCTTGCATGAGCAGCATAACTGTCTGCTCCTTCCAATAGTGCTCGCTCCATTGGGTCCCTTGAATAGGAAATTTTAGCTGCAAAGCTCCTCAATAACTTACACAGTATATCTGTCCGTCTGTGACTAAATATTTTCTATATATACATATAATATGTACATCCTTTTTAAAAAGCCTTTTCATTTTAATCAATAACTGGTTTTATTTCAAGTGTATCATGGAGCATTATAGATGTGTGCGTATTTTTGTCTTTCTCTTTTAATCCCATTTTTTCTGTCCATCTTCCTTCCATATAATATATTGCTGGTTTTATCCAATGCTACTTGTGCATCTACATAGTTATCCTTGTTTCTTTTTAGTGTTCTTTAAACAAGGATGACAACATCCATAAAAGCGAAGCACTGAAACGTTAGGACAAACGGACATTAACACTTGTATAGAAAATTGTAAGCAAAATGGCAAGTAAATTTTTTGAAAAACTGCTTGATAAAGGATAATGTTTATGGACATACATACTTACATTTTTAGGACTTGAATATAGAGTTGCTTCGCCTATAACATTAAACTTTGTTGTCCCAGGAATCAGTAAACCAAAAATCAGATCAATCAGATGAATAGATCATATAACATTTGTTGTTAAAAATTAAAAAAAAAAAAACATGTTTAAAATGGACGTGCGGACGTTTTGGTAATAATTATAGAGTTGCTACGCTTTCCAAATCGTACCTAACTACTAAAGGAATCACCATGCAAAGTTTGAAATCGATAGGACAATTCTAACATGCCTAATTTAACGAAAAAAGCTATCCGTTACGGACGTTCGGACGGACCGACCCTAATTATAGAAAAGCTTCGCTTTTAAAAACAAGTACACAATCTTCTGTTTTTAAAACACATCTTTACCTGGAAACCCTGGGCTTTCAATCATTGGAATAGGATTCTTAAGATTCTTTATGTATTGTAACCAACTGCTTTGATTCTGAAAAGTTGATAGAGACATGTAATACTAATAGGAGAATTTCTCATATTTTTTTTTACATTTAGCGTTAAGATCAGATCATCAAGATAGAAACAAATGTCAAGAATTCGGCGAGAATGAAATTTACTTTTCAGGTAGGTACTAAACTTTTACTTGATATATTAAAAAGATATCTAAATCAATGCATCTCCCCCATTCCCCCCTTTCTATTCTAAAATAAATACAATTCAATTTAAGAATGTTTTCCCAGAACAAATTGATCTTAATTTGGGATGCTGAATTTACAAAATAAACAAGATTAAATAAAAGTACCCAAATTTTTAAAACCAACTAATGGAAAATCAAATATATATATAATCCCAACCTGGAAATAGGCCAGAGTTCTGTCCAGAAGTTTAACATTGGTGAGACCTCGTTTGACCCAGTTGTGTAGCTGCCTCGCCTTCACCTCCCATAACTGTAAATCTTGCCTAAAATAAAAAAGGGATGATAACAACATAATTAAACAATTCAACAAAACAAAGTTTTAATACCTACCTATTAATTCTATTTGTCCGCATGTCACTGTCCAGTAATATCTCGTAAATAGCTAGACGTCTCTTATAGTTTAAAAAGTTTGATTGATTCTTGACATGTTTTGGGCTATTAATAGGAAGGGTTTGTCAATATCCCTACGAGATGACAAAAAATACCCTTCATTGAAACCTCTATTTTAATTCTATTTCAAAAACAAATGCTAATTGAAAAAGGCATAAAAAACCTACTTTGAAAAGCAAAATATTTTTATGGAGAAAATCTAATGTTTGCATACCTGAAAAGTTGAGCTAGCTGCCTTCCCAGTTTATTTGTACCCTCTGTCTCTAGGTGAGGGTCTGCCTCTAACATCATAACACACACGGCCTCTCTCCATCTAAGTAGAATATAGTAAAAAAGAACAATTTAAATTAACTGTAATACTAAAATATTCATAGCCGTATTTTTTACACAACAAATAGATAAACAAAATTAGACCTGAGCTTGATCTTTAAATCGTTTATAGGTGATCTAAACCGGGGCACTTCATTCAGCGCACCATCAAATTATTAATACCAATCTTTAAATCGAATTTGCATGGGCGATTTGGCGCGGCCAGTGGTGCGGTACTGGCGCGGCAATGCCACTCACCGAGTTGCATTGCCGCGCCAAATCGGGGTGATTTATTTAATAAATAAATATTTTTTTTAATTACTTTAATATTTTATTTCAAAACTATCGTGAAAACATTTTTATAGTTATTTTTAAAATAAATTATATGTTAATGTTTTATATAAAATACCATACTGACACGGCATTTTATATAAAATACCTTACTGACACGGCTTTAGTAATAAAGTTGTACTGGCGCATATCGATATTTTATTGAGTGTCGCAAGCGATTTAACAACACCGCGCCGAAAATCTTTTAAAAATCAATGTTTTATAGGTGCGCTGTGGCTCACCATCAGCGCACCTACGGTTCACCTCTGAATCGCCCCGATTCAGCGCGCCATAAAAACGATTTAAAGATCAAGCTCTGAATTAGGCATGTAACAGCAGGGGTGTATATTCTACATGGGATCCCCTGCTCAGGGGGGGGGGGGGGGGGGGGAATAAAAAATAGGTTGTTGGAGGGAAAAAAAATGTAAAAATTAAGAAAACTGAAAACATTTTTTCTATTTCCCCCACTCCTTGGTGAAAAAAGCTTTAAAAAATGTGTGGTAGGAGGGATGAAATAAATAAAATATAGAGTTCTTTAAATATTTTTCCATTTTCCCCCTACTTGGTGAGAAAAAACTTGGGGGGGAAGAAAAATAAAAAAATTTGTAGCAGGGGAAAAAAAATAAATCTTGTGCAGAATATACACCCCTGTGTAACAGTTTAGGCTGGTGAATTGTCTGCGTGTGTGTGTGTGTCGCAATGGAAATAAATCTATGATATCATTGTGCAATTGCATGCAAGCTGGCCAGTTCGTTTTGAATATAAAAACGTACAATACATACACATAAAAAAGTACATAACACTTAAAAACCTTCTTTTCCCCTAATTTTCATTTTATTTAAAAAATAAGGGGTTAGGGGGTCTGTGCTATACTAGGCACTTTGAATAAAAGTCCTACCTAGATTTGGAGTCAAGCCCATAGTGCTGAGTTATGGGACCAGCAGGTTTACACATTACAGGTGGGATAGTCTTGCTCGCGGCAATCTAAAAATAGGAAAAATTTAGGTGATAAGGTATGGATAACATATAAATCTAAAAATAAAAATCATTAGGTAGATAAGAAGGGACTTTCAGTTTCCATGAAATAGATTTAGATCTTTAACACATCACAAATTACCAAAACAATTCGAATTGTATTATCTGAAAGATATTCATGTTTAGATTGGTAATTTTTTTTAACAACCTTCAGGTATCAGAGATGGCATAAAAAAAACCACGTGGTTTTAATCAAGTGGTTTAAACCAAAAAAACCAAGCTTAAAATAAACAAGGTGGGATGGTTTAAATGTTTTTTTTTTAAATATTTATACTAAGGCCTAACTTTCCAATTATATCTTTTCATAACGTAAATAATACAGTAAATAACTGTCAGTCAGGGTTGTCAAATCTGGCGGGCGCTTTTGGGCGGGCGGTTTTGGGCTGCCCTTTTTCGGGTCCTTTAGGGCAGATTTGGGCACCCCCCGTATCGGGGGGTGAGAAAAAGGGGAAGGGGTGAAAAAAGAGGGGGGGGGGCAGGCCTATAATTTGGATATTATTAAAAAAAACAAAAAAACCTGGTTTTTATCAACAAAAAAAACAAAAAAATCTGGTTTAAACCCAAAAAAACAAACTGGTTTGTTCTTTTTCTTAAAACCTGTTTTTTTTCCATCTCTGTTAGGTATACTACTAGGCTCCTCTACTGCTAATTAATACCACAAATAAAAATATACCTTGACCCATCTGACGAGCTCTAACTCAAGGTCAAATCTGTCAGGTTGTTGAATATTCTCAAGGTCATCATCTAAACTGTCGTGCTCCTCCATCTTATTATAGTCAAGGTTTTTATATCAAGTAGAATGATTAGGCCTAAACCATGGATATTATATAAAGGGATAAGACAATGACCGATAAATTTATGTACAGTGCATCATAAATATGAAGGTGCACAATTTTACCCCTTAAAGTTGGTGGTTGGAACGTTTGAAAACTCAACTTACCTAATTATCCAACAAATCAAAGTTAAAGTTGTTAAGCCGTCGAATAAGAAAAACGTTATTATAAATATTAGGGAATAGTGTAAAATAAAGCCTATTGTCCACTCAATCTCTGGACCTTTGAGCAACTTTAAGAAAATTGATCCATAAAAATTAACGACTTTTTTATGAAAATAGCGTAAAAGTAACCAAGTAAATTTAACTTATTAGTCTACTATGATATATCACCTTGTTTTTATTTTATTTGGGGTTTGCTTGTTTTAAATCATCTGAAAAAAATATAAAAAATTACCAGGTACATTCTACGGTGTGTCATCACTTTCGCCAAATGTATCACATAATATTATCAAATCTGCAAATTGTTACTATAGTATAAACTGACCCTTTCGTTTCGATATATTTGCTATATTTGAACACCCAGTCTTGTTTTGTGTATTTTTGCACAATATGAAGCACTTTGTAGATACAACAATATGCGGAAGTAATGGCTAAAACACCATATTTCAACATTGAAAAAATATCAAAAATTTAATTATTAACATCATAATCGTCTCTGAGATCATTGTATTCCAAAACTTTCTGGCGGATTTTACTCGTGTCCACCCAGGTCACAAAATCCTCCATGTTTCTGGAGACCAGGAAGGCTGGATCCAGGATCATTTGTGGACCCACCCGCACGTGACCTCCTTCAACCAAACCAATGGCCATGTTGATGTCTTGCGCCATCTTTAACTTGACCTAAAATATCAAATTTTGGTGATCTAAATATCCAAATTGGTGGTTTCGTTCTAATTGCCTCTCGAGCATAAAACCCCCCACCCCTTTTTTTAATAAATAAGAAAGATGAAGAGAAAGAAGTTTTTTATTAGGTCAATGTAGATATTGGGTACAGGGTTTAGCCACAGCAGGAGTTAAACATAACAAACCAACCCCTCCCCTTTTTTTCAATTTAGTTTAGTAGGGTTATGTATTCGTTGTGCACTTTCGGGGAAAGCACATCCCTAACTCCTTATTTAGATATTAGTAATACATTTGATGGACTTTACAGTGTAGATTCTCATAGATCCTGGGAAGGTTTATAACAATTTTTGGTGATGTAACCTTCACCATCCCAAGAAACTGAAAAAATGACTCCCAAGAAAATTTTTTATTTAAAAAATTAGATTGCCCCTAGAGGCCTCTGAGAGTGTAGCCGCTAGTTATAAAACTAAAGAAAAAGCCAGACATAGCTTACCAGGATAACAGTAATTCTTCTTCTGCAGAAACTTGATGCACTAACTTCATTACATTGTTCTAAAATTAAAAATCTTTTTATCAAAATTGATTTTCTATCGAAGGTTAAAAATATAAAGTACTGAACAAAAAAAAAGATTGCTTATGGGGCACTTTTTGTAACAAAACCTAAAAATACGCCCTCCCTCATTTTTTCACCAGTCTTTACACTTTTAAACAATAAACATAGAATTACAAAGTCGTATCTGAATAGCCGAAGTTTGATGAAATTGAGTTTCTTGCGGTAAAAAAAAGATATAATAAATAGAATAGGTACATGCTGTAATTGTTTGTAGCCCTGATTTACTGAAGTTAGGATTCGGATGCACTGTTGCACCAATGCACACGGAGATTGGAAGTGAGAATCCTTTGGCCAATCTTAAATTGGTAAGCTTCGCGCACAGCTGAATGTATTCTGTGTTACAATCAAATGTTAAGGGGCGTCGTAGCTCAGTGGTAACGCACTGAGTTACGGTGGTGAGAATTCGAGTTCAAGTCCCCATGTGGCAACTCGAATTTCTCAGTCGCAATTCATTCACGCAACTTCCCCTTGGTTGTGTAAGAAGGGTGATGATTGGGTAGTTTAGATGCTCAATAGTCAAGTACACAATATCAGTACAACCCTTACCCAAGCTCCTCTGTGGAAAGCGTCATTCATTACGGTGAATTAATTTGGGACACCTGCCATACTCGGCGAGGGTGAGGTAATAAAGAGTAGGTCCCATGAGACAGCGGGTCAAGTACTTGTACTTAAGCGTGGACCTTGAGCTGGCCCTGGTGCTAGCATACAAAAGTGTCTCGTCCTACTCCATGACTACTTAGGTCCAAACACTAAGAAACTATGGCTACACACACACACACTCTCAAAATAGAATTAATAGAATACATATTACACATTCCTCTCCACTAGCTTGCTTACCTAAATTCCATTTAGTAGGTATAAGACCAATTCCATACAGTTTCTCCAGAAAAGCTGCGCTCATTTCTATTCTGTGTGGAGATTTGGGTTCCAAATCTTTTACTTTTCTATAAAAAAAATGGAATAGTTATTTCTCGCATCGTATCATAAACGGCTTTCCACGGATATAGAATGTACTATTATGAGATTTAAACTAGTTTTTTAGCCCCGTGGTGCAGAAGGCACCGGCTAAAAAAACTGGTTTTAATCTTATGATTGTACATTTTTATATTCGTAGAAAGCTGGATGTAATACGATGCTAGACATAGTTTTTTCGTATGGATGAGAACCAGTTCCTATCCACCGGATTCGAATGAATACGAGAAACAAAATTAACAACCTAATGTGTGACGATTGGAATAAAAGCTTCTTATAAGTTGATTTAGAGTGTGTCTCTATATGCGTAACAAGCACAATTAGAGTAACAAACGGACGGGCACACATTTTGGTGACCATTAAAAAGGAAGTCCCAAAGACCATAGAAATAACGAGGAAGTAATGAAAAATTTGTTGAATTCAAAAGTTTAGATTATTGGAGCAAAAGGCTCTAAATCAACGAATTAACTAATAAAATTTGTGGACCCTCGCCTGGAAAGACTCCACTGTGGGCTAGAATTGAATCAAGACAAAAGTAAGTGCCGAGCCCTGGGACCTATGTATGGTGAAAATAGACATAAAATCATGATGATTCCAGGTAAAACCAAAATATTTCAGCGGGGGCTTTTTGAGAAAATTAGATTTAAAAATTTCAAGTTCAATTTTCACCCCCTAGGAGTTTCCGCAAAATAATGACAAGAAAAGCAAATATTATCTATTTTAAATAATGAACAACTTTGCTTTTATGAAGTCCTTCTTAAAATCTCTATATATATGATTATTTTAGGCTGAATTTTCGTGACCTTTGCAAAGCAAGTGATAAAAATGGCCATTTATTAACTCCCTTCAGGAGTGGTTTTATGAAGAACTTTATAAAAGCAAAGTTGTTCAAAATTTAAAATAAATAATATTTGCTTTTCTTGTCATGATTAGGTATGCGGCAACTCCTAGGTGGTGAAAATTGAACTTGAAATTTTCAAATCTAATTTTCTCAAAAAGCCCCCGCTGAAATATTTTGGTTTTACCTGGAATCATCATGGTTTTATGTCTATTTTAACCATACATAGGTCCCAGGGCTCGGCACTTAATTTTGTCTTGATTCAATTCTAGCCCACAGTGACTCATATTAATGCAAAGTTAGGACTTGCAGGCAAAAGATATGCAATCAAAAAAGCAAGCCAATAATACCTGACAATATCTCTAATTTCCCTGGATATTTTGTTGTACAAAGTATATTCTTCTCTCTTCTGTATTCCATATTTCCTAAAATCAAAACAGAAATGATTACATTAGTAGCGAGATAATATCTATTGAAACACAGAGAGAGAAAAAAAGGCGTTTCAACAAAAGGACTGTCTTTCTAGCAAAATGTTGGAAAAGTTAAGTGCACAACAGTGAGGGGAAAAAGGAAATACGATAGGTTAACTTTTTTTCATATCAAAACAAAGAGTTGAAAAATTGGGTCTTTTTTCTAAGAGTAATTCTATTGGGAGGGTGGAGTTGCTCAACCCTAAAATAGATATAATCCTCCCCTGAATCAATAAAAAGCTTCAACGTAATAGATAAACATTTCGGTCCAGCAGTTGGCTAAATCCTTCGGTACACACAGACAGACACACAGATACATCCTACTACTTTTATATAGAGATTACAATTTGCCCTTATACTATTAATATAAATTACCTCATAATTTTGTTTTCATGCAAATTATTTGAGGCCTCCCAACTCATAAAGTTGGTTTTCCGCAACAATTTCTCCTCATGATATTTCAATTTTCGCACCATTTTGAAATAATGTTATCTGACTGTCTGAAAAAAATATTTGCTATTTTTAATGAATTTGATAAAGCCACTGTTTTTGAAAACAATAATTTTGAAGTAAAATGAATATTTGAATGTTATTACTATTACCAAAGAGGGTATTTGTAGCCATAAGTATTAATTTCTTATAGCTTATAATGACCTCTATGGATTATAATTGACATTTTTTTCTTTACATTTTGTTGGATACCCTGTTTTAAAGGTCAGCAAGTAGCAAAAGAGAAAATAAATCTGCCATAAAATGGTACAATATGCCTTACTTAAACTTATACATTTTATAAAAAAAATCTTTTAGCAAAAGTTACCTAGGTAAAAATTGAAAATTATGTTTAAAACAACATTCAGTTTTTAAGGGTAAGAAGATACAAACAACAGTTTTATAATTACAACATGTTTAAAATTAACCATCTTTTAAAATCACTATTTTACCACCGAGCCTTTTTAAGAAAGTAAACAGAAAAAATATTTAGAATTAGGAAAATTATGTTAATTTATACAGCACTAAAAATGATCTATTTTTTTCTCACCAGGACATATTAAAAAAAATTATCTTTACTATTTTTTTTTTGGCCAAGATTGAACAACTTGAGGTTTTCCACGCAAAAGAAAATAAGATTTTAAGACAATCTGAATAATTTTGGTTTAATATTTTAAGTGGTGAAACTCTTAAAATCTTTTTTTAAAACTCATAATTATGACATTTTTTACATGTTCAATCTAAGCATATTTTATAAATATTATTGACAAGTATTATTATAAATATTACAGAGCTAAGCTCGTGGTATATAAAATGTGTGTACTTGTTTATCACTGCAATGTTTTACACTATGGACTACAGTGACTGCAAGGTTTAAAGTTTTGTCAATTAGATAAAAGTATATAGAACGTAAAAACAAAGAACTCTAAGGGTTGCTAATTGCCAAACGACTGAACGTTCATGTCATGCCCGCACATATTTACAAGCGGTTTGAGAAGGCCTTCAAATAATCTGAAATAGCCAAAATACAATAATGCACAGAAAGTAGATGACGAAAGAAAACATATGTAAAATAAGTGGTTTTTTTGCGTATTTATGTGTGCTGCGAGATAACTGTGCATTATTAAGTATTGACTATTTTAGAATATTTGTAAGCCTTTGTTTGTCGATAACAATGATGTGTAACCATATCATTAACGTCAATCAATACAAATTTCTATGTGAATTTAGATAATTTAAAAAATAACCAATTGACAAGACTTCGAACCCTATGGTCAAAATAGTCCACACTATGTTTTCAATATTTGTGGCTCTTAATAATTTATCACAATCTATTGTTTGTAGAATTCATCTAAACAGAACAATATTATTCAATAACATATTTCTTTTAATTCAGGAACAGTGATAAGGCTTCTAAAAATCAAATAGGGAGGTGTAATCATTGTTTAGATATCTTAGATGAGGTTTAAAATTTAAATAAACAAATATCTATATCTCAAATTGTCAGGAAGGAAGAGAACATTGGATTCTAAATTACACTAGTACCCAAAGTTTTTTAACAACGTATATTATCAGTTGGCTCAAAAACTGAATTTGATTGGCTGGGCCCCAAAAAAAGTGTCCAAATCTATCATTAATTTTAATCTACAGATAGGGTAATTTGTTTCATCTTCATTGGAGATGTAAATCAGTTTGTTATCGTCCAAAGTTTTGTCCCTTGAGATCCCTGCCAATTCTTGACGGTAAAAAAGACTACCATGCAATTTCTTTAAAATTTATTTATTTGCTGAGTGATAAAAACGCAATTTTTGCGTTATATTGTGGAGTTTTTGTAGTAAGGCATTAAATTCAAAAGAGATATTTCAATTGTCATTCACTTAAGAGCATCTTTACTATATTAACCCTCCTTTAATAAATAAACCTACATCAGAATATTGGTAAGCTATTTATTATTTGTTTTTCAGACACCTTATCGTGATTCCTGAATTATTCAACATTAAAAATAAAACAATGCATTTCCATTAAGATAATAAAATAATATATGCAATATTTATATTGTTTATTTTCCTTTAACAATTTCGGGGGGTGAAAAAGTGAAATTCATAGAGCACGACGTATCGAGGGAGGTTATTTTATCTGTCACAGTTCTGGGGGCAGCAAAGGTAAACACCATCCCGCTAGTGTCCAAGCCGTTGGTCATAACTATAGATTTACTGGCACTTGATTTGTCATCAGTTTTGTTAGCGGCCGACACAACCTCGGATTTGCCATGGCCGTTGGTAACAATAACAGACGGACTACTCGACTTTGTTGAACTGCCAAAGTTTGAAACTAAGCAAGCGGCGGCAGCCGCTATTTTGTTGTCAGCAGCCGTTGATTCTTTATAATTGAAAGCAGAGATGACTGAAGGTTTTTCTTTAACAGGAGAATCATTTCTGGGATGTAGAATTGTCTGTACAGGACTTGAAAATGAAAACATGCTGTGCGTATTTTTTGTTTCTTTCTCCTCAATGCCTACCTTGTCAGTACCAAATGAAAATTTCGGCTCACTAGCAACTGTCGTCAATGGCTTGGTGAGACCAAATATCGGGGGCATTTTTTTATTTTCTGTTGACTTATTATCAGCCTATATTAATAGAAAACTATAGATTGATAGTCTTAAAATAAAGAAATAACACCAGTAGGTATTAAAAAACCAAACATTATAAAAACAAAAAAAATAACCATATACATGAGTGATTTATGAAACAATGTAACAGATCTAATTTAGTTTCCAAAACATGGACAATGACATCTTGACTGATTTTTTTTTATTTCTATTATCTACTAGGTAGGTAGTTAACTAATATCTAAGTATTGACTATATTAACATTCAGAGAGAAAGGGGACAATAGGCTGGGATTCTACATTGGCCGTGTCTACGTCGCGAATCCACCTTCAACTGCAACAGCAACACCAACAGCACCAGCAGAAGAAGCCAAAAGCCAATACCTACAATCTCCCGACCATCCAATTATCATCATCACTACAGCTTCCATGGGTTTTTTAATATCTACGACAAAGTGGGTCATTCCACAGCTGAAACGAGTTTTTAGTTCACCTGACAAAGAATAAGACACCACCAGCTGGTCTTATTCGGCTTCTTCTACTCATAGCTGGCATCGAGCAGAATCCAGGTCCCTGGTTCTGCCCTGTATGTACAAAGAAACTTCTATCTTATGCAGTTGTATGTTGTAAATGCAGTCAATGGCTTCATATCAAATGCTCCCAGCTAAAATCATCCAACGAGCGCAAAAAGTTAAAATCCTGGATTGGACCATGCTGCATGTACACCCCCCCCCCACGTCACATCCCCCGCCCCTCCCCCCCACCCCCCCCGCCCACGTCGTGTTACCCGCCCCCGGACTCCCCCCTTCATCAACCCCCACCCCCGGAACCCCCCATCATCATCCCCCCCTCACCCGGAACCCCCCATCATCATCCCCCCCTCACCCCCAACCCCCCAACACTACTGATCAACATAATAATACTGGCTCCAACATAAAAGTGCTACAATACAACATCAATGGAATAAACAACAAGATTGATGAACTTCTTCATTATATGGAGAAGAGAAAAATCCATATTGCTGCGCTACAAGAAACAAAGCTCACTGGTAAGTCAAAAATGAAGAAAACACCTAATTACACACTCATTCGGAAGGACAGAGGTACCAACAAAGGAGGTGGACTGGCATTCTTAATACACAAGGATATCAGTTTCAATTTAGTACCTACACCACATAGCCACGAACAAGATGTACACTTGGAATCCTTAACCATCAACATACCAAGTAAAGATAACAACAACCTATATCTACGAAACATCTATATTCCACCACAAAGTAGCTGCCAACAACAATATAATCCTCCTTTCAACCACCTTTTTGAAGATCTCGGACCATCATCACTTATACTTGGAGATTTCAACGCTCATCATGAGCTATGGCACACAGAAGCTACTACTGATACCAGAGGAAGGCTCCTTGTTGACTCATTATCTAGCCTAGATTACGGCGTCATCAATGAAGACACCCCCACCAGAGTCCACAACAATTCATCTACATCTCCGGATATCAGCATAGCATCCTCCAATCTCATTCCAACGACCAACTGGAAAACTGAGACTAAAATGAGTTCAGATCATCTTCCAATATTAATCACTTTGACAGCAGAACTGATTAAAACCAACACCAAACACTTTACTTACATCAATTTTAATAAAGCTGACTGGCCCAAGTTCAGAGACTATACTGAAAATATTTTCTCAAAAGCCAAGAAGGTCACAAACATCCACGCAGCTGAAAAATTCTTCCGTAAAACAGTGCAAGAAGCGGCCAGAAAATTTATCCCAGCCGGAAGAATACCTAAGACCTTCAATGCCCTCCCATCAGAAGCTGCCAGATTAATTGACGAACGAGACAATATTAGAGCTAATAACCCTGCTGACGACAGAATTTCAGACCTGAATAAAAACATCAACACACTTATAAATAACTACAGGAAAGATAAATGGAATGAACACCTTACCAACTGTCCAGTAGATTGGCCCAGAATAAGGCCTAATTCATATTACGATGTGCGGGCGTGATTTAATCATAATACATCATGTATAAAATAACTTTCATTAAAAGAAATTTTTAAAAAAATATGGTTCTATTACAGAAAATGCATTTTATTATTAAGATTTTGTTTTTCTAATTTCCATGAACAACGACGACTTTTTTATAATTTAATGCTTTTTCGCATGTGTACGAGTCGTACGATTGTAAACAAACAGACAAATTAAAGTAAATAAATACAACAATATTTTGTTTTCATTAAAATTTCTTTCTTTAATCCTAACATTTTTAATATAAAACTTAGAAATATGTGATAATAATGAAACAGCCTTATGTATTAAATAACCTATAAGATAATATTCTTTTAAAAAGTAAAACTTTTCTATAATTACGGTCTGTATGTCCGTCCGTGCATAACGGATATCTTTATCATTAATTTATACCTTTTATAATTTTCTGTTTAATTTTAAATTTCCTATAATATAACAGTTCAAATTAGAAACAGTAGCAACTCTATAATCGTTACTACAAAGTCCGTACTTATACACATTTTAAACAAACTCATTTTCAAATGAAGTTAAATTCCAACTTATACTTTCTGTGATAGTAATTTATTACATCATTTTATAAACAGTTTTTCGCCAATATTAAATTGAAAAATTATAAGATTACAACTAGTTTTGTTAGTCCTGATAGTCTAACAAAACTGGTATTAATTGTATGTTTTTTTACTTTATTATTCTTGGAAAATTGTCTGTAATATGCTGCTATAAATGATTTTTCAGAAGGGATGAAAACTAGTACTTATCCAGCGGACATTAATCGGTTTTGACTCCATATTTGAAAAATTATTTATCGACACTGAGCTTTTATACGTGATTTTTCAGTATGGCTTAGAATCGTTTCTAATCCAGCGGAAATTAATCGGTTTCTGAGCCATACTGGAAAACACTTTCTAACACTGTCTTTTTATATCCAAAATTTCCTTGCTTGATATTTCTCCGCCTGCATTTTAAAATTTGTATATAATAATTTATGTGTTAATGTTTTTTTTAAAGATAATAATGAACAAGACAAGAAACCAGTGGGCAAAACAAGGGCTCGGCCTTTGTCCTAGTGAATCTTTGCTAAAAAAACAATTACCCCTTGTAAAGGATGTTTTGAATAGATATCTCTTTATAATTGAATGCAAAAAAATAGCACAAAATGTAAAAGATATTTAAAACCAGCTGATCTAGTTAGTTGTACATCTAAAACTAAATCAACTTCGCTGACATGTGGATCAGGTGACAGTTGTAACAAAAGTGAAATGTGTTTGGTGGCAGAAATTCTAACAATATGGAAAATAGCTGGGCTATTTATGTTTGAAAACAAGTATGACAATATCATTAAAAGCGAAGCTCTAAAACGGTAGAACAAATGAACATTAAAATTTGTTGTGTCTGGACTGAATAACCAGAATATAAATGTTTAAGTCTAGACAAAATTAAAAGTCAATTTGTTGTAAAATTTATAAATATAGGCATGTAAAAAAATAGACTTTTAAAGTGACTGGAAAAAATTTCCAACTTATTTGGAGTTTCAAAATTTTGTTATCAATTTAAAAACTGTAAATGACTATGCAGAAAGAAATATTAAACTAATTCAGGCAGGAATATAAGTAACATTATAACAAATATGAATTAGGAACAATTGGACCTTTTATTTATGTTTTTGTACCGAATGAGTCACCATTTTTTTTTAAATTTAAGATCAATTAAAGCTGAAGGAAATATTTTTTTTCGGTTACTAAATATCTTATATTCCCTTTTTAGGATTTCATTGATTGTACAAAAAATGAAGAAAATCGGCAGTGTTATATATTATATAATATCTGCCAAAAAACATAGAAAACTTTTGTCGAATTTAATGACTAAGGATAGAATTTTTTTTGTTTTTTATTAAAGCAATGCAAATAGCGTGGACAATATTTTTAAGAACTTTCATTGGCATAGAATAATCTCATTAAAATTAGGTATTATTATTGATTTCAATGGCTTTAACCAACAGTTTATATACAGAACATAACATATTTTATCCTTAGTCGGAATTCACACATAAAAATTGAAAATTTACCTATTTTTGTTTGTTACCAGTGATTTATGATTTGTTTATGTCTTTAACATTACTTAATTTATTTTTTCAATAGTTTTTTCATGCTCATTTAAAAAATAAAAACTTTTGTTTCTTAAGTTTTAGTTTTTTTCACTAGTTGCTTTGTCATTGTAAATATAAAGCAGTATGTGTTTGTCTGATTTAAATGATCCCTGAATCAATATAAATTCGGTTGTGCTTTTCATTGAATCCATATATAAATCTTTAGGTAGTTTTCAGCTTTATTTGACACTCAACCCTCATTGATTTAATGCTCCAATAAGCTAAGGTATTTAATATCTAAAAACAAGAACTATTCAGTATTCATGCATTTCAGAGAGGCATTGTATTTGTCCTATGCATAATACAGACATGAGAAAAGTAAAATAAGGCTTACTGGTGGATTTTTAACTCTAAACTTATTTTATGTGATTAAATTAGTATTTTTAAAATTAAAATCACGAAACCTTATGTTTATTATGATAGTGAAAATGGAAATCAGTCTGACGAAATCAGTTTTCATCGTAGAAACAAAATTTTTAGCTTAGAATGCCTGTATAGTTAGTGGTTACAAAGTTCGAAGAACCGCACATTGAATTAGGCATAAATAAAAAAGTAGCCTGATTTTGGGCCAGACTAATGTCCAGCAGGTTCAAAGAAACTATGGAAAACCATTAAAAACCTGAATGACCAACCTATCCAGCCGGATAACCATGGTATTAGTTTCAGCAACAAGACTACCAATGATCTAAAAGGAACCAGCTACCGCCCAGTATCTCTACTCTCGCCAGCTGCCAAAACCATCGAATCCCTTCTACTTCCTTATGTCACGGCTGCCATAAGCCTGGCCGACCATCAACATGGTTTCAGAAAGGGAAGATCAACGACTACAGCACTTCAAAGCATAATTGATCACATAAACAAGGGACTGAACAGGAAAAAACCAGTACATCGGACAGTCTCAGTGGCCATAGATTTGTCAAAAGCCTTTGACACAGTAAACCATCACCTACTTCTGAATGATATTAACAACCTTCCACTGAATGACCATATAAAGCGATTCCTGTGTGCTTACCTGAGAGGACGACAGACCTTTGTGGTCTTCAGAAATTCAAAATCTACCTACAGAAAGGTAAAACAGGGCGTACCCCAAGGGGGTGTGCTATCTCCCATCCTTTTCAACCTGTACATGGCATCCATGCCCAGCCCTCCAGGTAGTTTTAAACTTGTCTCCTATGCAGATGACGGAAACCTGTTAAATTCTGGACCTAAGATTGAGCCACTTGTTGAAGAATTAAATTCTTACCTGTCCATCCTAAACACTTGGTTCAAAAGCAGAAATTTGTTTATTTCACCATCAAAATCCTCCACCACACTTTTTACAACAGCCTCGAGTGAAGTCAGTACCACCCTGGACATAATTATTGATGGTGAAAGTGTACCAACAGTCAAAAAACCTAAGATCTTAGGAGTAACCTTTGACAATCTACTTTCCTTCAGGCAACATGCTACAGACCTGAAAACAAAACTTCAGGCAAAGAACAATGTTCTTAAAGCTCTTGCTGGCTCCGCCTGGGGGAAAGAAAAAGAAGTTCTTGTCACTACATACAAAGCCATTGGTCAGTCAGTATTAAATTATTGCTGCCCCATCTGGACACCTTCCCTAAGTGCCACCTCATGGAAGGATCTCCAGACAGCTCAAAATGCCGCCCTCCGTTTTGCTACTGGCTGTCATCTAATGACAGACATAGACCACCTTCATCACGAGACCAAAATAATGCGAGTAAAGCCACACTGTGAGATGCTTAGTCAGCAATTTTTACTGTCTACACAGCAACCCAGCCACCCCAACAGAATAAACCTATCTGACCCCCCACCCCCCCGCCAAATGAAAAATACACTGTCTTCAAAATTTGGCGAGAAAATCCAACAGATATCATATCCTGAATTGCCTCCTGATATCTACAAAAAACAGCTGAAGAATATCCATACCAGTTGTGTCCGAGAAGAAATAACCAGCATGGCAAACAATAAGGTCCTAAATGCCACCCCCCCAAAGATCTCAGACTCTGAAAAGGTCCTACCCAGAGAAACAAGATCCACACTTGCCCAACTGAGATCTGGCTACAGTAATTATTTAAATAGTTACAAGGCCCGTATTAGCCAGAATCAACCTACACCAATACAAGATATTTGTCCTCACTGCAATGACGCATCACACACCACTAAGCACCTTTTCAACTGTCGAGGCAATCCCACAACACTAAATGTCAGAGACCTCTGGTCTAAACCCTTGGAAGCAGCCAGGTTTTTAAACCTGGTCCGAAATGATGATGATCCAGGTTGAGATGACGAGGGCTAAACAAACAAACAATAGGCTGTTTATTACGTTAGTCCCCAAAGTTTTAAATATAGTTTTCTTATTCGATGTGTTAAATTTGGGGACTTTTATTACTGAGTTTTGATTAGTTGGTTTATTAAGTTGAGTGTTCAAACGTTTTAACCACTAATCTTAATCTTCAGAAGGGGTAATTTTGTGTGTCATAATTGGGGATGTACAACAATTAATCGGCCTTTGTCTTATCCCTTTAGATCTCAGATTAGATTTATATTCTATAGTTTTATATGCCTTAATATCAGCTTTATTGTTGTTATTTTCTGTTGTTGTGATTGGGGGCGCTGTTGTGGTTGTTGTGGGGGTGGTGATGGGTTCCTTCACCACTTGGGGTGCAGGGGTTGAGGTGGCGAAGGAAAAGTTGGTCGTACTGCTCACCTGATGATATATCGTTTATAATAATTTTCATTGTATTTCAGAAGCGCAGCTACTCTACAAGACATTTAAGTCTGTTAGTATTGGTCAGCTGACATTTATTTACTACATGCATGCAGAGTAATCTCTTCTCAAGTCTTATACAATTTTGTGAACACATTTCGTGATGAAATATTTGGAACATTTATTGAACCTCCCCCATTTCGGTTTAGTTTCCTATAATATTTCATTTTTTGCTCCTTCGCAAAATAGTATCTTTCTCAATTTTTGGCAGGTGGGTGCCCTAAAACCCAGAATATAGCCAAAAACCAGTAGGAATAATAAATTCATTAAGAGCATAGGCCAATCGGTCCAACGGTTTGAAAGATCTAAAGCTTAATCAGCACCAATGATTGACTGACAAACATCGTTCTACTTAATATAATAGAAATTTACTGTAACTTACCTTAAGCTGTGGCACATTATTTTTAAGAAAATCTGGGAGGGGTGGGGGCGGCTCCTCATTTTCCATTGGGTCCATGGCTCCCCCACGACCTGTCACTTTGCTGCGCAACTTTCCACCACCCGCTCCGCCTCCCGTCAGTGGGGTGGAGAATGAGCTAAGCGGCATACTGCTCGGGGCAGGGGGTGGGTGGCTACTGCCTGTGCTTGTTTCAAGTCCATAAGGTGTTGTAGGTCTAGAAAATATATACATAGAGGTTTAAGGTAGCATAACCGACATACAAACGGAGCAAGTAAATTAAATGTTTCAGACACACAATCACATACGGACATTTTGAATTATAGAGTAGAGTAGTGCAGAAAGGGATAGTTTCACGAAGTGCATTTAAAAAATAGTGAACTGTAAGTTTTTTCTATTTTAAATAACGTAGTAGTGCATAATATAAAGTTATTGATTAAAATTAAGAGATTTTACCAGGGATTTTCCTTAAAAAATGAGTTTTTCATTTTTATTTTCAACTTCGTTGCGTGTTATATATGGCAAAAACTTTTTTGTCATAAGTACAACTTTAGATAGCATTTACTAGTTAATAGAACTTTAAACTTTTTATACAACAAAATACACATAACAACAAAGAATGACCAATAAAATATTCAGTATGGTACTTAGAGTAGTGATCTTTTTATATGTCTTAGTAGAATATATTAGGCATTTGATAGATATGATTGTGATAAAGAATTTTATCATTGACCTGACCAAACTTTTTTTATTTGACAATATCTAAAAGAGTTAGTGATTTGCAACATAAATTACATGAGAATGGTCTTTTTATATATATATATATGTTGTATGGTTAGTTGGTATTTACGCGTAAGATAATGTTTATATTGTAAGTAAACCGGATGGTTTTCTCTATTTTTTTAAAAAGAATTTATAGAAAACCTGTCCTATAGTAAACCGGACGTTATTTTTTTATGTTTTTTAAGTAACTTGTCCCAAGGGAAACCCCTGTTCAATTTTTTTATAACTCTTGTGAAATATGTGGAAAAAGATTATCTAAAATTGGTGTTTTGGCTATACATATTTGGAAAAAAGTAGACCATTCTCATGTAATTTATGTGGCAAATCTTTTTAACTTTTTTCGTTATTGTCAAATAAAAAAAGTTTGGTCTGGTCAATGTTAAAAATTCTTTAACATATAATCATATCTATCCAATGCCTAATATATTCTACTAAGACATATAAAAGTTCACTACTCTAAGTACCTTAACTCTTTAAATACACTTCATAGAACTATCCCTTTACAAGTTTTACCCCTAGAGTAAAACAATAGAGGGGGGTGGGGGTTAAATAACTGTAATGTCCCCTTACCGAGGATCCTGAACCGGCTGTCAATGGGGTCTTTGATAATCAACCAATAGCGGCGGGAATGTTAACACAGCCAAGTCGCTACAAAAGAGCAGAAAGCAATTTGCTAGCAGGTGGTGGATCCAGGTAATTTCCTTGTTATACATTTATACTATAGATTTATTGTTTTACCTGCTGTTATTTAGTGAAGCCATGGGTGTGATATGATTGACTCTGGGGGGCCGGCTACGGTGGGCACTAAGCGGGGAATACAGTTTACGGAATGGTGGTCCACCTACAAAAAAAAACAAGGATGACAACATCCATAAGAAGCGCATCAAAAAAAGTCATGGAAGGTCAAACAGCCAAAGTTATACAGTAGATGTTAAGTAATTATAAGAAGGGAGAAGAAAGGAAAAAATGAGAAGGGTAGTTTTATCCCAAGGGACATAAAAAGAAATTAATAGGGTAGTTGCACCAAGTGCA
Organism: Acartia tonsa; assembly: GCF_053477335.1. Taxonomy (NCBI): domain Eukaryota; kingdom Metazoa; phylum Arthropoda; class Copepoda; order Calanoida; family Acartiidae; genus Acartia; species Acartia tonsa. The sequence continues at coordinate 10,563,701 of NC_137266.1, read as the reverse complement.
TTTAAACTTGAATTTAGAGAACTGCATATTTTTTCTTATTAAAAGTTTAAGCTACACCTATAGAACTAACTTATATTTGAAAGATTTTGAATTTTCTACCCAGTAGTTTAAAAAATATCAAGACTTAAACATAACGCTTTTTTTGGATATATGCAATGCAACTTATATGGCTGTCCTGTTTTCGCAAAAACAGCATTCTGACAGTTTTAGTGATGCCTAATTGAGTGCTATTTATTGTAATACAAAATTATATATGTTAGATGGTATTCTTGTAACTTTACTTATGCTTGCAATCAAACTTGTTAAATTCACTTCATGCAACTATCCCTTTTTTTTTGAATTGGTGAAAGAAGTTAAGCTAGATACCCAAAGGCATACAAATCAATAAACTTTCATATAGTAAAATAAAAAATTTACTTAGAATGTTGAAATGTTGTTGTAAAAAAATATATAATATACCTACAAATTACAATCAATGTAAATTTTTAATGTAAGGGGGGGGTTTTTAATGCAACCATCTCGTAATCAATGTATAAATGGTAATTAGAGTTCGAATTTCGATATAAAATTTTGGGCGTTATCCTCTTAGAAATTTTTTTTGCAATTTTTTGCAATTTTGTACCCCCCCCCCGCCTACCGACGAACAACTATTTTAGGTTAGGTTAGGTTTTAGGCTAGGGAGCCGAGCGCTGCGGCTAGGCAGGCAAGGGGGCCGAGCGCTGCGGCTAGGCAGGCAAGGGGGCCGAGCGCTGCGGCTAGGCAGGCTAGGGAGCCGAGCGCTGCGGCCAGAGTTCATAGTTCGCTGTCGGGGGGGGGGGGGGGGGGGGGGTACTCAAATTTTCAAAATTGAAAAAAAAATTTCTAAGAGGATAATACCAAATTTTGCATGAGTAATCCTTGGTAGGTCTATTTTCCCTAAATCAAACAAAAAGTTGGAAAAGTAACGGCTAACGGCTGGCAGCTCAGCCGCTTAGTAATTTTTTGGCTTTTTTTATGGAAATAAATCACGAAACCTCTCTCCACATAATGCTCTTTTCCGATCCAAAAAGTTTTTAAACGATTCTAGCCGGTAGTTGCTGGTACTAGAAATCTAAAAAAATATTTTATGTAGGATCATTTCACATGATTTAAAGCAAAAATCTGTTTTAAAATGTTGATTTCTACGTAATTTTTGACAGATTTGCCCTAAAATAGCCAAAGAACGGCTAAACGGCTGAGCCGTTAGCTGTTACTTTTTCAAGTTTTTGTTCGATTTAGGGAAAATAGACCTACCAAGGATTACTCATGCAAAATTTCAGATCGAAATTCGAATTCTAAGTGCCATTTATACATTGATTACGAGATGGTTGCATTAAACCCCCCCCCCCCTTTTTCAATGTAATTTCTTACCTAAAGGAGAGCCACTCTGCATTGGCCCTGTGCCTAAACGGGGACGTTTCCTCGCTGATCCGGTCAACCCCAAGGAATTGTTCAGCTCTTCGGCAACCCTAAAAAAATAAGTTAATAGAAGGCATGGATCTAAAGGGATAACGACAATGGTCGATAAATTGATGTATATCTCCAATGCTGATACAAAAAATACCTATTTTTTATATTACAATTAGTGGTATAAACGTTTGGACACTCAACCTAATGTGCAAACCAATCAGAATTAAATAAAAGAAGGTGTTAAGCCACGAATATGAAAACGTTATTTTTTTGAGGACTAGTGTTATTAAACACCCCAATTTACCATCCCTCCCAGGGAATAGGAAACTTTTTTTTTTAAAGCTTTATTAGGGTTGACAATCCGAATCCGAATCCGGAATCCGCCCAATTTTTGGCAAATTTTGGAATCCTAATACGATTCAGGAATCCGTTTTTTAATAGCGGATTCGAATTCTTAATTGGTAGGCTAAAATTAGCGTCTTGAGTTTTTTCTTTCAACTCCCCCTTTTTGAAGGCAAAGATTATCATCATTATATATAATATCTTTTAAAATCAGGTTCGATTCTCGGAAGTGAATTATAGAGAACACCAAGAACATAAATTTTTAGGACATATGTATCACTTGAAATTTTGAATTTAAAAAAGCCTTTTAAAATATTGCTAGAATCCGGAATCCGCCATTTTTTAGACGGATACTTGTAAGAATCCGAATCCGGTCCAAAATTTGACGGATTGCCATACCTACATTTTATTAAAAACTACCTAGGTGTATATTATATATTAGAACGATTAGTTAAAAAAAAACTTGTTTTATATGTCTCCGTGGGCTATTTCTCTTGTAAGGGTTAATGAAACGATATGGTAAAGGAAAAGTCAATTAGCTATCTGTTAAAAGGTATCTATATGAGTATTATTTTTGAAATGTAGAGATGTTCTAATCCTTACCTTTTTCTGTCAATATTTAGTGTGGGAATTTTTTCACTGTCCTTTAGGGGTGTAGACATCTTTTCCAGTGTGTCAAGAATCAGTTTAGCTGTTGTGCTCATGGCGTCTGTGGGGGGACCCTAGAATATCATGTCATTTATTTTAGGATTATAATTTCCGGTATGGATTTGATACCGATTAATATCCGCTGGATTAGACCTGGTTCTGAGCTATAATGAAAATCATGTATTGTAAAGGTTCACAGTCAGTTTTAACAGATAACAAGAAATTAATATTTTATTATCCGTGGAAAGCTGGAAGTTACAATGCGATAAATAAATATTACAACACAGGGACAAAATAAAGACATCATTGGAACAAGGACTTTTTACTTAGTGAATATAGATAAGTAACAACATTCTGATAATTTTCATTATTTTTGATTACATTAAACTTTAATATATGTATATAGTTAAAGAGCTTAGGTATTAAAAAAGTTAAGACGGTATTATAACGTAATTTAGATGTTCTATGATCAGAAAAACGTTAATATTCAAGAAAAAAAATAGTTTAGGTAGGTGTTACTTAAGATTTAAAAAACTTATCACAAACCTTTGTTTCTTCTGATTTAGTGTAACTATTAGCACTACTCCTTCCAGAACTGCTTCCACTACTCGTGCCACTCCGCCCAAACAACCGCTTCATTCTTGTTTTTTTTTAGATTCTATCTGAAATTTTAACAATAATAGTATGTATTATTTAGGCTGTTTCCCTCAAAATGGTTAGTCGAGCACAGAAAACCTCGCCCTAACTTTTTTTTCTTAATAAAAAGGGGCAGGGATGGTTTTTGTGTGTTTAAGTTAGGTTATATCATGGATTGTACAGTTTAACCCCACAAGGTTAAGGCAACACAGGTAAAAGCCCCGTATTGTTAGGGCCCCCACAAGGGGTAGAGTGAGAAGAAAACTACCCCTTTGCCATTTTTTCCAAGGATAGGGGGGAGGCGGGGTTCTGTGCTACGAAAGCACTTTGAGGGAAACACCTTTTTTATTTCTTGAAGAAACAGGTACATATGAGTGCATATTACATTTTTTTAAATATAAACATAGATTTTCAAAATCAATTGTAAAACAGGAACCTAAACCAAAATAGTTCAAGCAAATGTTTGAAAGAAATTCAAGCAAAATTGAGGGTGTGAGTAAAATATCTAAACTGATTTTTTTGTACATCCCCATTATTATTTTTTTCATTGATCATCAATTTTTCAGAAGGTATCTATATATCAGTTTACAATAGATGAAACAAATAGCAATAATATAAATTGCAAAAAATATTCTTTGATTTTAGGTATTTTGCTTTAAAAAGTGTTATTGATCGTATTTTTGAAAAAAGGTAAGCTACAATATGAAAAGCAGACGCATATAAAAATCCGTGAATCTAATAAAATATTACAAATGTGAGAAAAAGACATAGCAAATCATTTTGATCGTTTAGACCAGTCCTTAGGGGTCCAGTGTAAACTTCTGGAGTCAATTCTGACTGTCCGCCTGTTCTGTTCTTTCTGGTATTTATCCAAGAGGTCCTTCTGTAGACAGATAATATACTGGCCCTGAAATTTGTAATCAATGTTTGATTTGGAAAAGATTTGTGATCGATTTATAAAAAAACACAATACATTTAGGTATGCAAACATAAAGTTATAAGAAAAAGAGAAAATGTCTTCCTTCCCAATAGCCCTAAGAAAAAATCAATCTCTTTCATCCTCATTAAGTTAAAGTGCTCCTAGTGACTACCCCGTCAACATAAAGTACCTATTTTTTGTTTTCTTTGAAAGTAATCTTTTAATAAATAGATTTAGACTTAGAATGAGTACGCTATCTTTTAATCAAAAACATTATTTCAAGTGCAGGAGTGTATATTCTGCACAAGATTTATTTTTTTCCCCGGCTACAAAATATTTTAGTTTTTTATTTTTTTCTTACCAAGTAGAGGGGGAAATGGAAAAATATTTAAAGAACTATATTTTATTTATTTTATCCCTCCTACCACACATTTTTTAGTTTTTTTTCACCAAGGAAGGGGAAAAAAGAAAAAAATGTTTCAGTTTTCTTAATTTTTACATTTTTTTCCCCTCCAACCAATTATTTTTATTTTTTCCCCTCCACCTGAGCAGGGGATCCCATGTAGAATATAAACCCCTGTTCAAGTGTAAATTACATAGATCTATTCTATCACAAACTAATTACCCCACCTTGTAATAGTTGATTAGATTCATTGACTGTAGTGTAGAAATAACATCTTCCTTCTTAATACTCGTCTGCTCACATATATCATTGATTGTTATCTGGGGTGCTTCGTTGTCTTCTCCTGCTTTGGTGTTTAAAATAACCTACAACAAATATAAAACATTCAATATGATAGGTTATAATATAATAACTCAACCATTGAGATAAACTATGCCTTCTTTAAAAACTGTTTAACTAGAAAATAGCCCTAAATTTTAATATTCAATAGGAAGCAATATTATTAACTATGTCTATCCGCATGTAAATTTGTTGTGTCTTTGGTTGTTATTATCCTTGTTAAAATTGTATGAAATTAAATGATTATAACTATTATTTACCTGTAAAATTGCATAAGTCCAATAACTTCTATAGGACAACAATCCCAAATCGGACAAAGGTTTTTCTGGGCTGCCCGTCTTTCCTTCAAACTTGGACAATTCATAAGAAAACTCAATCAACAGTTTTCCATAACTTTTTCTTTGGTAGGGAGGAAGGACAAGGATACAGGCCACGTTGTAGTCTTCGCTTGATTCTTTCTCTTTGGAGAAATATCCAACAATATGACAGCCTAGAAAAGAGTTCAATTTTAAATTCTAGGTCGATTAGCCATATTATCCAATAACTTTGGATCATACTACGTTAGTTTTATTCCAAAAATTAAAAGCGCTGTTCGTTTTTCTGATTCTTATTTATTGACTAGCGGCTATGCCCCCAGCGGCCTCAAGGGGCACTTGTGGTGGGGGAATCGACTCCCGCCCATTTTCAGTGTTAGTTTTATAAAAAAAAATTATCGGTTCCACAGTTAGCGAAATCATTTGGTATAAGACAAACACAGAACCTGTTACTTTATTAAGGATATTTTTAAAATTACCTTTAATGTCAGTTTCACACATGACATAGAAAAGAAAAGGATCCGTATCATAATACAAAGTTTTATGGTCCAGAAACAGCTTGGCCAGCAGACACAAATTCTGTGCGTAGATCTTGTTTTTACGCCCGTCAATTTCGAAAAATGAAATTGAATTTTTCCTGTATCATTAAAATAATCTGTTAAAATAAAATTACAATGTCTATAAAACTAACAAATGAAGGAATCATAAATTAAACATATAATGGTGTGATCTCTCTATCACAAGTGGAATACAACCAACCTCTACAATTTTCAATACTTTTCTAGCCTCTTTGTGGAGGTTTCCCTTAATTCATCTAATGGTAACTACCCTAAGATAGATGAAACCATCAAATATTTAAAGGGGGGAGGCGGAAGTGACACTTTTTAAAACCAAATCTAAAAGTCAAAGGAATTCTACTAAATAAAAAGTTACAGCTCTGAGATTTGACATAGCAGTTGCTTTTAAGATGTACAATATGGAACTGTAAAGAAATAGCATCGGAACCGCCACTCCCGCCGAAAACTGCCGATTTTTTTGCCTTTTCTCGCCAAATTCAAATACAAAGAACGACATAAAGGTCAGAGGCTGCAAATGCACTAGAAGAGAAGTGTGGTTTTACTAGAAGTATGACGTCGTTCAATATATTTACACCTGACATTTTTTTTTAGTACTGACATATTTGAAGTGTAAAGTGAAAATATAAGAGAAATATTTATTAAAACAAAGTTTATCTCAAATGATTGAAAATTGTCTAATTTGGCGAGAAAAGGCAAAAACAAAATTTGGCGGGAGCAGCGGTCCACCGCCGTGTCTTCACATTTCCATATTGTACCTCTCTAAAGCAACTGCCATACCAAATTTAAGAGCTGTAACTCTTAATTTAGTTGAGTTCCTGTGACTTTTAGTTTTGGTTTCAAAAAGTGTCACTTCCGCCCCCTCCCTTTGATAATATAAAACTTAAGATATTTTATTACCTACTTTATTACTTAGGTAATTTTGTCAATATAGAAATATTTGGATCATGAAAAGAAAACAAGTAGCGGGTTTCATCGTAATTTGACAGTAGCTTTTCTCCTATTCCTAGCCCCTTCGAGGGGCTCTTAACCTCCAAGCAATTATTAATATTTACCTAACCAAGCCTAAATTTATCAAAAGCTACTGTGCAAATACGATGAAGCCCGTTACTTCGTTTTCTTTCCATACATATTTTTTATAAAGATTATTTTCCTGTATATTTCATTTCCAGGTGGGTGCTTCAGGTTGCACTTTGTTAAATGTCTACCCAGGCAGGTACGAGACTTGACATATTTCAAACAGAACTCACAAATATAAATACAGGGTAATGATACCAGTTCCTGTTTTAAAATACAAGCATTAATGTATATATCATAGAAAAGCAAAAATGCTTTTTAACAAACAAAAAAATCTAAAAAGAAGCCTATTTATATGTACTATGACAAACTTTGGCAAAAAAAAACATTTTAATGAGAAGTAGTAAGCATGTTTATTCAATGATTTGCCACAAAATATTGAACAAATCTACTCTTTCTTTGTACAAATTTAACAATGTATATCTATTTTTCATTCTAGCATTTTTATGATTAAAAATCTACGACACTAACTATGAGAAATGCTTAAATTTTCCTGTGGATAGGGAGAGAAGTACCATGGTTTGATTCTATGTCTGCCCAGCTCAATAAGCTCCACATTTTTCATTCGCGTTATTGCATCGTCGTGTGTACCAGGCGCGGCCAGAGATCCTTAAATTGGTGTTGCGTTGACAATACTGCTTCATGCATGTACAATGTACAACGTATATGGATGCAGGGATCTAATTGGATAAGGCAATGGCCGATAAATTTATGTGCATCCCCAATGATGATACGATACACAAAATTACCCCTTCTGTGCATGCATTACAATTAATGGTTGAAACGTTTGGACAATCAAGTTAATGAACCAACCACTGAAAATGCATTAAGAGTCCCCGTAGTTAATAAGCCAACGAAAAAGAAAACATAATAATAAAACTTTAGGGACTGTAATAATAAAAAGCCCATGTCCCCTCCCTCTCTGTTAAGGATAAGATAAAATTGAAGTCAGAAAATGAAATCATTTCAGTAGTTAGGAATATGAAACCATTTCTAAAACAAATCTTTATCGGCATATGGGAGGTATTATACGTTGGTCCACTCTATTCTAGCTCAAAACCAATATACGAGTAGAAAAAAGTTTCTCTGAAGTGCAAAACCTATTTGGTTTTTGTTATTAAATATTTACCTGTCAATCTAGGAGCACTAGAAGGTGACTTTTCTGTTTCCTTCTTTTCTACATTTACGCTTAAATTCAAATTAGCCGTAGACACATCCAGAGTTGGGGTGTCGGGCACAGGCGTGTCTGGTGTCTCTGTACTGCTCTGGGATTTGCGTTTTCTGGCGGTCTTCTTCTGCAGGGCGGCTTGTAACACCGTTGGTCCAGTCACTATTGGGCTTTCCTCTAGTCCTGAATTGAACATACTATTATGAATATGCAATATGAATTATATCAATATCTTTTGTAATGTACATCAAGATATAATTTTACTTTTAATTTTGGAATATAGCTTCATAGAACCATGTAGTACGAGGCAAATGTTATCAAAGATCTATAACATGATTTGATGATTTTAACTATTATTCTGAATTAGGAAAGCAAAGAACAATAAAAAAATATGTCTAACAATTACCTGATAAGGCCGTTGTGTATTGTTTCAGAATCATACTTAGATAACTTGTCTACAATTTTTCTTTTTTTATTAGATATAAGGTCACATTTTATACCTGGAGAAGGTGGTCTCGAGACAGGACCAGAGGCTGGAACAGTCACAGCTCTTTTTGGTGTGTTCAGTCCAGTGTTTACAGTGGTGTTCGCATGGCTTTTGTCTTCTTTCCCTTAAAAATATCAACAACCTTAATATATCTATAAAAAAGGTATTTTTTTCTTCAAAGGGTTCTTGAATTGAAACCTTTTTAATTAACTTATTTTCTTAGAAAAAAAAAATTTTAAACCTAGCAGAAAAAAGGTTAGGTATAGAGACTTAGTGTCATATGAACTGTGCAGGTAATTTGGGGGTTTGAATTACAGAAAATGTAAATTCTTCCTTTTAAAAAAGGTACTGTCAATAAATCACTAATAATTAAATGACTCGCTTTGTTCCTCTAACTATCAAATATATCAAATACCTTAAATGCTACGCTACCATAATCTTACCAGTGGGAGGTTCAATTTTTCTTGTGTCCAATCTGTCTTCTGTAACCCATTCGTCCAAACGCTTGTTGTAGTCCACGTAGTGAACATAATATTGGAATACACCTAAAAAATACATAAAAGAAGGATGACAACATCCATAAAGGCAAAGTTCTAAAATCAGATGGAAAGACAAACGAACAATAACTCTTGTAGAGTGTCAAAACTTTAAAAAATTATTCAAAGGTATAAACAAAATTGTAAAAACTTGTTGCGTAAAATCAGTAGGTACTATGTTTAAGGACATACTTCCATATTTAGGACTTGATTACAGGGATGCTTAGCTTATAATTTTGTACTTTTTTGCTTTAAAATTTTTAAAAATCATATGCATAGGATAATTATATCATACAAAGAATGTTGGCAAAAAAGTTAAAAATCGGCATATTTTAAATGGGACTTCTGAAATGTATAGGACAATTATTGCATGTCTAAATTACCGAAAAGAGCTCTGACCATTACACACGGAACTTAATTACAGAAAAGCTTCACTTTTAAAAAGTTATTATAGTAACAATGCAAAGTCCTAATAAAGCTTTTTAATTTATCAAAGCTAACCTTTAATCTGTCTAATACTGATAACTTCGGCTTTAGGCCAGTCTTCTGTATTTTTCATACGAACAGGCAGTTTACATCCCTCCGTGACTGCGGACAATCCATCGGATATTATGCTTAAAGCATCATCCATCTTGGACATAACGTTTTAAACTTATTTTGGTGATTCTTTTTAATCTGAAAAAGATACACAATGTGCAGCTAGTTAGTTTTCTTATACATTAACTTAAAATTAAGTTAATTACCTATTCAAGGATCAAAACATTCATATAACAAATTTGAAATAACCAAACTACCAAATATCAACAATTAAAGTAAATTATTTGTTGTTTATCAATATTATATACATGCTTTCAAGTACCTAGTAAATATAGAATTGCATACATAGGAAAAAATCTTAACATAGCTTCTGTCTGTCTGTGTGCCAAAGGATCTCGCTAACCGCTGAACCGATGTGGTTCTCCTTTACAGTGAAACTTGTAGCTTTAAAAGAATCATTGATTCAACTGATAACGATCAATACTCATGTAGTATTTTTCGTCAATTAAATCAGATAGTTTTAGCCTATAAACCTCTAAGGATCGATAGTCCGATGGGAAAATGATGGGACATGAATCCTGATTTAATGACAAGAGCTGACCATAACTCACAAATTACAACTCAAAATACAAAAAGCAACGATTTAAATAAAAAAAAAGTCAACAATTCACACTTTTGTTTTTAAGTTTCATATTATATATACTAAGCTAAAAAATTCAATAAGCAATAAAACCTTTAGAATTATAGATAAATAAGCTTAAAATAGGTAAAATTAAATACCTAGGACTTTGTCACAGCCGTCAGAAAAAAATATACCCAAAAAATTCACAAAATTAGAAAATATTTGGAAATTTAACAAAACAAATCCAAGTGGGGGGTCTATTAAATAAATTATAATACATCAAAATCACTTTTTACACCAAAATAGCATTAAACTTGCTTGTAAAATTATCACTTTAACAAAACTAAATCACCAAAACAACCTAAAAGCACTTAAAATTGTCTAAAAACGTCCAAAAGTTGAAATTGTGTATTGAAATGTTTTGTGTTGCGCATCTAAGGCTGAGAATGCCCCGTTCTCTTTTTAGCGCAAGTGATTAGGCTCAAGATCAATCCTTAAAAAAATTGAAAATATTCCATGTAAACTATTTTTTTAAAGGAATATTTGTGTTTTTTACTCCTTTGAAGTAATTTCTAGACAATTTTTGATAAATTTAGATTAAAATTTATTTTAAGTAAAACTCTATTTTCCCTCCACCCCTGGTTAGAGATATTTTCACTCAAAATGTAACCTCTTGTGCAAGAGCTGGGGCTATTTTACTTAAAATTAAACCGGTACCTAATGTAAAATAAAAAGGTTCTCATATAAGATGGCTTAAAAGCTCTAATTAAAGCTTGAAAGATTGGTTTAAACGAGCAGTGTTTAAGCTTTTTTAACGAAAATTTATACCACAAGAAGGGGCAATTATGTTTATCAATATTATGTATGTAAATCTATTAAGAAAACTTTTGTTATTTTTTTCCATTAACATTTTTTGTTATTTTTTTCCATCAAAGTCATGCTAAACTTTTTTTAAGACCCGGCTCTCTCTCTAAACAGAGTTGTCAACTTTATATGAAAAATCCTCCAAAATACCAAAAATTGCGCCTTACTTATCTTGTAGTTGGCAACTTTATTTCACTTTTAAACAAAACTCTTTTATGAAAATGTCAGCTGATGTTATATTATGCTTATTCTTATGAGTAATCTAAATAAAGTTATAAAGCTTGTAATTTAGAGTTGTTGTTTTTTCTTTAACTACATCTTTATATTTCAAAAATATGAGTTATATTTCATTTTCTTTGTATTTTGAGTAATTTTTTTGTAGTGATTTAAAGAATGTTGCTTTTAAGTAAAAAATCTGGATTTAACTAACACCAAAACTTTTAAGGCGTGTTTTATTCGTAATTGTATGTTTCACATATTCATTTTTTTCTGATTTGTTGTCTTCTGAGATCTTTACTACAAAAAATTTCCCTTAGCTTAAATGTTATGAAGAAGGAAGGATAGGGTTGAAGATTATTTCAAATGTCTTTGTGCCTCCCTACTCAGCTATGCTGAAAAATCATGAATATCATCGTATTACAGACAACTTTTCACGAATATTAAAATTTTTCATTGAAATATCCACGGGAAGCTGTTAGTAATGCGATAAAACTTTTCAGAATCAAGATATTTTAGCATAAAATTTTAAAACCTGCCATTAATAATGCGTGAGGACGTGGAACGTCAGCCCCTGTTGGCCGCTGGGGGGGATAGTCAGACTGGTGCGGGAGCTCAACAAAATTCATTTGGATTCAAGGAAAGGCTGCAATTAAACATTTTATTTTGATTTTAAATTTATCATTTTGTGATCCTAGATTTATTTTTATCAACTGCTTGTTAAGAATTTGTTTTGTTATGGTAAGATGTGCGGAAGTGGGGTGTAGGGTGTTCAAACTCTTCTACAGCCCCCTCCTGCACAAGATATTAGGAAAGCAAACATTCTTTCCCCTTTTTGCCCCTCCAAAGCTTCACACACCCCTGCAGACATTTTAAAAATTCTAACCATGCATTTACTGGGTCACTTAAATATACATAATTAACTCCCAGGTAGGTAAATACGGGATGTAGGTAAGTTGGTAAATAAATAACTTTACTTCAAATTAAAAAAAAACTTACCTAAATATCTTACCGAACAAAAAAGTGATTTACCAGCTTTGCCACCATTGATTTTTTTGGCGGATTTTTTATTTGCAACCCGTGTGTAACAGGACGAGGATGTTGAGGGTCGTGTTCACTCCGCGGGGCCAGATGAGCTCCCTCCACCATATCCATCCATTGCCAATGGGGTTCCTATGGTTTCTTGCAAGGTTTGTTTATAAGTCATTTTTTAAGATCTCACTATTTTATGGCTAGGTATTTTTTTCCAGTAGGTATGGCTTCGAAACCGATTAATATTCGCTAAATTAGAATAGGTTCTCATTAATTCTGGAAAATGATGCATATCATCGTATTACAGACAATTTATCACGAATATCAATGTAAAACTACTAGTTTTGTTTGCTCGGGCCTACGGCTTCCAGGGTTAACAAGTTTGGTTAAAGTACAGTACAACCCAAATAAGTTTTGAGTCAACGAATGAGAGAACGAGATTAATAACTATGTATTGTGTACCAATTTAAGTTACAGTTTCCTCCTGTCTAGATTTCTCTTTTTACCTATTAAAATAAGGGGGGGGCACATCTGACACTTTTGCGTAAACAGGGATTATAGGCTTTGTCTTAGGAGTAATAGGATAGGTTATTTAGGGAAAAAGTTTAGTTTTTGGGTGTATTTTCCTTATATTTAATAAAAATTTTGATAGGTCTCCAGGTTCAGGTGCTGCAGGCTGGAAGGTCACTTCTGGACAGGTATAAATGAAAAAAAAAATTTGTTTGAAGAGTAAGAGATCAACTTATTAAACCAAATATGCATCTTTTGGGATGTTATGAGCATATATGAAGAAAAAATAAAAATCAGCCTCCAGGTTCAGGTCCTGCAGGCCTCCAGGTGAATTCTGGACAGGTAAAAACTGAAAATTTTTAATTTTATAGTTAGAACAAAACTTATTTTACAAAAGTTGCTACTTTATGGATGGTATAAACTAATTTGAAGAAAAATTTGCAATCGGGCTCCAGGTTCAGGTACTGCAGGCTTCCAGGTAAATTCTGGACAGGTAAAAATTGAAAAATTCTAATTTTATAGTTAGAACAAAACTTATTTTACAAAAGTTGCTACTTTATGGATGGTATGAACTAATTTGAAGGAAAATTTGAAATCGGGCTCCAGGTACAGGTACTGCAGGCCTCCAGGTGGATCCTGGACAGGTAAAAACTAAAAATTTTCACTTTTAAAGTTAGAGCATAAATTATTTAACAAAAGTTGCTACTTTTTGGATAGTATTAACCAATTTGAAGAAAAATTTGAAATCGGACTCCAGGTACAGGTACTGCAGGCCTCCAGGTAAATTCTGGACAGGTAAAAACTGAAATTTTTTACTATTGAAGTTAGAACAAAACTTATTGAACAAAAGTTGTTTCTTTATGGATGGTATTAACCAATTTGAAGAAAAATTTGAAATCGGGCTCCAGGTACAGGTACTGCAGGCCTCCAGGTAAATTCTGGACAGGTAAAAACTGAAATTTTTACTATGGAAGTTAAAACTAAACTTATTGAACAAAAGTTGCTACTTTTTGGATTTTATTAACCAATTTGAAGAAAAATTTGCAATCGGGCTCCAGGTTCAGGTACTGCAGGCTTCCAGGTAAATTCTGGACAGGTAAAAATTGAAAAATTTTAATTTTATAGTTAGAACAAAACTTATTTTACAAAAGTTGCTACTTTATGGATGGTATGAACTAATTTGAAGAAAAATTTTAAATCGGGTTCCAGGAACAGGTACTGCAGGCCTCCAGGTGGATCCTGGACAGGTAAAAACAAAAAATTTTCACTTTTAAAGTTAGAGCATAACTTATTTAACAAAAGTTGCTACTTTTTGGATAGTATTAACCAATTTGAAGAAAAATTTGAAATCGGGCTCCAGGTACAGGTACTGCAGGCCTCCAGGTAAATTCTGGACAGGTAAAAACTGAATTTTTTTACTATTGAAGTTAGAACAAAACTAATTGAACAAAAGTTGCTTCTTTATGGATGGTATTAACCAATTTGAAGAAAAATTTGAAATCGGGCTCCAGGTTCAGGTACTGCAGGCCTCCAGGTAAATTCTGGACAGGTAAAAACTGAAATTTTTTACTTTTGAAGTTAGAACAAAACTTATTGAACAAAAGTTGCTTCTTTATGGATGGTATTAACATATTTGAAATCTGGCTCCAGGTTCAGGTCCTGCAGGCCTCCAGGTGGACAGGTTAATACTAAAAATTTTTTTTGCAGATATAATTCAAAATGTAACAAAATGGTTGGATTTAACTTGAACCTTAAGCCTGATTTCAAATTTTTCTTTGTATTAGTTAAATAGATATAGCTCTAACTCTTTAGATAAATATTTTAATTTTTACATGTCCAGAATTCCCCCTGGAGACCTGCAGTACCTGATCCTGGAGCCCAATTTCAAATTTATCTTCAAATTGGTCAATACTATCCAAAAAGTAGCAACTTTTGTTAAATAAGTTATGCTCTAACTTAAAAAGTGAAAATTTTTAGTTTTTACCTATCCAGGATCAACCTGGAGGCCTGCAGTACCTGAAGCTGGAGCCCGATTTCAGATTTTTCTTTAAATGAGTTAATACTATCCATAAATTAGCAACTTTTGCTAAAGAAGTTATGCTCTAACTTAAAAAGTAAAAAATTTTAGTTTTTACCTGTCCAGGATCCACCTGAAGGCCTGCAGTACCTGAACCTAGAGCCCGATTTCAAATTTATCTTCAAATGAGTTAATACTATCCATAAAATAGCAACTTTTGCTAAATAAGTTTTGTTCCAACTATATAACTATTTCAAATTTTTCTTCTAATATGTTAATACCATCCATAAAGTAGCAACTTTTGTTAAATAAGTTTTGTTCTAACTTCAAAAGTAAAAAATTTCAGTTTTTACCTGTCCAGAATTTACCTGGAGGCCTGCAGTACCTGAACCTGGAGCCCGATTTCAAATTTTTCTTCAAATTAGTTCATACCATACATAAAGTAGCATTTTTTGTAAAATAAGTTTTGGGATCTACTGCAGTTCATGGTAAAATATTGCTGGTAACGAATGCTTCCTGGTTCCTGGCAATATTACAAGATTCCTGGATCCAGCAGCACGCATATTCCCCTAAATCCTAGTTTCCTGTTAGCTGGCAATCTGCGAATTTTCCAGGTTACCAGCAATGAGAGAAGATTACTGGCTTACAGGAGTTTTTACCCCATACCCCTTATCACATTTTCTTAGGGGGTAAATAAGGGACAGTTGCTTCAATTATTTTATTAATAAAGGTGGGGGAAGGATATAGGAGAGTTGGATCTTTACCTATAAATTTAACTGTTTCTAACTTCATATCCAATTTCGCGCCAAAATTTGGGCGCGCCTTTTTATTTTTATAATATATTGAAAAGTGGGGGAGATAAATTCGTAATTTTCATCGTATTAATAAATTATTTTTTTCTAAGTGAGGCTCTGAAATCAAACAGTAAAAACAACGAACTTGAACGCCTATAAAATGCCAAAACTAAATACTAGCCCCTATAAACTAAACTACCCTAATTATAAAAAAGTGCTGCGGCCAGGGAGGGGGGATCAAAATTGAAAAAAAAATTTATGAGGATGATGTCAACAATTCTAGCCTAAATCAGCAAATAGAGTGGCGTAACTGTGACGTACGGACCATGAAACCATGTAAGTAATTAGATTATGGCGGGAGATTTTTTTTTCAAATTATTCTATTCCATCCCGTTTTTAGACTTTCAAATTTAAATCAATAAACCTTTACACACATACGATTAAATTCGCGCCAAAATTTCGTAGCGCGAGTTTTAAAATTCAATTAACGCCATCCCCTCCTCTTTTCAGGCTGTATAAAATTTACGGGAAAGTTTAACACCTTCGCGCCAAAATTTGAATGGCATTTTTATTTCAACTTATAAAATACGGGGTTTTAATTGGTGGGTATTCAAGTTAAGATATATAACATAACCTCTTGACAAAAAAGCTAATTAATTACCCATTTTTAAATTTAAATCTCTGATACTTTTGGCGGGTGTTTTAAATTCAAATTATCTTCCCTCCTTGGTTGACAATATAGCAATATTTGTTTGTTTCTCCATTAAGATCTCACTAACCACTGATTCGAATGAGTTCTTCATTTTAGAGAAGCTTCACAAGGTCCCATGATAGTTTTAGGCTATTTTCTGCCCCCTATCTATTAATTTAAAACGGAGCCTTATAATTCTAGGGGCACAACTGCTATTATCTACAATATAAAGTAGCGAAGGATTTTAAATTAACGTAAAATATTTAGGAAAAGTAAGTTACAATTACATAATGAGTTTCATACTTATTTATAAGTAACAGGGTGTCCGCTTTTGTGTGTGTTTGACTGTCTTTGTACACAGAGGGATCTTGATAACCGATAAACCAAAAAAATTAGAATAATATTTTTTTCTAGTGGCGATTTATCTTGTGGATGATACCCTCAAATCAACTAAAATAGTTAAAAACCTTTCCAGGACCTATTAACCGTAAAGTTTTCCTGGCTACTTTTATATTGTTACTTTTTACACCTACGGAAACGTTGTATTATTAACTGTTGATAAAAATTATGATATTTGTCTCTGTCCCCCCCCCCCCCCCCCCCACCACATCATACAAATATGCCAAAATAGCCACTTTTGAGTTGTGTGAATCTTGTCAACCTCTAACTGTGGGGTAAGTGTAATAAAAGGGAAATGGGAATTAAAAAGGGAAATATTGCTTTTTAACAGGAATGTTTCAAACATGGCAGTAGCCAGGAATATGCATAAATTGCTGGCAACCAGGAAAGTAAAACATTGGTAGCTCCAGCAATATTTCTTGTTATGCTAGATCCAGGAATCTTCTAACATTGCCAGGAAACAGGAAGCATTCGTTACCAGCAATATTTTACCATGAACTGCTGTAGATCCAAGTTTTGTTCTAACTATAAATTTTTAAATTTTTACCTGTCCAGAATTTACCTGGAAGCCTGACGTACCTGATCCTGGAGCCCGATTTCAAATTTTTCTTCAAATTAGTTCATACCATCCATAAAGTAGCAACTTTTGTTAAATAAGTTTTGTTCTAACTTCAAAAGTAAAAAATTTCAGTTTTTACCTGTCCAGAATTTACCTGGAGGCCTGCAGTACCTGTACCTGGAGCCCGATTTCAAATTTATCTTCAAATGAGTTAATACTATCCATAAAATAGCAACTTTTGCTAAATAAGTTTTGTTCCAACTATATAAGTAAAATTTTTTAGTTTTAACCTGTCCAGGATCCACCTGGAGGCCTGCAGTACCTGATCCTGGAGCCCGATTTCAAATTTTTCTTCTAATATGTTAATACCATCCATAAAGTAGCAACTTTTGTTAAATAAGTTTTGTTCTAACTTCAAAAGTAAAAAATTTCAGTTTTTACCTGTCCAGAATTTACCTGGAGGCCTGCAGTACCTGAACCTGGAGCCCGATTTCAAATATTTCTTCAAATTAGTTCATACCATACATAAAGTAGCATTTTTTGTAAAATAAGTTTTGTTCTAACTATAAATTTTAAATTTTTAAATTTTTACCTGTCCAGAATTTACCTGGAAGCCTGCAGTACCTGATCCTGGAGCCCGATTTCAAATTTTTCTTCAAATTAGTTCATACCATCCATAAAGTAGCAACTTTTGTTAAATAAGTTTTGTTCTAACTTCAAAAGTAAAAAATTTCAGTTTTTACCTGTCCAGAATTTACCTGGAGGCCTGCAGTACCTGTACCTGGAGCCCGATTTCAAATTTTTCTTCAAATTAGTTCATACCATCCATAAAGTAGCAACTTTTGTAAAATAAGTTTTGTTCTAACTATAAAATTAAAAATTTTCAGTTTTTACCTGTCCAGAATTCACCTGGAGGCCTGCAGGACCTGAACCTGGAGGCTGATTTATATTTTTTCTTCATATATGCTCATAACATCCCAAAAGATGCATATTTGGTTTAATAAGTTGATCTCTAACTCTTCAAACAAAATTTTTTTTTCATTTATACCTGTCCAGAAGTGACCTTCCAGCCTGCAGCACCTGAACCTGGAGACCTATCAAAAATTTTTTTAAATATAAGGAAAATACACCCAAAAACTAAACTTTTTCCCCAAATAACCTATCCTATTACTCCTAAGACAAAGCCTATAATCCCTGTTTACGCAAAAGTGTCAGATGTGCCCCCCCCCCCCCCTTATTGTCATTTTTTTCTTGAATTGGAGACCTAACTCTTTCCTTTATAAAGGAATGTTGTAGCCTTTATATAGTACCTAAGTGTCTCTTGATTACGAGATTTGTTCAATAATCAATTAGAGTAAAACAATAGAGGGGAAGGGTTATAAAGCTGTATGTCCCCACCCCGTGGACCCCTTGTCGACTTTCAATTGGGTCTTTGAATATCAGCCAATATCGTCGTAATTATTAACTTAGCCAAGTTGCTACAAAAGAGCAGAAAGCAGTTTGTTAGCAGACGTAAAACGCCCCCAAAACAGGGGCCAGGTAGTTGTTATAGCTTATTGCATTTATTGATAATCATTCGTATCTTTGTTAGGTATGTCAGACAATGATTGATATAACGGGGAAGAAAGACCAACACGTAGTAAAATGTGGACAGTGCAATGAAGCCACCCCTATTCGCAATGCACCCCCAGGAAAATATTGACTTAGAACACAGAATGAAATATAATGAACTCATTACCAATACCTAGGTACTATCCATTGAAAATTATTTAAAGATTACCTAGGTATTTATTTTATAACAATCACTAAAGCAAAGTTTTTAAATCAATGATTATTGCTCTATGTAATTCTTAAGCATCTTATGGAATATTTTATAAAAGGCCGAGGTATATTACTGCCTCTTTTAAGTACCTACTAATATAAATACTTTAAATACAAAAAAGTTACATTTTTTGCAATACTAAAAAACTCTACAAGGATTTGTGGTCTATCTTCAAAATCCTTGTATCCTCCTTTGTTAAAAAATAATATGGTTTTCTTAACATAAATGGTAAAAAAGATACCTTTAAATGAATAACAAAGTCAATGTTATCGTACTAGGCCGGAAATATGTCCGTTGTCCGTGCAACTGTTTGTTAATCTGCAAGATTAGCTCCCAGAGGATTGCTTGCCCGCGTCCGAACTGTAAAAGGATTATCAACCTGGCCCCCAGCCCGCTGTCACCCATGCCTGCGCCGAGCAATGTTCCAGGAAACATATTATTAGACAAGAATACAAGCTTCAAGCTTTCCTTAGTCGAGTTTAAAAAAAAAAAACTTAAGTCTTTATTACATAACCTTAGTCTGTTTTGGCAGCTGTAACGATCACCTTTACTAAGACACTCTGAGGGCATTCCCAAGAGGAGGGGAGAGGAGAGTTCTTTTTCACGGGGCGATTTACCGTGAGAGGGTAGGAGTATTTCTCCCTGAAAATTGGTTAAAAACTTTCTCTGTACATATAGAAAAAGCTTCCCTGTAAAGGAAAACTATATTTTGGTATACTCTAAACCATCAGATAGACATTCTGTTACTGTTATTTATGATTAAAGTCTAATAACATAAGGAAAAAGGATAAGAGGATGAATACTCACCCCTTTTTCATGGTAAAATACTACTTCCCCATCCCTAAATTTAGAAGCAGACGAAAATCAAAAACCGCCCAGGGCTTTTTGTAAGTCAATCATAAATAATAATGTGAATAAAAAGAAAAGCGATATTTAGCAAACAGCCGTGGGCGGTCAGAATCAGCTGAATGTTCATTATGAAAAAAATTTCCCCCTTTTTAGAAATAGAAGGATTCATCTTTCATGAACAAATTTTTTTAAATAAAAATAAAATTCGATGTAATTTTTAATTAAAACATTAAAACGAAAATATCTAATCTAATATTCTTGCCCTAAATATGGAAATAGTAAAAAGTAAAAAAATATTTTTTTTAATAATTTTTAATCCTCCCATTTGAAAAGTAGTGGAATAGCAATAAATTTTAGCGCGGCAACAGCGCTGAGTAGGCCTCTAGGCCCACTGCCCATTTTCATCTTCTAGTTGCTTCGATTCCTCTCTTTTATTTTTTTCTCTATGTCTAATAATAATGTGGTGTGTTATCAGGAATGTGCCGTGTGACATGTGCTCACTGTCATGACACATTTCTTTTCAACACTCTTAACAATGCTCTTGCTAGATGTCCACACTGTAGAAAGGTTAGTCTTTATTTATTTGAAGTTCGTGGTGTAAGTAGACAGATAAGTCCGGATCAGGGAGAGAGGGGACATTGTCCCAAAAGTGTTATAATAACCTATTCTTATTCGTTGGCTTAACGACTTTTGGAATTTTTGTTGTCTGGTTTATTTATTTGGTTGTCCAAACGTTTCAACCACTAATTACAGGGGTAATTTTGTGAAATGTCATTGGGGATATACATTGTACATTGATGTATCGGCCATTGTCTTTTCCCTTTATATCCCTGAGGTGGGACACCTGTCAGTATATTCTTTTTTTCTGTTTCTGTAACCAAAGTGGGACCATAGTGCACCCCTTAAAAGAATGTAAGAATGGCAGTACAGTTAAGCCTACAAACTTATTATATTTGAATCCAACCAAAATATCATTATTAGGTTAATTAAAAGACGTAGAATAGGTGTGTTATCCCTTTTTAAATAATTCCAATAGAAAGATTGTACTTAGTACAGACCCTTTAAAGTCACCGTTACATATGGAACTGAGTAGTTGAAATGTAATACATTCATGTACCTGTCAATTAGGTAGTAAAGAGAATAGACTGTGTAGTAGCTTTAAAAGGAAATTATTGTAAAATTAGTGACGGGCATATATGTCTGACTTTAAATGTGTTTTTTGTTATATAAAAACTTGTTTACGTTTTAGGTTTCTAGTGTTGGTCCCGAGTTTGCTAGAACTCGTTCCATAATTTTCATGATTCTTGGACTGATAGTTCTCTGCATTGGAATTGGTATCACTTGCGGTACCTACCATATTGCTGAACACAAGGAATTTATAACAATCTTCAGTTTCTAGCCCACTGGCACTCTCGACGCGGTGCTTTCCCTCAAAGCCCCCCCCCCCCCCCCACCTTATTAGTAGTGCCAGCTATAATGGTCCGTCCGGAGTAAGTCAACAAAAACATAGTTTGAGATTTTAAGCTAGAATATAAGTTATTTATCACATCTCATAATGGACAGCTTTTCACGAATATTAATATAAAAAATCATAAAATAATTACCAGTTTTGTTAGAACGGACCTTCGGCCACTCGTGGCTAAGAAAACTAGGTAGTTTAAATCTTAAATTTGTTCATTTAATATCCGCGGAAAGCTGTCTTTAATACGATGAGATAAACAACTAGGTATTCTAGTTTAGATTCTTCAAACTATGACCATATGACCGCTTGTTGACTGCTTTTTAGCCGCTTTCATAATTAGCATTTATTTTACCTACTTTTTCTCAGCTTCTATCAATGATAGCCATCTAAATTATTTTTGGTAGATTCCCCTAATTCATGAAACATACCTACCTAGGTATTGAAAAGTGAAGCATAGTTATTTCGTATCGTATTATAAACGGCTTTCCGCGGATATAGAGTGTACAATTATAAGATTAAAACTAGTTTTTTTTAGCCCCGAGGTGCCGGAGGCACCGGCTATAAAAACTGGTTTTAATCTTATGATTGTACATTTCTATATTCGTAGAAAAATGGATATAATACGATGCTAGACATAGTTTTTTCGTATGGATGAGAACCGGTTCCTATCCACCGGATTCGAATGAATACGAGAAAATATATTATTTTCACTCGTGAGTATGAAATGTTGATTGTTATTAACTACCTTGCAGGGAGGCATGTTTGTGCTGTACGTGGGAGCCTTCCTTGCTGCGCTACTCCTCCTACTCAGAAGCCTCTACTACTGCTTCATGAAGACAAGCCTTATTGAGGGACCTATCTAGAGTGTGTGTTCTCTCTTTTGAACCTTCAAAAAGAGCGAATTTTTTTCTTATTTTAAATGGATCCTTAACTATTTGAGACTTTTGTTTGGTTTTTAATACTTTTTTAGGGAAGGTAAGAAAAGTAAAAATATTATTCAGCGGTTTTACTCAATTGAATTTTATGTTGTTTTAACCCCTCTCCCTTTTCGCAATTCTACCAAAATATTACACCATTTTTGAGAAAAAAGAATTACACACTTCAGCTTCACAAAATTAAATTCAAATCTATTAAAATCACTGAATATTATAGATATCATACCTAAATAATAAATCACAATTTTAAATTATTTTTTTACATATCAAATGAAAAGGAACTTCATTTATTTATAAAAATTTATCTGTGTGTTTTTTATATGGATCCCTTCTAAAGTTTGAATGCCGACAGTTCTTAAATCCAAAAGCATTTTATTTTATTGATAAATATTGTACTTTAATAGTTTAAATCCTAACAAAAATCAGATGACAGGGACATTTTTTATCAAGATAAATAAGTCAATTAAAAGTACCTATATAAAGACTTAATGCCCATGTAAAATTATTTGGTGAAAAATACTAGTTAGGTGACCCTTTTAACTACTATACAGTGTGATTCATTCATATATTTGTCCATGAGAAAGATTGTCCCTGTCATTTTAATTTTAAAAGTATCTGTACCATGTTTGAAAGAATAGTTATTTATCGCATCGTATTATAGACAGTTTTCTTGGCATATTAAAATGAAATAAAAACAGGTATTAATTTTATGATTTTTATTTTATTATTCGTGGACAATTGTCTGTAATACGATACTATACATGATTTTTCAGTATGGCTGTGAACCGGTTCCAATTTAGCGAATATTAAACTGTTTCGAGCCATACCGAAAAAAATTTTCTTTTACCTATTGACTGATAAAATATAATTGCACCTTAAGTTTTAAAAAATTTCAAATATAAAATAATGCATTTTAAAATTTTTAAATACCTAAGAACATTAAAGTTAGTTTTATTTAATTTTTGGTATAATATTTATATAAAAATTGAAGCACAGTTGATAATAATAAAGCAATCAAACTTAGCTATCTATTTTATTTCTTCTTTGCATGGTTTCTTTATAAAGTACCTAATATTTTGGATCATTTTTTGACAAAGGGAGAGGTCATTTTCTAGTAAATCCCGTAAAGGTGTGTGTTATAAGGCCTAAAAATAGTAGTAGAACGATAAGGTGCTCTAGATATATGTATTCCCTATTGAATAGAACAATAGGGAAATTTTTTTTTTTTTTTTGATAACCGTACCTGGATTATCTAAAAAAAATATGAAATTTCTATCAAACGCTTTGTTTGGCTCAAACTGACAAAAATTTAAAAAAAATATAATTATAATAATAATGTTTTCTATAGGTACAAGGTAAAGGTTAAGAACAATCTATACCATTAAACAAAGGAAGAAGTCATTCTTTACAGGTTGATTTATTATAATTATATTTTTTTTTTATTTGTGTCAGTTTGAGCCAAACAAAGCATTTGATAGAAATTTCAGATATTCCAGGTACGGTTATCAAAAAAAAAAAAAAAATTTCTTCCCTATTGTTCTATTCAATAGGAAATACAAATATATAGAGCACCTTATCGTTCTACTACTATTTTTAGGCCTTATAACACACACCTTTACGGGATTTACTAGAAAATGACCTCTCCCTTTCTACGTTCATTTAACGTTTTAATAATCAGCAATTAATCCGAGTTGCATAAATCAAATATTGCACAGGTTACGCGCCGCAGGTGAAAACTCGCATGAAATCCGTCTTTTCGTGCACAGCGAGCTGTTTGGGTGCAGGAAACATATAAAGTTGTTCAAAAAATACTTTATTCTTTTTTATACCTACTTTATAATTCTACTAGCGGCTAAAACCCACTAGACGCCTCTAGGGTCACTAAAGATTGGTAGTTTTTTTTTAGTTTAATTGAAACATTTCTTGAATTGATAACTTATAATTTCAATTCATTCAAATAATTTTTTATAGTATTAAAGATAGCTTTTAGACGACAATTTTAAAGTTGAATCTCGTAAAAATTGACCAACAAGGGAAGAAAAGAAAAAAATATTAGTGTTTAAAATTATTTAAACAGTGTTAAGTATTATTCTTTATGATTTGTCATCTAAAAACTATCTTTTAATTGTCAGAAATTGAAAACTTAAAATAAAATATTTAAACTAATTTTTATTTTATTAATAATACAGTAAACCTATAGTTACAAAAATTTTGATTAACATAAAATGTTTATTTTTATTTATTCTAGTTAAAATGCAGTCTTATTATTGATTTACTTTTGTTTTATATTGATGCTTAAATTAAAAAACTTTACTTTAGTTATATTTTTATATTTAAAAATCCTTTTTATAGAAATGCATCAAAAGTAAAGTTTTTCTAATAATTGATTCTTTAAAGTAAGTGATTTTTTTCTACACTTAACAGTTTTTTAGTCAATTTAAAGATTTTTACCAGTATTAAAAATCTTAATTGGCCAAAAAAAACTATATCTAGTGTATTTTTATCTAATGACATGCCATTAATATTATTAGCAGTTTTTATTACCTATCTTATCTTACACTGTAAAAAATTACTTTATATTTCAAGTAAAAACTTTTCTTTGAATATTTTCAATTGTAAATACTTGTGAAATTGAGTATTTTTTACAGTGATTTATTTACAAGATCTTTCAAACACTTCTTATATAAAAAAATCGTATTTTACTGAAACTATTATTAATATTTTAATTTTATTGATTTGTATTTAATTTCATTTTGTGACGATTGTAAGAAAAATTCATATTTGGTGAAAATGAAATATTTGGGTATAGTTCCTTTCGTGGCAACGCCTCCTCAGGGGCGTTTCATAGTATTCTCACCGTAGCCTTTTCCCTATTTCTAGCAACTGCGGGGGGCTATATCCAATTGCAGAGCCCTGCATGGCAATCACCTTACCTAATCTAAAATAACCTATCTAAAGCAATTGTGATAATACGACGAAACACCATTTAAGAGGCTTTGCCACGAAAGGGACTATACCCAAATATTCTTATTATAAATAATAATATGCAGCCTTATGCTCCTATTTACTTGATATTATATTTAGTGTAATAAAATTAACTAAAATTTATTGTCTAAATTTTATTTTTACAGTAGGTAGTAAAGTTACTTTATAACTATTTCTTTTGGGAAGATTCCCATGAAAGTTTGTTTCTTTGTCATATCCTGGCTCTGTCATCGAACTATGGTTTAGAATAAGTGGTGTGCACAGCGATTCACCAGGGGAATGGGTGTGAAACTTATAAGTATTGTATAAAATATCCAAATTTCAATTTAAAGGGTGTGGTATTGACACTCCACTATTTCATGCCGCTGTTTTCAAAGTTAGTAAATTACTCGTAAAGATTTCTATCACCAATTAGAAAATGCCCTTCAATTCACTTTGCTTGTACTTTCTTAGCTTCGCTAATTATGAACGTTGACATCTTTAATATTTTGGAAGAGGTATGAATAGATGAAGTTGTATGTTCATTTGAGTTTGACATGCGGACTATTCTTAGATATAAAGTTGCTGCGCTATTAAAAAATAATTAATTTTTTTTACAGTAGGTACAAAATTTATTAGATAGGTATTAAAAATTATTTTGTGTTACTGTTAAGGTTTATGAATATCTCCATGTGAATGATAAATCTTGGGCCTTCCAGGACATTTGATTAAAACCTTCATAGAATCTTGCACGTTCCACGTACAATCCAGTCTCTAAATGATACAAATATTCCCCCTGAGGAATTGTGATTTTGCAAGTTGTTATGAAAGATAAACGTCTAAAATTGCTTGCAATATTCAGGGATTTAAAGGGATAATACAATGGCGGATAAAATGATGTACATTTACGGACAATGACATCCTAAATGCATTGCAATGATGGTACACAAAATGACACTTCTGTAGATAAAAATTACTGGTTGAAAAGTTTGGACTCTTATTGGACCAACCATTAAAATGTAAAAGTCCCCAATGTTGTTAAGCAAACGAATCATAAAACTTTGGGTACCAGTGAAATAAACAGCCCAGAGGTGGGTTCTTAAAAAACCTTACCCCACTGAACTTTGGAACACTCAATTGCTCCCTTGTTTTCCCATTTTTTTGGAACATCAAATGCGGTAAATGTGATTCTCATTCTTTAAAAAACAAGGATGACAACATCCATAAAAGCGAAGCAGTAAAACGGTAGGACAAACGGACATTAACACTTGTATGGTATCTGAACTGAATAATCAGAATTTAAAAGTATGAGAGTCGAAGCAAAATTGTAAGTAAATTTGTTGAAAAAACTGCTTGAAGCAGGATAATGTTTATGGACATACTTACATTTTTAGGACTTGATTATAGAGTTTCTTCGCTTATAATATTGTTCGTTGTTGTCCCAGGAATCAATATACCAAAAATCAGATCAAACGGATAATTAGAACACTTGAAAATTTGTTGTTAAAAAAGTAGAAAAATCAACATTTTTAAAATGGACGTACGGACATTCTGGTAATGATTATAGAGTTGCTACGCTTTCTAAATCGTGCCCAACTACTACAGGAATCACCATGCAAAGTTTGGAATTGATAGGACAATTCTAACATGCCTAAATTAACGAATAAAAGCTATCTATCTCGGACGGACGGACGGACGTACGGACGGACGGACCGACCCTAATTATAGAAAAGCTTCGCTTTTAAAAATCAATTGAGAAAAAAAGTGGGGCAAAATAATGTTCCAAAGGGTGTTCCCTAGTTCAGTGGGTTAAGTTGGGTAGCCATAATTAAATTTGGAATATTTTTTTTTAATTCAGAGATTTTTTAAATTTTCAAATATCTAAATTAAGCATAAAAAACATGTCTAAAAAAACAAATACCAACAAAGACAAAAAAAAATTTAATTTTAATTCAAATAAAACTTGGCACCCCATTTTGTCGCCATTTTGTATAGGCTTATATAAAATGAGAAGACAATTTTTCTCAGCAATTTGTTCCCTTTTTTAAGGGCGATTTTTTTGGAGTCAATTGTAAGCAGATAATTCCTTTTACTTTGATTTATTAGTTTTAATTTTTAAAAAAATTACAATGTGAAGCTGTGGGATTTTTTTGTCAAGTAATTTTTTGTCCCAAAAAAGTGGTCCAATGAGGATAAATTATCATCACTCAAAAAATCATTTTGGAACATTATAACCAGTGGGTTAAAAGTTTTTTGAATCAATATTACCAAATTTTTTATTTGCCCCACTGGTTATAATGTTCCAAACTGATTTTAGTGGGGTAAATGTTTTTTAAGAACCCACCTCAGTATCCCCTCACTCCCTGGCATTTCTGAACATAATAAAATTTCTTAACTTACACTGAAAAGTTGTGGGTAAACCCAACTAAGAAGGGTCAACCATTCTTGGTCCCCAGTTTTCATAGGCTCCTGAAACAGTTATTTATCGTTGTATAATTGATAGCTTTCCGCGGATATTAAACTGGACAATATAGGATTAAAACAAGTTTTGTACGTCCCGAGGGGCTGGACCGGAGGCTAACAAAAATGTTATTGATGTTAATATTCGTGGAAATTTTTTGTTACACGATAATATACATGATTTTTCAGACCTGGTTCTTATCCAGTGGATTCGAAGCCACACTGGGAAAGCCACGGAAATTAATGAATCTTGCTACTGATTTAAATCCATCTTTCTGTCTGTATGGTCTGTAGCTTAAGATCTTGCTGGACCGACATAATTGACTTTTACAGAAAAGCTTTATATTGGACCGGGAAGGTTCATAACTATTTTTGGGATGTTGCCACCACTTTCAGATGAGCCTCTGGAAAAAAAATACCAACCCCAACAAAAAAACTTTTAAGGAAAGTGGAGGGTCGACTTACCCCGGCCCTCTTCACTCATGTGCCCCTAGAGGCTTCAAGGGGGCGTAGCTCTTCCTTACCTCCAATAAATTTAATTTCTGTTTAAGTTTTGTAAAACTGCCGGGTTCAATCATTTTCTTGTAAATTTCATTCTCCCTCATTTTACCTATGAATTAAAAAACTGTGAATTTGACAGCATACTTGAATTTCATGGGTGTGAAATTGACAGTAAAACTGTGTTTATGACAGCGGAAAGGTGTAATTTTTACAGTGGATAAAAAAATATTGCCAAAAATACAGCTGAAAACGGAATTGACAAAAACACACCCAATTTTTGTCAAAAACACAGTGGCTGTACTTTTGTTAGTGGTAAAAGTGGCAGCACCCCTTAAGAAATGCTCTTAGAGGGAAATGCTAGTTACTCGGCTGATATGAATGCATGGAAGAAGCATTGGTCTTAGGGCTACAATATAAAAACAAGGATGACATCTTGAATAAAAGCAAAGCTCATCAAATGACGCGGACAAACAAACATACAGTGACTGTACTTTTGATATTCAAGAAACAGAATATTATTTTAGAATAAAAAAATAATATATTATAATAATACACTTTCCAAATATTTGTACAAGATTTATCATTTACAGTTTGAAATCTATAGAACAATTCTACCATTATAGAAACTTTGAAAATACCTAAATGATAGAGAACAACACCAGAATTGAGACCAAGTATTGGGTCCTCTTCACTTATTAGTTCTGTCACATTTCCCTACAAATAAATTAATTATAAATATATATATTTTTAAAGCGAAGCTTTTCTATAATTAGGGTCGGTCCGTCCGTCCGAGATAGATAACGTTTATTTGTTAATTTAGGCATGTTAGAATTGTCCTATCGATTTCAAACTTTGCACGGTGATTCCTGTAGTAGTTTGGTACGATTTAGAAAGCATAGCAACTCTATAATCATTACCAGAATGTCCATACGTTCATTTTAAACATGTTGATTTTTCTACTTTTTAAAAAACAAATTTTTATGTGATCTAATTATCCGTTTGATCTGATTTTTGGTATATTGATTCCTGGTACAACAAAGAACAATATTTAAGCGAAGCCACTCTACAATCAAGTCCTAAAAATGTAAGTATGTCCATAAACATCCTGTATCAAGCAGTTTTTCAACAAATTTATTTACAATTTTGCTTTGACTCTTATACTTTTATATTCTGATTATTCAGTTTAGACACTATACAAGTGTTAATGTCCGTTTGTCCTACTGTTTCAGTGCTTCGCTTTTATGGATGTTGTCATCCTTGTTTAAGTGTGTCTTTGCAACTGAAGAATATATGGTGGATTAGTCCAGTTATCAGCCATAGTAAAAAATGTGTAGTATCGTACTACAAGACCATTTTCCACGAATAATAAAAAAGGTCATAAAGTTAATACCATTTTTGTTAGCTCGGTATTTCGGCCCATTGGGTCTAATATAACTGATTTATATCTCATGTTTTTTTTTATTTTAATATCTGCGGAAAGCTGTCTATAATACATTGCGATAAATATTATTGTGGCTGCCTGCCGAGTCCTGCTTTTGCATAATAAATAAAAAATGATTTTATGATTAAAAAACCCAAAACTATATTTTGAATTAAAAGCTAGAATATCAAAACTTTTAATTAATTTAGGAATAGTTTCTGGTTATAAATATACCAAATTTTAAAATAATCATTTTTTTTCAGATCTATAGGATGAATTTAAAATGCCTAAATTTACCATCAGATCATTGCAGTTTGTTTTGAACACAAAGACGGGCACATCCTATCGTAGAAAAGCTTCTCTTTTTAAGGAATAGCTTGCCTTGAAAAATAGTTTTGCAGCCAGTTCTATATAATATCCAGCTTGGTCGTCTGCTATGCTTATTAATTCTTCCCTAAACAAAGATGACAACATACATAAAAGGAAAAGGAAGGACAAACTAACAAAAATTCTGATTATAGAACTTAATAAGCAGAACATTAATTTGTAAGTCTAAACAAAATTGTACATAAGAACAGCGTAAATCCAAGAGAAGCTAAAAGGGCATACTTTCATTTTTAGGATTTGATTATTTTGGAGATGGTTCGCTTATAATATTGTACATTCCAAAAATAAGATAAATGGGATAATTAAGCATATCATACAAAACAGTTGAAAAATCAGAATGTTTTATGGACTTTCTGGTAACGATTATAGAGTTGTTACACGTCCCAAATCTTACCTAACTGTTATATGAATCACCATGCAAAGTTTGAAATCGACAGAACAATTCTAACATGTCCAAATGAATTTAAAGAGCTATCTGTAACAGACGACTCACCTAATTATTGAAAAGTTTCGCGTGTAAAAGGGACCATTAAGTTCATGAGAATTATTTCCTTAAATGTGTGCATGTCGTTTTATTGTGCACTAAAAAATGAGATCATAAAGTTTTTTTTGTGTCATAATGACGTACAGTTATACCCTAATCGTAGAGTGATCAGCTGCGCTGTTAAGAAGTATTTATTGCACAAACCAACTAATCCTAAAACTTACAGATTAGCATTCTTGTCAAAATCTTACTTTTCCATTAAATGAAATTCTTGAAAAAGTAGTCCCAAATCTTGCTCGATGTAAAGGTCTGTATCAAGAACTATAAGCTTGTCCAGCCCAGTAAATACCTCTCCATAGAAGGGGGCAATGTAAAACAAATCCTGCAAAAAATAACCTTTTATTGATAACAGGGAATGGTCATCAGGCCAACAACTATTGTAAAATATTAATAAAACATCACGAAACCTAGTGGTGTCTAGAATATTATGATTAGTTCAAATCATAGACGTCCAAGGGGGTGGGGTAAAGGGGTGATTTCCCCCCAAAACGAATTTGAGGGTGCCGTAGGCACCCCCAAATATTTTTTCATTTTAACCCCCCCCCCCCCAAAAAAAAATAAAAAGCTTAGACGCCCCTGGTTCAAATATCAAGGTCTGTGTCTAGAACTATTAGCTTGTCTAACCCAGTAAATGCCTTTCCAAAGAATGGGGTTATGTAGAACAAATCCTTAAAAAATATTCTTTCATAAATTTCAGGGACAAGGGAATGCTCATCAGGCCAACAATTCTAAAAATGTGTGAATGAAACATCACAAAACCTTGTGGCGTGTGGAATATTATGACTAGTTCAAATATCAAGGTATATGTATAGAACTATTGTCCTGTCCAACCCAGTAAATACCTCTCCATAGTATGGGGCTATGTACAGTAAATTCTAAAACAGGGTTGATAACATCTATAAGTAGTGAAGCACAATAAATATGGATGAAGAAATGGACAATGAGGTATAATGCAGATGTTCAAAAACAAAAAAGAAGGATGGAATAAAAACAAATATTTATATATTTTTTAACGTGACTTACAAATGAAGTAATTCTTTTTCTAGATACCCTTTGGTGAAAGTTAACTTCACTAAAAAGTAAGAAGTCTACCTTAAATAACAGCTAAGAAAATTACTCCCCCCCCCCCAATTACTACTGTCTATACTAAAAAAAACTCACAATATTATTACATATATGTTAATATTTCTAAAATATTTATTTATTTAAAAAACTAAACTATTTTAATGTGCAAGAAAAACAACCTTTGTACATTATGTTCTAAACCTTTAACATAAAGGTACAAAATTTGCAGATGAATTGATTTGTAGCTGATAAAAGGGTTATAGTATTTCAACAACAACAAAAAATATGCAATTTGATGAAGAAAAACGGAGTTACACAAAGAACAACAAAGCGTTACAGATGTACAGACAGAATGAGGGATGCATTAAAAGTGTTAAATATTACCTCCGAATATTTGGGGGATAATCCCATAACTACATTGGGATTTTCTGTCTTGGTAGTTATCACATCTAAACAAGAATCACATTATCCATAAGCATTATCTAAAATTTTGGACAACTTTCCTTAAAAACAGCCGAGAAAACCATAACTTTTAAATGTAATTTCAAGTTCAACAAAAGACAGACTGGCATTAAAATATTTAGTAGAAAATGAATGACAAAAGATTAATTGTAGAACATCATGTTTCATGCATCTCTAGTAAGTTACAATCTTTAGTATTGTCTTTAATACTGACAATAACAATAGCATTTGCAGATTTTTCCATAAAAGAAGTTGTATCAACTTTTTTTTTTATAGCTAGCCGGTTCTTTTAGTAAGTAGTAGATGTAAAATTTTTCATAGAATTCAAATATGCAATCGGTTTTTTTGTAGACCTCTTATTTTTTAAGTAATTTAAGTTTTTTAAAAAAATAATTAAGTCGGTTTTAAGGTACTAAAACGCAACAAAATAAAAGAAGAAAATGGTCAGTAAGAACAAAAATAGTAAGATCTTTAATTTGACACCTTACTTTTAAAATTCTGTTGAGTAATTATTGAAAAAATCTATTTTTTTAACCTCGGTATAATAAAAACTTTAGACCTAAATATTTTCTCAAACAGACATAAAAAACATGGGTTCATATATACCATTAGAATCAGAAAAATATTACGAATCCATTGTAAGCAAAATTGAAAAAAATTAAAAAATTAAAAAATTACAGAAATGGCCAATTATTTTTTTTGTTCAGACAACACTATTGTTTTCCCTTTTTTACCCCCTCTTTACCCCCTTCCCATTTTTATACTCAATTGAAGAATTAAGACGTTGCCTGTACAACATAATATGATATTTTCATATAATTCCTTTTATTGTAGTTTATATACTATATTGTAAACTTTTTTTTTCAATTTTGCTTACAATGGATTCGTAATATTTTTCTGATTCTAATGGTATATATGAACCCATATTTTTTTATTTGTGAAATAATAAAATTAAGTTCAAAGTTTTTATTCTCGTGGGTTTAAAAAAATCGATTTTTTCAATAATTACCTGACAGAATTGAAAAAGTAAGGTGTCAAATTAAAGATCTTACTATTTTTGTTCATAATGACCATTTTCTTTCTTTTTTTTGTTGCATTTTAGTACCTTAAAATCGACTTAATTTTTTTTTTTTAAAACTTAAATTACTTAAAAAATAAGAGGTCTACAAAAAAAACCGATTGCATATCTGAATTCTATGAAAAATTTTACATCTACTACTTACTAAAAGAACCGGCTAGCTATAAAAAAAATAGTTGATACACCTTCTTTAGAGGATTTTTAAAAGAATTGAAATTACAAATAAACAAACAACGAGTATATCACGACAAAAGGACGGACAAAGCGAGTTATAAAAAAGCTTCTGAACTTTAAGTAAATGATAGTTTACCTTTGTTATTGAATGAAAATAAGGGTTTCATTTCATCAATTTCTGTCCTATTAATTTTAAATCTTATTAAATAAAGTAGTAATGTTTTTGATGTCCATTCAAGTAAAGTTAAACATTGAACCTATCTGGTTAGCGAGATCCCTCGGTACAAACATACAAACACACAGACAGATAGACATCGTTCTACTTTGTATTATAGATATATTTGTATAGTCTGATTCATTTTTTTTATTCAACCCCCCTTTTGCGCCTCTATCTAATTCACTAAAATCTTACCTATATCTCTCAGTAATATATTTTAAGTCGACAAAATTGACAATTAATTTTGGGAAAATAAAATTTCTTTTCCACGAAGTTAATCCATCTCTTCTTATCACAGCGTTTAAGCTCAGATATTTGCCTTAAAAACAAGAACGATTATGGTAAATAGTAGTAATGCTTTATAAAGTTTACTAGCGGCTTCGCCCCTTTCACTTAGGTTTTGCCCCAAGAGGTAATTTAAATAAATATGAAATAAAGTACTACTGGTGCTGCCAGTAGTTTTATGTGAACTAACTTCCCCATAAACAAAAAAATGGGGGGGGGGGATTTTTTTGTTTTTTTTTGGGTGGTTGTCGGTGTCCCACCCCCCAAGAAAATAGCCTAAAACCACCACAGGACCAGTAAGTATATTCCCTGAAGAGTATAATCCAATCGGTTCAATGGTTACCGAGATCTTAAGGGACGGACGGACAGACATCAAGCTATTTTGTATTGTAGATAATAGTGATAATAGAGCACCTCGTACTGAGCCTTATATAAAAGGAGGATAAAGATATCATACTAAAAAAGGTTGATAAAAAAAATAAAAATCAGCATATTTTAAAGAATGTTTCTTGTTAATATTATAGAATTGCTACGCTTTCTAAATCGAACTTTAACTGTTGCAGAAATCATCATGCAAAGTTTGGAGTCAATAGTTCAATTTAGCAAATTAATATTAACAATAAGAGCTAACTGTTATAAACGGACGTACCATAAGGAAAATTTTCTCTATGGGACGTACGAACAGACCCTTATCATAGAAAATCTTCGAGTTTGAAAATTTACCTATGTTATGGTAGAGAATTTTATTTACAGTAGGATATGATTCCTCATCTGTTAGTAATATTAATTGTATTCCAGTTCCCTGCAACAAAAAAACAGAATTACAACATCCCTAAGTAGCGAGGCACTAAAAATTCATGGAAGGACAAACAGACAAAATAAATTATAAACAAGATATACTGTTGATTAATGTGAAAAAATTCTTAGAAATTACGGAATCTTTCTGAAATATTAATAAAAAATATTCTTACTGACGGTAAATTATACACTTAATGCTCATTGATACAGGAAATCTTCACCTAAAATTTCTGATGTCTACCTTCAAAAGCAGAAAAGAAAAACGCATTTCCGCCATTGCATTACGACGTACTGACGGACAAAGTGAATTATAGTGTAGCTTAGCTATTAAAACTGGATTAAAATATCCATAAGTAGCACAAAAAATTCTTGAATGGAAATACAGACATAATTTTTCCCTGTGTCTAACCCTATGCGGGGCTAACCAGTACTCAATGTAACCTAACCTAACCTGACCTAAAGAACTACAGACTTGCAGACAATCAGAGTGAGCAAACCTAAGATATACAAAACAAACTGTGACTGCGATCCACAAACAAAAAAAATGTTTTCCATACCTCTGATGACAAAAACATTGTGTTTAAAAAGTTTGCAAATGTTCTTTTAATTCCATCAACTAGGCCTGCTTTACTAAAATAAAATATAATCATGGACGTGAGAGCCTACTTCAACTAGGCCTGCTTTACAGATAAAATATAATATTCATGGACGTGCAAGGCCTGAAGCATCCACAATTCAAAAAGATATATTAGATTACGGAGGTTAATACTTCACCCCCACCCCCCCTAAAACTGCACTGAACAAAAACATGTATATATTACTATTAGTTATTATTGCGCCGTATTATAATTAGTTTTGAGTCATACTGAAAAATCATGTATAACATACTATCACTAACAATTTTCCACGAATATAAAATAAAAATTATGAACCAATTCTAATCAAACAGATGTTAATCGGTTTGGAAGTCATACTGGAAAGTAAGATTCTTGCTTGTTCATAATAAAAATAACAACCACTTAATATTGCAGACAGAAGGACGTATAGACAAGTATAACTTATTGAGTAGCTTCGTC
Source organism: Acartia tonsa (assembly GCF_053477335.1). Taxonomy (NCBI): domain Eukaryota; kingdom Metazoa; phylum Arthropoda; class Copepoda; order Calanoida; family Acartiidae; genus Acartia; species Acartia tonsa. The sequence continues at coordinate 10,528,089 of NC_137266.1, read as the reverse complement.
ACAAATGAGAACTAACTGGATATTTGCAATTATAACAGCTACATTTATATATTCCTGGCCAAGATCTTGTACTTCTGAGGGTCGTTTCAATCCACTTAGAATTATCTAAACAAGACAATCAATACAAGGATGACAACATCCATAAAAAGCGAAGCACACAAATTATGAATGACTAATGGATAAATTTACTTTTAGAGCAGCTATTTAGTGTCATTCTGTCCATCCGTCAGATGGCTATTATTGTTAATTTAGGCTTGTTAAAATTGTCCTTGCGATTTCAAACTTTAAATTATGAATCCTGTAAAAATTAGGTACAATTTATAAAGTGTAATAAATCTATAATTGTTACCAGAAAGTGCATACGTCCAATTTAAACATGCTGATGTTAACTTTTTTACAACAAATTTTGGTTATAGTCCCTTTCTTGGCAACGCTCCTTAAGGGGCGTTTCTTAATTTTTTTCACGGTAGCTTTTCTCTTATTTTTAGCCCCTGCAGGGGCTCTAACCCTGTGGCGCGATCACCTAACCCAATAAAACCTAACCTAACCTAAAATAACCTATCAAAAGCCATTTTTAAAATACGATGTATAACCCCTTAAGGGGCGTTGACACGAAAGGGACATTCCCCAAGTTTTTTATTATCCTATTCATCTTATTTTTTAACAATAATTCTTAGGTAAACAAGGTTCAATATTTTAAGCAACATTTTTTACAACTTTTCCTAGCTTCGCTTTTATGGATGTTCCCAACCTTGTAATTTTTAAAAACACATTTGAAATAGGCCACAGTAAAAGTGTCTGACTATGACGTCAGAAAAAATTAACAATTAACCAATGAGAAGCCAGTGTTCACACTGGTAAAATATATAGCGGCCTCTCATTGGTTAGTTGTTAATTTTTTCTGACGTCATAGTCAGACACTTTTACTGTTTTCTTTGAAATACATTAAAGTCTTTGAAAATACCTTTTCCCTCGCGTCTTGAAATTCACAATAAACAAAATTCACTAAATTAAATATTAAATAAATCTGTATTAACAAATTCTGCCACATATTAACAATTACTGCTAATCATTCCAACAAATTCTAGTATTATAGTAAAAAAGGTGAAATCGATTCACAATTCTATATGAAAGTAGCTGCAAAGCATAAGCACACTCAACTATAGCATAATATCCTTATTTCAACGGCATATAAAAACCTTCGCCCGTTACCCTTTGAGCCTTTTTTCTTTTAATATACTAGCGGCTTCGCCGCTAGCCTCTAGGCTCTTTTAAAAAAAATGAAGTACATCTGGTGCCACCACATTAAAAAAATGGGTGGACTGATTTTTTGTTTTATAAAAATAGCCTAAAACCAACACAGGTCCAGCAGGTATATTCCCTGAAGAGTAGAATCCAATCATTTCAGTGGTTACCAAGATCTTAAGGGACAGACAGACGGACGGACAGACATCAAGCTACTTTTTATTATAGATAAAGGGTTTTTAACACACCTTAAATTAGGGAGGGGATAACTTACACCCTTCAAATAGCCTGAAATCTTCCCAAGACCAATATAAAGGTTTTTTTTTTTAAATGGAATTTACGTAGTTAAAAGATCTAAACAAACATTAAACTACTTTAGTAGAAATGTGTTAAGCTTCTCTGAATTAGAAATCGTCTTACAGTGGCTTGCCAAAATTTGAATGACAGACAGTCTAATTAGTTAATGTATTATTTCATGTTCTCGTATAAAGTAAAAATCGTAGTGGGCTTAAATAAAGATATCCCCTACCCACCCCCTTTACCCAATCCTCTTACCTCCTACTGGATGAACGAGCTGACCAATAAATGCGTTCCATATTGAATTGACGACAATTTTTCCCTTGTCTTAATATCTACGTACTAGCAGTTACGCTCCTAGAGGGCTCAAGGGGCACTTGAGGAGGGAGAAATTGAATTCGATAAACCAATTTTTATTTTAGATTTTTGATTTTTTGGGTGCCGGTAATTTTTTTTCTAGGGGCGATTTATCTTGGGGGGGTTGCTTGTAACCTCCCCCAAATTAGTTATAAACCTTCCCAGGAACTATAAGAAGCTTCACTATAAAGGAGAACCATATAGGTTCATTGGTTAGCAAGATCCTTTGCTACAGACATAAAAATGCTTATTACTTTCTGTACTAGGATATTCTATATCCAATCACAGACAATATGGTAAATATATTCTAACTATTCTATACAAGAATTCTTTTAAAAAAAACAGTTTAAGATATTACTTTACTATAATTACTTTGCTCTCTGGTTGATGCCGTCAGAGTACATTGCATATCTGTTGTCTTCCATCAAAGTGCAAGCAAGCAGAGAACCCCCCCCCCCCCTCCTTATTTTTAAAATGCGAATAAAAGGGAGGGTAGTTTTTTCTTCACTGCAGAGGAACTTAACCCTGCAAGGCTACCCTGTAACCAATACAACCTAACCCCCCTACCATTATTATTATTTCTAAAATTTTGAATAAGAGGGAGGGTAATTTTTTTTCTTCACTGCAAAGAACCCTAACCCTGCAAGGCTACCCGGTAACCAATGCAACCTAACCTAAACTGCCCTAAAGTAAAACTCAACCCTCCCTCCCTATACTTTTTAAAAAATGAAATAATAGGGGGGGAGGGGTGTTTCTGTGCTCCACTTTGTACTTTAAGGAAAATCACAGCATACCCTAAAGCAATAGATATCTTATTCTTGCAATGAAAATTATTAATTTGCATAGCAAAAATAAATTTAGAATTTTTATTTATTTGTTTCTTATTTTGTTTATTATGAATTAAACGCTTGAATAACATTTTTAAAGCTTTATAAGGACATTTTTGAAAATGCTTCGTCATTCTACCTCCAAATTTATACTTTCCTTAAATTACTATCATTTAATAGAAAATGTTTTTATTACTATGAGAGTATTTATCCTCTATAATACAAAGTAGAACGATGTCTGTTTGTTTGTTTGTAGCGAAGGATCTCGCTAACCGCTGAACCGATCGGGTTCTCCTTTACAGGGTAGCTTCTCATAGGTCCCGGGAAATATTTTCTTGGGGGGGGGGGGGGGACACCCCCAACCCCCAAAAAAATTAAAAATACCCCTCCCCCCAAAAAAATATTTCTTTTTTTCTTTTTAGAACTAAAATTACAATAGTGGGGTCGACTACCCCCCTTCCTCAAAAAAAATTCCCCCCCCCAAATTTTTATTTTTTCTTTTAAAACTAAAATACGATTAATAGGTTTGATTAAACCTCTTTGGGCAAAGCCCCTAGAGGCTAAAGGCTAAACCGCTAGTCTATAATACAAAGTAGAACGGTGTCTGTCGGTCTGTTTGTAGCGAAGGATCTCGCTAACCGATGAACAGATCGGGTTCTCCTTTACAGGGTAGCTTCTCATAGGTCCTGGGAAGGTTTATAACTATTTTCTTGGGGTGGGACACCCCCCCCCCCGAAAAATAAAATTACACCACCCCCCAAAAAAATAAAACTTTCTTTTTAAAAATAAAATTAAAATAGTGGGGTCGACTACCCCCACCCCAAAATAAAAAATTTTTTTTTCTTCAAATTTTTCTTTGAAATCTAAAATACAAAAATTGGTTTGATTAAACCTCTTGGGACAAAGCCCCTAGATGCTAGGGGCGAAGCCGCTAGTATTATATAAAGTAGTAAGCGTTTTTTGTCTGTCCCGAAGCATCTTGCTAACAACTGAACCGATATTAGTCTTTTTTACAGTGAAGCTTCTTATAGGTCCTGGAAAGGTTTTAAACTATTTTTAGGGAGGGCATCTTCACCCCCCCCCAAAAAAAAATATTTTTCTACTCTGAAACTTAAATTCAAAATAGGCTGAGGTTGACTTTTCCCCCTCCTACCTTAAGTGCCCCTAAATGCTTCTAGGGGCGTAGACGCTAGTAAAAATATAATTTACAAGAATAAAAAATAACAGTGCTCGGCAGCTGCGTGTCAGCCGCGACTAAGCCTCTAATTTCACCCATTTTGGATGCTTTGAGAAAGAGAGGGGTAGGTTTCTGGTGAAATCCGTAAAGGTTATGTGTTATAAGTAAAAAACAGTAGTAGAACGATAAAAATCTATGTTAACTTAAAAAAAAAAAAAAGTCTATAGTTCTTTTCAATAAGAAATACACATATTTTGTGAATATTATCGTTCACCTACTATCTTAAAGCCTTAAAACACACACCTTTACGGAACACAGTAATAGTGTCTGACTGATTATGACGTAACAAAAAAAAATTAGCCAATAAGAGGCCACTATAAATTTTAACATTGGTGAATAATGGCCTCTCATTGGCTATTTTTTTTTGTTACGTCATAATCAGTCAGACACTATTACTGTGTTCACTTTTACGGATTCTACCAGAAACCTACCCCTCTCTTTTTAGAAAAGAGTAATTGCCATATTTCGGTCAGGTTTAGATTTCCAGCTGATTTTTAAAATTGAAAAAGGATAATTTCCCATTCAGGCTTACAGGCTACCGACGCGTGGCTGCCGAGCCCTGAAAATATAGTAAAAAAGTTTGTCTTAGTGAAAATCAGGTCTATTAAGGGAAAGGACAATAGAAGGTAAATTGATGCACTGCCCTAAAGAAAAAAAAGGGAAGGGGGAAGAAAAAAGAGATGAGAGAAAAGGGGGTTTTCCCCATCTCTTTTGAAGAGATTTTCTTCCCCTCTTCCCTTTTTCGGGAATAAAAATATGACGTAACTGGAGTCGCTTTTTTCAAAAGTGATACAAATTCGGAACAAAATGGGCTTCGTCGAACTCAATTATCTCTTCTGTCTAAAATCGAAAATTGAAAAGTTTGAACACTAGATGCAAGTAACCAATAACAATTTAATTAAAGTTCCCAGATTTTTTAGCCAACTAATCAGACATCGAGATTCTACCAGTGTAAATTACAGCTTAATGTCACCTTACTCGTTAGTAAATATGTATATCAGATAAGAAAAATGAAAAAAAAAATAGGATTACTTACCTTTTTATTAAGCGGAATCGATCAAATAATTGACCTTTTGTGACACGATACAAGTTTTTTTTCTCAGTATTTTAGTGGTTCCGAGATCTTACTACTCATTTTCTCATGTTTTATTTTAGAGGTTAAAATCCTTATAATAAAGTAACAGGATGTGTGTATGTCTGTCTGTACCGAAGGATCTCGCTAACCGCTGAACCGATCGGGTTTCTTAACAGGGTATCTTCTCATAGGTCCCGGGAAGGTTTATAACTATTTTTGGGGAGGGTAGCACCACCCTCCCAGAAGAAATAAAAAAAACGAAAAAATTCAAATATTTTAGAGACTTGATCGAAACATAAAGAGATATCGTAGAATTTGAAAGCAATAAAGAGGTATCGTAGAGATATGAACAAAACAAAATTTAAAGTGCCACTAATGGCCTCTAGGGGCGTAGCCGCTAGTATAAGGTAAATTGATAGAGATAATCTAGAGACTTACTATCTAAATCAGCCAATAGAATAACAGGTGAAGGACAACCCAGCCATAGTAATGGTTGAAATAGTGTACAGATTTTGGTTGGAAAGGGCATATTTTTTCCATTTCTGTTGCATAAGTCGTCGGCTGTAAATAAATAGTGTAAAGCACATGACAAAACCTATGATAAGTAGTTGTTTCTTTCCTTAGGATAAAATAAGGTCTCTAGAAACCTTATCCAGTAAACATTTCGCACTTATTTAATTTCGTATTAACAGGAATCTATTTTAAGTTTGACGAATTTTGGGGTCAGATGGACCATATTATGACTAATGATAAATTTTTTAAAATTTCTAAATATGAAAAAAAACATTTTTTTATAAATTTTTATTTGTAAAGTATAAAAATGATATATTATAACGACAAATTTTAAAATTTATGAGACATGAGGAAATGTGAAGTGAATAATTGAAAAACAAGGATGGCAACATGCAAAAATGGAATTAAAATGAAAGAGTTCTTTGTACTTCAGCTAGTGGAGTGGCAATAAATAGAATTTTGAATATGAAATGCTTGTTACATGTGAAATGATTAATGAATAACAAGAAAAATGAAATTGAAATGATTTTATCTGAAAGTATTCTGTTTTAATATGTATGAAAAAATGCTTCATTTCTTATGAAAATATGATTTTAAAATGTGTAATGAAAAATGTAATAGTTGTACTGAAGGTAATTTTCTGTAGAGAATTGATATGATTGATAACAATATGAGAGATGAAGTTTTGGTTGTAGAGGGAAGGAAACACTAAATATTTGACTAAGTAAAAGTTCACTTCGGTTTAACTTGAAACAAACTGTACACAATTATATAGGCATCAAAATGATTATAAATAAAGTTAAACTTTAAAGCATTTGAAAAAAATGAAAAGAAGGCCTAAAATACTCAATTTGCTAAATCTAAAAACTGGTTGGGCTAATTCAAAGTAAAAAATTTAGCGGTGCATTATGAGTATTTTGTCGCTTGATAATCAAAGTTTTCCAATTAATTAATTTAGTGCTTAAAAATTTTACTTTACTTATAATCATTTTGATGTGTATATAATAATAATAATATATCACAATACTATATGCATATTTCTTATAACAACAAAGACAAAAAGTATACATTGGTACACCCTGAAAGCAATTCTCTAAATTAAATCTTTCATAAAAAATATTGAAAGTTATAGCTGCTTTTTTTGCTTGTCCTTTTTAAATATGGCTAATAATGGCAGTTCAGTCTCATTTCCAACATAATACTCATATAATTAAAAAGTAAGTAAGACTTTTTTGATGAAATATACTTAGTGGTTGTTGTTTTTTTAGTTTTGGAAACAAGTCAGTGAAGCCATAGTAATAGTTATTTATCGCATCGTATTATAAACAGCTTTCCGCGGATATTAAATAGAACAGTTATAAGATTAAAACCAGTTTTGTTAGCCTCGAGATACTGAAGGCTAGGGTCAACAAAACTGGTTTTAATATTATTATTGTACATTTTTATATTCGTATAAAACTGGACATTACATGATACGATACATAATTGTTCAGTTTGGGTTTAGAACCGGTTATAATCCAGCGGATATTGATCGGTTTCGAAGCCATACTGGAAAATAGTTAATAATTTTGTTGGTAGTAATCATAGTTGACAGCAGATTCAGCGTTGCCGCTGCTTTCATAGTCGCTGCCAGAATGCTGCTGCACAGACTGAAAATCGTAGCTGGAATAGTCAACGGCCTTCAAGTTGCAGAAAAAGTTTTCACAGCTGAAAAAAATAAATTCGATTAGCAAAAAACAAGGACTGTTAAGTCAAATTATTGCAGAACTTTTAAAGGACTTTCTGTAAAAAATATATAGTCCATTGTCCCCTCCCTTCCTCGGAGAAAAACTAAGAAATGTTTATAAACTAGCATGAAATGTGTAATGAAAACAAAAAAGGCATTATATGGTATTATAAACAGTTGTCCGCTGATAGGAAAATATAAATTATAGGATTAATCCCTGTTTTGTTGATCCCGAGAGACTAAATTCCTGGAACAATGAAAGAGAGGTTAATTCTAACTGTCGCATAATTTTTCATGGAAAATTATTTGTGATAGAATTCTTATTTTATTCATAATGGCTCTGAACCGGTTTTAATCCAGTGGAAATGGGATTACCTGCAAGTGTATCCCTCATACAAGGTAGCGCAGTCATAGCCTCCGTTCAAACAATCATCAGTGGTGGTACATTCATAGTAAGGCTCGCACAGGTCATCTAAATTTAAAAAAAATATTACAAATATTTGACAAAATGGCGGCCTCTAGAGGCAAAGTCTTAATTATTAAGCTACAATTGAAAGGAGAACCATATCGGTTCAGCGATTATCCAGAAAGAGTGACATACATTTTTAATATTTTTTTTTTATAAAGGATATCAGATATATCAGGTTTTAGAAAAAAAGGGGAAGGCAGTTTTTCCAAAATCTAAATTAGGGGCTGCAGAACCCACGTCCCCTTCTTCTCGGGGTGGTCTGTACTTTACAAATGTAACTTACTTGTTCAACAGAGAACAGCTAATAGACTGAACTTTAATAATGTAACTAACTTTTTCAACAGAAAACAGCTAATAGACTGGACTTTAATAATATTACTTTCTTGTTGAGCAGACAGCTGATAGACTAGACTTTATTAATATAACTTACTTGATGAGCAAAGACAGCTAATAGACTGGACTTTATTAATATAACTTAGATGTTCAACAGGGAACAGCTAATAGACTGAACTTTAATAATTTAACTTACTTGTTGAGCAAAGACAGCTAATAGACTGGACTTTATTAATATAACTTACTTGTTGAGCAGAGACAGCTAATAGACTGGACTTTATTAATATAACTTACTTGTTGAGCAGAGACAGCTAATAGACTGGACTTTATTAATATAACTTTCTTGTTGAGCAGAGACAGCTAATAGACTGGACTTTATAAATATAACTTACTTGTTGAGCAGAGACAGCTGATAGACTGACACTTGGGATATTTGCCACAGTCTTCATACCCGTGGCACTCCCAGGATTCCTGTAACAATATTAACATTAATATAAATCATAGATATTTGGGGGAGGGGGGAGGAAGAAAGCATTCAAGGGATGGAAACCCATCCCGTAGGCCCTATTGAGTCACTCATCAAAGAAATAACACCAAAGGACGATAAATTGATATACATCCCCAATCAAAATAATCAAAATTACCCCCTCTGTAGATTAAAAAGTTAAAGTTTTTAAGGCAAAGAATAAGATAACGTGGTTAGAAATCTTTGAGTGCCAGTGTAATTTACAGTCCAATGTCTCCTCCCTCCCTGAGTAGAATATAGTTAATACTAACCTCCTTACAATATCCAGCTCTGCAGTAGCAGTTATCTGGGTCATCTCTAAATAAATTACAAAACAATTAATAAAAAACAAGCAATAGAAAAACCACGAAAATTAAAAATGTCGTTTGCAGCATAACTGCCAGACCGGCGGAACAAGTGGATGAATTATCAAGAAATCAGCAGTCCATCTTACATAGTAGCCAAAAAAATAACATTGCCTTAACTGACTGGCGTACGGACAAACAAGGTTAATTACAGAGAATCTTCACTAAAAAACACTAGATGTAGTTAAATATATATGTATGTGTATGTCCAGTAAGATCCCAAAAACACCTGAATTTTTTAAAAAAGTATAGTTTTTAACTGTGAAAGATATTTGTATTAAACTGTTTAATATTTAAGTGGGGATGAGGAAGGGGGGGGGGGACTATACACCCCAAATTGAAACTACTCCGTTCCAGAATATTCTAAATTTCTGTTTGTCTGTCTGTCGGTATTTACCTGCAAGCACAGTCGGTATGGTTGGTGCATTCGGTGCCCCTGAAGGTTGGTTGCTCATCAATCATACATTTTCCATCCTTGCACACACAGCTAGCATCCTAATTTTTGAAACATATTATTGATGTTATTCCTGCGCCCATAGCATTCTTGTTATGTGTTATAAGTTAAAAACAGTAGTAGAACGATAAAAATTTATGTTAACTTTTTAAGAATTTTTTGTCTATACCTAGTTCTTTTCAATAAGAAATACACATATTTAATGAATATTATCGTTCTACTACTATTTTTAAGATTAAAACACACACCTTTACGGATTTTACCCGAAACCTACCTCTCCCTTTATTTAGGAGAGGGAGGGCAGTAAAATAGTTTAAACATATCTTTGGGTCTTAGTAAAGCTCTCCTAAAATGAAGAACTTAATCGATTTAGCGTTTTGCATGATCTGAAAGGACAAACAAAACAAAATTTACTAATTTACGCCCCTAGAGGCCTTTAGATGCATTTGGTTTGGTGCAGGCGGGAGGGGGGTGGGGGTGGGGCTGACGAACCTTTGCATTAAATTTTAGTTTTAAAAAGGTAAACAAATATATTTTGGGATAGAAAGATATGAGAATCGTTACCGTAAATGAGAACCATATCAGTTCAGTTTTAGCGAGATCTAACAATATAGACAGACAGACATACATCCTCTTACTTTTACATATGAAAATACTTGCCTGGTTATTTAGGCAGACAGCAGCACCTTTACAATCATCAGAGAAATTGCAGGTTCCGTCCTCATCGTCTAAAATTATTGCAATTTCATTATTACAGGGATAAATATTTTCTTATAATAAACAAATATGCAAAGATCTAAAGAAAAAAGACAATGGACGATAAATTGTTGTACATTCCAAATGATAATACACAAAACTACCCCTTCTATGAATTACAATTAGTGGTTCAAACGTTTGAACACTCAACTTTATGAACCAAATAATCAAAATTCGATAAAAGCCCCCAACGATATTAAACCAAAAATGTTATTAAAAAACATTGAGGAATTGTGTAATAACGGCTCAATGCCTTCTCTCTCTCTGCAAATATGTCGTTACAAAACTAACTAAAAATATTTTCCTCTAATAAGAATATACTATTAAATACCTTTTGCTAATTAAAATTGTCAAATTGATTTAAAAATTGCATCTAAACAAAGAGACAATAAATTTGCAAGTAATTTTCTAACTGGTTTTGTTTACATAAGTAATCTGTAGGTCAATGAATTGCAATGTACTTAACATATTTGTATACTCTGTACAGCTGTTATTAAAGGCGAAGCAACTCTATAATATATAACGGTTACCAGAAAGTCCGTACGCCCATTTAAATATGCTGCTTTTATAACAACATTTTTTACATGATATGATGATCCTATTCATCTGATTTTTTGAATAATGATTCTCCGGACAACTAAGTACAATAGTATAAGCAAGGCATCTCTATATTCAAATTCTATGTCCTTTTACTGTATCCTATATTTTACTTAAAATCCCTTATTTTGATATTTTTTTCAATGATAATGTTAAGCATAGGTACAATACCTGTTTTTGTCTGAATGGAGCTAATTAGAGAATCCTCACTGAGGACAGTTTCACACACATTGGAAGAACACCTGAAAACAATTAAATTTACATTTCACGTTTTTTTTAAACATAAAAAGTTGGAGAGTTGACATTTATTTCTTGGATCATTTTCTCTTTGAGAGGGTGGTGATATCCTACCCCCAAATAGTTTTAAAACCTTTCCGGGACCTTTGAGAAGCTAGATTGTAAAGAAGAAACATATCGGTTCTTCGGAGATCCATTAGTACAAAAATAGAAAATAATTACTTACTGGCAAGTATATCCATTATAGTTAGCACAGTCATGAGCCCCATTGAAACAATCAGTTACATCATAACAGTCATATGGCTCACAGGTGTTATCTAGATAGATAGATAGAAATGTATGTATATTATTGATAGATTGTGAAAAGATAGATAAATAGATAGTTTAATGAATAGGTATTTTGAAAGTCAAATTGAAATTAATAATCGATCTATAATTACATGGACGTTGCACCAGATTTTAACGCACTCTAAATTTTTATTCGTTTAGTCAACATCTTTGGGATTTTTTATCAAATTTTGATTAGTTGGTTCATTGAGTTGAGTGTCCAAATGTTTCAACAAATAATTATAATCTACAGAAGTGGTAATTTTGGTTATCATCAATGGGGATGCATATTAATTTATCGGCCATTGGCTTATCCCTTAAGATCAGTGGAAACACTTACATGAAGAGCATCTGCAGTCAATGTCTCGACACTTTTCCTGGCTCCAGCAATCATTCTCCTTCTGGCACTCTGTTGTATCCTGTTGCCCTTCAGAGACACACTTTCCAAAGTTACACACACAGGAACCATCCTAAAACATAAAAGTCCTTACAGTGCCTATAAAAAATGTCACCATACAATATAAATGACCAGTGATAGGCTAATACAGAGACTAAATAACCGATGGCAAGCCGGTATACATTTTAATAGACCAATGGTCCGTATGACGTCATTTTCATAGATTCTATAAAAAGCTTCTAAAGCAAAAGATTTTTCATTTATGTAGAATGAAGGTCCATCTAAGCTGGTTTTTTAGCTTGTTTTTATTAGAAGGGATATTTAAGTAAAACATTAATTTGCGCATTAATGGTTTTTCTAGAAAGTCTATATCATCCACATAATTTTAGGTGAAATAACACAATGATTTCTAAACAGTTACTTGTGATAAGGGGTTGTATGGGAGTGTAGACTTAACAACCTCCTTACAATTGAAATTAGGATGGCAAGGCCAGCCTTTCCCCTTTTCAATCCCTGATGATTTCACACCCATTTGTAAATAGCTGGGCACGCGACTATTTCAAAATAAATAAAATAAATAATAATGTCAGAACTATAAAAAACAAGAAAACTATTGTTTTCGGTATGACCTCGAAACACATTAATATCCGCTGGATAAGAACCGGTTCTTTGCTATATTGAAAAATCCTGTGTAGCATCGTATTACAGACAATTTTTCTGCGAATATTAAAATACAAATTATAAAATTAAACCGGATTTGTAGCTCGAGGCTAACAAATCTGGTTTTAATCCTATATTTTTTTCTCATTTTAATATCCGCTAAAAGCTGTCTATAATACGATGGGCTAAACTCCTATTACCTGAACATTCTGGCACTTTTCCAGCTGGGCACAGTCAATGGTGAAGTTGCACTCATTCTCCTGACCCTGCACACCACAGCAGCTCACACCCAAAACAACAACCACCAAGTACAACAACATCGCGTTGTGTCTGAAAAATAAGATAAAAATGAAAATAAAAATAAAACATTTTTAAATGTAATTTATATTGATTTTGAAGTAGAAATTACATGAATTTTCAACAACAAAAAATATCGTATATACAGGTTGTGGCAAGAGGGGCCAACTAAAAATTTTAAACCCTAAATCAGGTCAGAGTGGTGTCATACAACATCTTTAAAAAATTCTAATTGGTGTTTTCATAAAATTGGAAAAAGAAAGGTTAAAACACTGACTAAATTACTTGATATAGATAAGAAAATGTCAGATGGGTTAAATATAACTAGCTATGTAACAGATTCTAAGTCTATTAGTTTTAGCTTAAAATTACTTCTTATTCAACTTTTCAGAAGAAATGAAATTGATTAATCTTTTCAGCTAAACTTATGCAATATTTCTAATGAAAGTACACTCTATAGAATAATTTAGTTTAAGTACAAAAAATACTCTAAAATTAAATAGAAAAACATCTTTTTCTGTTTCAGAAAAATCTAAATTCTAAGAAAAAGGGACTTTTATTTTACACAAAATCCACTTTTAAAACAGTAAATTATCTTTTATTTTTTTAATGGTTAAAAAAGAATAGTATTACAATTTGAATCATGTAAAAAAAGACTAAGTTTTTTTTTTAAATGGCATCCGTGTGCATCTGAATCCTAACTTCAGAGAATCAGTGCTACAAACAAACAATCATTACTTTCTAAGATTTGACCTCAGATAGCAGGTTACGTTTGTACTAGAATCAATGTTAAGGTGTCTACAGAAGCGTCATTGTATGCTTTACAAATAACTAAAACAAATTTACAGGATGCAAAGTACTCGTTCAAAGTACACGAAATATCAGAAATAGACCCCTAGGTTGTGTAGAGTTATTTGTAAACTATGCCAAGAAGCTTCTATAGACACCTTAACAACGATTATAGCTGGTACATAGCCTATCTGAGGTCAAATCTTAAGATGGAACCTAGTAATAGTGTCTAACTTTTTATCTTTGTGACGTAACAAAAATCCATCTCTTTTTTAAGGGTTTTCTTTCCCACCTCCCCTCTTATCCTTCGATTTTTGTTACGTCACAAAGATAAAAAGTTAGACACTATTACTAGGTTCCTTAAGGTGGTAATTTCTGCCCTTTTTCGGAAAAAATAAACGTCTTCTTTACATGATCCAAAATGTATTAGTAATGTCTGTCCTTTTTGGATAAACTTCGTCTTCTTTACATGACCATACAATTTTGCTATCACCCAACCTCATGTAAAGGCATATGTACTATTGTGTATGTGTGTGTTATTGTGTACTATGGAATGACCTGTATTGCCCCCCCCCCCCCCGTCTAAAAAGAGAAAGTTTTGTTATACAACCATTAACCAGGGATCTAAAGGGATAAGACAATTTTGAATTAATGTACATCCTCAATGATGACACACAAAGTTACCCCTTTCTGTAGATTACAATTAGTGCATAAAAAGTTTGAACAATCAACTTAATGAACCAATCAATCAAAAATCAATAAATGTCCCCAAAGTTGTTAAGCCAACAAAAAACGTTATTATATAACTTTGGGGACTAGTGCAGCCCAGTGTCCCCTCCCTCTCTAGTTGAAATCAACCATAAATACAAGCAATGTATTGTAAAAGTGTTTATATATAAAAAAATTTAATATTACGGTTTTAGTAAAGAAACAATAACAAATTTTACTTTTTTGCTTCAGAGTTATTATTGAAACAAGGAAGAAATTTTTCATTTAAAGTGAATTATAATTAACTTTTGGGATTTCCTTAAAAAATGAAAATCTTAGTTGGAGATTTACTCATAAAAACACCCCTATAGTTCGCTTGTCCCTGCAGCAATACAAATAAATTAATTTAGTAATAAAAATATATATTTCTTGCATATATTTCTCGCAGAGGATAGTGTTGAATTTAGTAATTAGAAGCTCCAAATGCAACTCAAAATTTTATTTTAAACAAGTATAAAATTTTGGGTTTATTTTTAATCATATTATTCAAAAATATTGTCAATAAAAAATTAACCATGGATCTTTTAAAAGCTAGGGTTTTTAAAATAATTAAAAATTGTTTTTAGTAATCAAAATAAAATTTGCTTGTCTAAACATTAAATATCCTAGAGTGTAGTTTTTTTCCTTATAGAAGATAAATATAATCTTTGGAGATTTAAAAGAAAATAATGAATTTCATATCCCCCCTAAAAAATAACATAGATAAAGTTTTACTTTGTTTCTATTAATTTGTCTCCTTACACTTAAATATCATTACTCAATTAAAATCTAAACACTAACGAAAATCAAAAACAGAATATTTAACAATAAGATATGTAAGAAATTTTTACTTTGTTTAAGTTAAATTGTATCCTTACACTATAAATATCCTTACTGAATCAAGATATAAACTACTAAATATAATCAAAAAACAGAATATTCAATAATAAGACATGTATGAAATTTTTACTTTCTTCGGGTTAAATTGTGTATCCTTAAAGTAAAAATATCTATACTAAGTCAAACTCTAAACTCTAAATATTAAAAAAAACCAGAATATTTGAAATTAAGACATTTATATAATTTCTTCTTAGTTTAGTTTAAATTGTCTCCTTACACTTTAAATATATATCCTTACTCAATCAAAATTTAAACTTCTAAAGATTTCAAAGACTAGAATATTTAACAATAAGACATGTATAAATTTTTACTTTGTTTATGTTAAGTTATATCCTTACACTAAAAATATCCTTACTCAATCAAAATATAAACTTTTAAAGATTTCAAAACTCGAATATTTGATAATAAAAGATGGATAAAATTTCTACTTTGTTTAAGTTAAATTGTATCCTTACACTAAAAAATATCCTTACTCAATCAAAAAGTAAAATACTGAAGATTTTCAAAAAAAAAAAAAAAACAGAATATTCAACAATAAGCCATGTATGAAATTTTTACTTTGTTTAAGTTAAATTGTATCCTAACATCATAAATATTATTACTCGATCAAAACCTCAACTACTGAAGATTATCAAAAAACAGAATATTTATGGCATGGAAACCAAGGTCGAAAAAGACGGGCGTAGAAATGAGTAGCGTAGCGACCCTACTATAAACACAAAGAATAAAAAAACTAGAATGTTTATATACAAGGAAATAAAAGAAATAAACCAGTACGCACCAGATTAAGCCGGGTACTAAACCATTTCTTTAACATCATCAAAGAAAGAAAGAGAATAGTGAAAGAGAGTGTGCGAGAGATATAAATGAGAGAGAGAGAGAAAGAGAGAGAGAGAGAGAGAGAGAGAGAGAGAGAGAGAGAGAGAGAGAGAGAGAGAGAGAGAGAGAGAGAGAGAGAGACAGGGAGAGAGTTTGTCCGACCTACTCTCCCATCGCTGAAACCTACCACCCCAGATATTATAACTTTTTACCGCACGTCACTTCTGGTGTGGTAAGGGGCCTAATTGGGACACCTCAGATCATTCAACCCAAATACTTAAAAGACTTTCAACGCCTTAGTTTAAGTTCATTTGTAATATAAGTCGCAAAAAAAATTCAAAAGCAGTTATCATGTGTTTTCAATAGCGGATTCGCCCCTAGAGGCCTTTATGGACAATTGAAAGAAGAGGTGGACCTATGAAAAGCTTCAATAAAAAGGAGAACCCTATCGGTTTAGTGGTCAGCGAGATTATTCGGTACACACAGGAAGACATACACACAAACATCCTTTTAATATTATACATTGATACAAGGAAAAGGAATTTAATTAAATAAACAGTTTTTCAACATCTTTTGTATTCTTGCGTTAAAATCTCTTCAGTAATAAAATCATAAAAAACTATAAATATGTGAATTCAAAATCTGTTAAAGATATATTAAAAGATTTTGGCAATAAATTATGAAGATTAAAATTCAAATTATATAAAATTATCTAGATTTTTTTTGCATTAAATTGGCATTGAGGACTGTAATTTATGCAAGCAGTTTTTTACCTGGGGGGTTTAGAAGAGGGGTTGGGATAAAATATGAAAGGGAGGTGGGGTTAAGGATGAAGCTCTACCATTGGCTGTTATTCCCAACCAATAAGAAAAAAGAATTTGATATTATAAACAGGTTTTTAAGGAAGCTAGATGAAATTTCGATTTCCCTCATTTTAATTCAAGTTTTTAGGCAATAAGGTTAACAACACAAAGTGTTATGTTCGAAATAAAGAAAACATGAAAAAAGAATAATCTGCAAAATGATTCAAAAACTAAAAATTTACAATTAAATGTTATTAATAATTTTTAATAGTACTTTTCTATTGGCATTAAAATAATGTTAAAGTAATTCCTTGTTTAAACATTCTAATTGTCATGTCATCTGTGCAGTATATATTTTAAAAGGCTGCCCTTAAAGTAATGTTATTGGATGTCACTCTATACCGTTTACAAAGAATAGTATATTTTATAAAACTATTCACTTTTTTCAAAAAAATACACAAAGACTTTTTTAGGGTTATATAGCACATATTTCACTAGGACTGAGAAATAGATTGAAACTAAGACCTAAAGTGTTTTGTTCGGATCTTTTATACCCTTGGTGATGATTGTGTGTGCTCCTAGAGGTCGACTGTCCACTGTGACTGGTGAGAGTACAGCACCTCCAGCTAGCCAGATACACAGCTAATCCAGATAATTCCAGATTTTACATTTAAAGGAAAAGTTTCTTGGCAGACCCCTTCCTTACATTTAACTTTGACACACACGCACACAAGCGCGCTTGCCCCCCACTTGGTGTGCTCCTGTGAACGTCAGCGCGCGCATATTCTTTAAACTCTGAACACGCACTGAGATTCTCTTCCTTCTTTCTCTTTCTTTCTCTTTTCCTTCAGAAAGAATGAAAACTCTAGCGACGGACAAAATGCAGGTATCTAAAGGAAAAATATAATGGCCAATAAATTGAGGCACATCCACAATGATGATACACAATAGTGCCCCTTTTATAGATTGCAATCATGGGTTGAAATGTCTGGACACTCAACTTAATGAACTAACCAATCAATATTCTAAATAAATCTAAGTTGTTCAGTCTACGAATAAGAAAACGTTATTATAAAAATTTGGGGAATAGTGTTATAAACAGTCCAATGTCTCCTCCCTCCTTGGAAAAAATGCAAGGAAGAAAGTGTCCCTACGTTATTGACAATAACATTTTTAAACTTTTGCCCAGAAACAAAAGAGCTAATCAGGTGTATATCATAATGTTTATCTATCGCATCGTATTACAGACAGCTTTCTGCTTATGAAAAAATGACACACAGTTCTAAGTACCGAGAGACTGAAGCTCCTGGTTAACAATTAACTGGTGTTATTATTATAATTTTTATTTTGATATTCGTAGAAAACTGGCTAAAATACGATACGATACTTGATTTTTTGTTATCGCTATTAACTGGTTTTATCAAGTGAATATTAATTCTGCCCAGTTACTTTACAATTAAGTTATGCTCTGTCAGTTCGTAAAATTTAGGCCAAATCCTATAATATTGCTTAGACTATCCTATGAGATGGAGGTTTCTAAGTCTTACAGATTCCCTATATATAAAGAGGGGGGGGGGGGGGGTAGAATTTTTTTCTAGGAGTGATTTCTCTTGGGAGGGTGGTGGTACCCTCCCCCCAAAAATTTCTATTTTACATTCAAGTTTCTCCGTAATTTTTTTGTGTGTTTTCTCTTAAGGGGGGGGGGGTTGATGGTATCCTCCCCCAAAATAGTTATAAACCTTCCCGGGACCCATGAGAAGCTACCCTGTAAAAGAGAACCCGATCGGTTCAGCGGTAAGCGAGATCCTTTGGTACAGACAAACAAACAGACAGACATACTGTTAGACCCTAAATTCTAGGGTAGCCTAGAAATTCAATTTGACTTAATATCAGTAAATTCATTGTAAAATGGATGATGAAATGGTTGTTGTGCATTTGAAAAATATATATTAGTTTAAAGGAAAGGTTAATCTTATGAAAATATAATATTTACTTATTTTTTTTGCAGGTTTGTGATACAACCAAGAAAGGTGCACATTTCTAAGTATTTCAGCTAAATCTTAATTTTTAAAAAAACGAAGCTTTTCTGCATTTCAAATAAGTCCGTCTGTCCCTAATAAATAAACTTTTTCGTTAATTAAGGCATGTTAGAAACGTCTTATTGATTTGAGACCCTGGCAATATAGCTCTATATGATTATTACATTATCTTGAAAAAAAGTAATTATGATCTTGGACCAAATCCTATAAAATTTCTTAGGCTAGCCTTGAAGTCAGAGCATCCTAAGTCTAAATCCGCAACCGTGGCTCAACACGTAGCGCATATGCTTATCTTCGGCAAGGTGATAGGTTAAACACCGCGTCACAACTAAAGACGTCCCTACTGCTGATATGTCAGGTGCGCGACATAAATAGTTTAAGTAGTGGAAATGCCCAGTGGCGTGCGAACCGAAGGGGGCGTTTGGGGCAATCGCCCCCCCCTAGCGATCAAAACGCCCCCCCCTGCCCCCCCCTAGCCATCGCCCCCCCTGCCCCCCCCTAAATGTTGAAAAATGCCCCATTTTGCCCCCCCCTGGTCAACAAAAATGCCCCTTTTTGCCCCCTACCCTACAAAAAGCAAAACTATCCCAGTTTCCAAAAAAAGATCAAGAAATACCCCCAAAAAAAAATTTTGGCGCTTCGCGCCAATCAGACAGTTACTATTCATTTAACCTTACCAAATTTTCTAATTAGTGTAGAAATTAGGTTATAATCTTTTTTCACTGAACATAACAAACCAGGTAATAGGAAGTATTTTATTTTGTATAATATAAACTTTTTACCAAAGAAATTTTGTACATCCCCAATGATGATACACAAAATTACCCCTTATAAAGATTACAATTAGTTGATGAAATGTATGGAAACTCGACTTAATTAACCAACCAATCAAAATTCCATAAAAAAACATGTTTTTTGTGAGGGTATGTACACAAGTCCCCAAAGTTGTTGAGCCAACGAATAAGAAAATTTTATATGAAATATTGGGGACTAGTGTAATAAATAGCCCAAAAACCCCTCCCTCCCTGCATATTTGAAGAAAAAAATTTGCGCTTCGCGCCCTTCCAAATGGTTTCTGCTTTTTATCATATTGTATATTTTGTTTTTATTTCTATAAAAACATGTGTAAACAACAAATATTTAATCAAAAAGTTATTTTATATAAAAAAGAAATAGCGTTGATATTTATCTAAGCCTTTTTCTCAACACTGTATGTCTGTCTGTATAACTATATATATGATGTCATATTATTTTCAGGATAAGTTTATCATTTTTTTTGTGTACATACCCTTACAAAAAACATGTTTTTTTTATGTAAATTTTGAATTTTCATTAAAAACCCTTAAAACTAACTACACTCTATATTCCTAACTTGATAAAATACGCCACTCTTGTTGTCTTTAATTGATTTTAGTTCAAAGGGGGAGTAAATATTTTTAGGTGCGCTTCACACACCGCCCTTATAAATCCTTGGAAACACCACTTAATCAAAAATTAACAGAGTGCCATTTAAAGAGGGTAGGATATGTTGATATAACTTTTTAGCTTCTCTATAATCCACTATGGCTGTCAGTACGTAATGCTAAAGGGGAAATGTGATTTTTTCAACTGCAATTAAAGATAGAAGGCTAAAACTTAATGTTAACATTCTCATCATTATGGAGTATAATTAACTATCAAAAATTCATGGAGGTCGGATGTTTTTTTTGTGCTTTGCTACTTAAAGATGTTGTCATCCTTGTTGTCATACAATAAAGAAATATTTAAAATCAGTTTTACATATTAGGTTAATTTTTGGTAAATTATTTCCAAAATGAGTGTTTTTATCTCCACCCCCCCAAAATTTTTTTTAATGGGGTTTTTCATCCTTCCTGCTGAGATTTTATAACATCCCCTTCCACCTATAAAAAATGTATTGTGGTGGGGGGGGGGGGGGAAGGTTAAATTATCTTCTGTATTTTTTTTTCGAAGATGCTTTCAAGCTCCCTTCCCTTCGGTCATTGCAGGGTGGGGAGAAGGGATGAGGGAGAAGAGATGGTGGGGGGAAGAGATGGGGGATATAACTGGGAAATAGGGATGGGGGAAGGGATGGGGAAGAAGGGATAAGGACTAGAAGGCCCATAATCAAATAATCCCACCCCTTAAAACGCCCTTATTTAAAATTAGTATATATAATCAAAATGCCCCCCCCTAAAGCAAAGTGCCCCCCCGGGGCACTTTGATTTAGGGGGGGGCAAAATTTTACAAAATCTTCAAAATGCCCCCCCCTAGACAAAGTGCTTCGCACGCCACTGGAAATGCCTTGGCTAAAAACCAGCGCATATCATTACCATTGCACAGTTAGGACTTGTAAGACAAAGATCATGCAATCATAGGGTTAGTTGACTATATGGCGAATGGACGCTTTACATCGCAATTAAGAGGCAGAGTATGTTTCAAGGAGTCATCATCCCAAGTCAAAGTCCTTTATATCTATGTAAATCTCAGTAAACTAAAACTCCTAGGCTACCATAGAAAACTTTTATAGGGTTTGGCCTATTAGCATATTTTTTTACGTTTTAATCAGGTCCATATACAGTTTCTTCAGCAGGAGCTGTGTACCATTTATTGATGTTCCTTTCTTAAGAATTGTGATTTGTTTAGCTTTGCTTTGATGTATGTTTGCAACCTTGTTATATCAGATTTTTTTTATGTTAGTAAAATGCTGGCTCCAAAAACTATGCATATCATACTTGATAATGGTAAATTTATTTTGAAAGACAATCAAGAGCTGGTTTTGGCTTACAGGAAAACATCCAAAATACATATTGATATATATATATATACTAGCGGCTTCGCCCCTAGCCTCTAAGGGCTTTGCCCCAGGAGGCAATTTAAAAAAAAATTAAAAAAAAAATCAAGTATTTCTAGTGCTGCCATTTATTTGGAAGTGACTGCCTAAAAACATTTTTTTTGGGGGGGGGGGGGGGGAAATAGCTTAAATCCACCACAGGACGAGTAGGGATATTCCCTGAAGAGGAGAGCCCATTTGGTTTAGCGGTTACCGAGATCTTAAGCTTCAGGCGGACAGACATCAAGCTACTTTGTATTATAGATATTATATAACTATGTTCGTCTGTTAGTCCTTAAAACTTCCTCAGAGATACATTTTTTATAGGTCAACAAAATTTTCTCGGATGCTAGTTAAGACAGACAAATGAAATTGATTCAACAGATTAACTCAACCCACGACATTAGCGAAATAAGTAGCACATCTACTGGTAGTTAAGGAGCTTGGTGACATGATGGGTTCGAATCTCGACCCAAGCCGCGTCATAACATAATATGTTAAAAATTGTATCTACTGAGCTATTATGTTTGATTAAATTAATTGAAAGAATAGGGGAAATGCATTGGCTTAAAACAGGTGTTACCCAATACCATGTAGGGTTTATATTTTCAGATAAGGTTATATTATCAAAGAATTGTTGTATGTAATATATGGGATGTAAGCGCCTTGAAACTAGGGTTGGGCCGGATATCCGGTGTGGCCGGATATCCGGCCATTTTCAATATCCGGCCGGATACCGGATATTAAAACTATCCGGCCGGATATCCGGCTCTATAATTTTTTATACTTTACACCAAAAATCTCTGCTTTTTAAAATCTTAAATGGCTATAATTTTCTTATTATTGAAGCTAGAAGAACATTTTTTCTGAATAAGTTTAACTTTATGTAAATTTATATAAGATTTCTGAAGAAATTTTTTTTTACTACTTTAATATCCGGTAATTTGGCCGGATAACCGGATATTTGCCGGATATCCGGCTTTGGCCGGATATCCGGCGTTTGAAATCAGCCGGATATCCGGTATCCGGTATCCGGCCAAAAAAGTATCCGGCCCAACCCTACTTGAAACCTTATATAAAGATCTGGGTGTACATTGTTATCAACCTCAGAGGTATTTATCAGGTAAATAACTCTCACTTGGTTCGTCCGTAAACCTATGTACGATCGCGGTCTATATGACATTGGTGATTGGGGTTTGAAATTTTTTAAAGATTCTCCTGACTATGGCTAACTACTCTTTACTAGGTCCGATTTAATGTTATTTTTTTCTTGATAATTTTTTAAAAAAGTTTCGTGCTTTTGATTTAATGATTGAGGGTGAATGCTGACTGATTGGGCTATGAATAAATTTAGGACAAACCAATATTAATACTAGTCGAATGTCAGAACTTATTTAGCAGAAAATTAATTTTCAAGTCTAAACAAAATTGTACATAAATTTGTTGCAAAATTAAATTAATACATGATACAGTAAGGGACTTACTTTCATTTTAAGGATTTTATTATAGAGATTCCTAACTTAAAATATTAAACCTTATTGTCCTAGGAATCATTATTCCAAAAATCAGATAAATAGGAGGTACATCATACAAAAAGAAAACAAATCAGCATGTTTTTAATGGATATACGGTCATTCTGGTGACAAATACAGAGTTGCTACGCTTCCTAAATTGTTCGTAACTGTTTGAAATAGATAGGATAATTTCAACATGCCCCAATAAACGATAAGAACTATTCGTTACGTACAGACGAACCGAACCGTAATATAGAAAAGCTTCGCTTTAAAACCTGAAAATAAAAAAAAATCTTTGTTTACCAATATCTACAGAGACAGAATATGGGAAACAATTATTTATAGAACAAGATGAAAATAGTACATTTGTAAATATATATATTTATTTCCATACTTTATCTAAAGTTCAGATCACAAATAAATAACATCATTACAATACTCAAAAAGGCTAAAAAAACGAATACATATTGCTTTCCTACGTCGTCTTTGGTTATATAAATACAGTTTTTCGTCACTTTTTGTTCTATTGCTTGAACTATTGATTGGTTTGTTTAGACAATGTGCTTGAGGCAAGATTGGAAGAATTTCTTCTGGAAAAGGACGAGTCCCTTTTCACCCTCAACTCCAGCAAAGACCTTCTCACCGTTATATTCGAAATCCTAAAAAAATATATCAAATTTATAAGAAAAAATATAGCCAATACAAAAAATAGCCAGAACCTGACTAAAAAACAGTCCGATTACCATGGATGGAACGAAAGGATATTTTATTTTGATACACCTATCTACAAAAGTTTTGAAAATCTGATCAAAAACACAAAATATATAGGGAAATATGTGAAAAATATAAAAATAGCCAAAAACCTGCTAAAAAGTAGTCCGACCTCCGTGAATATTTTTTAGTTGAAAATCTGCTTAATCATGGGAATGTTTCACAAAGTTTCATCCGAGAAAAACTAACGGACATTGTAGATGTGCTATGAAACAGAGGTGGATTCTTTAAAAAAATCTGCCTCACTAAAATCTTATATTAATAACACTTCTATGATTTTATTTAATTTTTGTAGATTTTTAATGTTATTTTGGAGAACTGTTCACAAAAACAATTCTGTCTTACAAGCGAGTAGTGAGGCAAATTCTTTTAAGGAATCCACCTCAGGATAAATCTTGCCATAGAAAGGAAACACATACCTTGTAGAGGACCTCAGCGACTGGTGTGAATCCAATGGTAAGGAAAGCTGCCTGAGCATAGGAGGTTGTGGCCTCGGCCTTCAGACCTGTGTACCCCAGACAACCGGCCAGCAAGATGGAGCGTCTGAAATTTAAAATATAATTAAAGACGGAACGACAAACATAATGAATTTTACCTGATGATATCTGTTGACATACCCTTGCCTGCCAGAGAGGGAAGGATTCCAACCATCTTTATTCCAAACAAACATAAAGACAGACAGACAGACAAATATAATGAATTATACCTGATGATATATGTTGAAATACCCTTGCCAGCCAGAGAGAGATGGATTCCAACCATCTTAATTCCAGATACAGACAGACAGACATACAGACAGACGGAAAGACAGACAGACAATCATAATGAATTATACCTGATGATATCTGTTGACATGCCCTTGCCTGCCAGAGAGGGATGGATTCCAACCATCTTAATTCCAAACAGAAAGACAGACAAACGGAAAGACAGACAGGCAGACAGACAGACAATTATAATGAATTATACCTGATGATATCTGTTGACATGCCCTTGCCAGCCAGAGAGGGATGGATTCCAACCATCTTTATTCCAAACATACAGACAGACATACAGACAGACAGACAGACAATTATAATGAATTATACCTGATGATATCTGTTGACATGCCCTTGCCAGCCAGAGAGAGATGGATTCCAACCATCTTTATTCCAAACAGAAAGACAGACGGAAAGACAGACGGAAAGACAGACAGACAAATATAATAAATTGTATTATACCTGATGATATTTGTTGACATGCCCTTGCCAGCCAAAGAGGGATGGATTCCAACCATCTTAATTCCAAACAGAAAGACAGACGGAAAGACAGACAGACAAATATAATAAATTGTATTATACCTGATGATATCTGTTGACATGCCCTTGCCAGCCAAAGAGGGATGGATTCCAACCATCTTAATTCAAGATACAGACATAAAGACAGACAGACATACATACATACACAGACAGACAAATATGATGAATTATACCTGATGATATCTGTTGACATGCCCTTGCCAGCCAGAGAGGGATGGATTCCAACTATTTTTATTCCAGATACGGACAGACAGACAGACATACATACTAAGACAGACAATTATAATTAATTATACCTGATGATATCTGTTGACATGCCCTTGCCAGCCAGAGAGGGATGGATTCCAACCATCTTAATTCCAAACAGAACATCAGTTCCAACCTAAAATTATTTGTACAATAGATTAAAAGGTTTAGTGATTTTTATAAAATTGTAATTTCATCTACAGGGTTTAATGTTTAATATATTTCTTTTAAATTAAACTAGCGGATTTGCCATTAGATGCCTCTAGAAACACTTTAGGTAATGAGGGTGAGGGGAAGTTAGCCATTCACTTTCAATTTTAGTTTCAAGAAGAAAAAGGAAAGAAAATGTTATTTTTTTAGGAGGTGGGAAGGGTTATTTTTCCCTCAATTAATCAATCAGACAAAAGGGTTATTTTTCCTATGGGCAATTTTTCTTGGGAAGGTAGATATACCGTCCCCTAAATTAGTTACAAACCTAATTATGTACCTATAAGAAGCTTCGCTGTAAAGGAGAACCATACCGGGCAGTTAGCAGTTAGCGACAAACAAAAAAGCTTTTTAGAATAGGATATGTCGACACTTCGCTATAAATTTTAGTTTTAAAAGAAAAACTAAATATTTTTTTATCGTGGTGGGGGAGGTAATTTTGTTAAAGGGTCATTTATATAGGGAGAGTGGAGGTACCCTCCCCTAAAGCAATAAAGGAGAACCATATAGATCCAGCGAGATCTTTTCTTTCAGACAGATAGACATCCTGTTACGTAAAATCTATGATCAAAAACTTTACCTCATCAAAAATCTTGGCACCCTCGTTGTGAGTCTGTTGTCTGATAGCAACCAGAGGTCTAAATATTAAAACATATTAGAATCATCTTATTCGTCTGAAACCTTGCACGATAACTTATAGCATACAATATATTTATGATATGCCTTCATAGAATACACTATTTACTACAATTTAAAAAAATTGTAGAATCTAAATTAAGTGCTTCACAGGTGTCCACTAAAGCTCGAGCACAGATAAATTGAAAATGTGTTTGTTGTGGGGTTGTTTTTTTTATGTTGAAACCCTGCGGGAGCCCTAGCAATGCGGGGTTACCCTGTAAACAAATCTAAAGTGAAACACATTAAAACTGCAAACCCCCCCTTTATTTTCAATTTCTTAAAATTAAGGAGGGGGGGGGGCGTACTGTGCTCTACCAGGCAAACTACCAAAGACTGTACTACCTCAACAAGCCTAAAGAACAGTATTTTTTAAACAAATTATGTATACCTGACATTAGGATCAGAAAACTTGTTGGCAACCTCATCTACACTCAGATGCCAATCGTCTTTGCTGAAAATAAATAAACAAATTAGATTCAGTAATATACCTATCATCTAATAACGAAAGACGTCTGTCCGATGGACAATGGTTTCAAGATTTATAACTATTCACTCTGCAAAAAAATGGTAAATTGAATATTAAAAATATACTTTTATGGGAATGCATCATTTATAGTTACGTTGTGTAGTTATCCGGTTATATTAAGGGTTTTTGGTCTGACCGTTGAATATCACTAATCACTTAACCGAATAAGTTATCTATCGGAAACTTCAAATAGCTTTAAGGGTGGTTTAAGGCTATTTTATTTAAGTTAAAGCTTTTGTGATGACTGTATTTAAATTTTATTTCAGCCCATTTTCACTAGCGCACAAATCCTACCTGCTTTTGCCATTAATGCATACAGCAAGAACCTGGTTGTTCTCATCATAGGCAAACAGAGACAAATTCTAAAACATAAAAATTGAATTTATATTTGTTAATTGCAGGGAGGGAGGGGGAATTGGGCTGTTTATTACACAAGCATCCAAAGTCTTATGATAACGTTTTATCTTCGGTGGGTTAACAACCTAGGGGACTTTAATGATTTTTTATTAATTGGTTAACTCAGTGTCCAAACGTTTCAACCATTCATTGTAATCTACATAATCTACAAAAAGGGGTAATTTTGTGTATCATTAAGGGGACGTACATCAATTTATCGGCCATTGTCTTATCCCTTTAAATCCCTGTGATATTTGTCTTTCTAGTAAACCTTAAAAATTCTTGTTTTCAAGATGTAAAAAAACTATCAGAATAAAGCGAACTAGTAATTCTAATGCAATCGAAACAGTTAAATCTAGTATTTGCTAAAACAAACAAGATTCCCCCTTTTTTTGAAATGATTCATGAAATGGTTTTAGGCTGCCTAAAACTCCTTTTAAAACCCCCCTAGACATATATAAAATTTTTACCTCCTGGATTGATTTCTCTACTATTTTATCCAGGTCGGGAATAGAACCAACACCCTTCATTAATCCTGGAATTAAATTAAAAATCTTAAAAACAATCTATTAATTTAAAATTCCCAGCATTTTTAAATATTAGATTAAGATTAGGTTTCATGAAAACTGATGCCTGTTTGAAGTAAAAAAATATGTTTTTCATTTGAAAAAATACAAACTCTACAGAACGTCCAGAAATGATTTTTTCGTGTGGCTTCAAAACTGATATCTATCCGCCGGATTTAAATCAGTTCTGGGCCATACAGAAAAAAAATCATGTCAAATTAAAGATAATTTCCTACAAATAATAATATATTATCCTAACATTAATATCAACTTATGTTAGCGCTCTGGCCATCGGTCCCTAGGGGCCAACAAAACTGAAATTAATCTTGTAATTTTCCATCTGCGGAAAGCTGTCTACGATGCGATAAATAAATATTCTGAATCCTACAATCTAAAAATATTAAAAACACATTTAGACAAACACAAAAATCCTACCTATTACTTAGCATCTAGACTGCATAGAACAACTAAAAATTATTTTAAGGATGATATGTATCATACAAAAGATGATAATAATATAAACTGTAATATTTACCCAAATGTTTAGATAAAGTTTCATAAAAATGGTATGTATCATACAAAAGATAATAATAATCTAAACTGTAAATAATACTAACCCAAATGTTTAGTTAAAGGTTCATGGGGGTGGTATGAATCATACAAAAGACAATAATATAAACTGTAAAACTAACCCAAATGTTTAGTTAAAGGTTTATGGGGGTGGCATGAATCATACAAAAGACAATAATATAAATTGTAAAACTTACTCAAATGTTTGGTTAAAGGTTCATAAGATTGGTTTGTGCATACACAAGATAATAATAATCTACTAACACTTACCCAATTGTTTAGTTAAAGGTTCATTATCATGATATGTGACATACAAAAGAATAATTAAGCTGGGAAACTTACCCAAATGTTTGGTTAAAACTTCATGAGGATGATAGGTAGCATACAAAAGTTCAATAGCTTCATTAATTCTGTCAGGTCTAACGATCTCATACCTGGAAAAATTATATTTATTGACCATAAATGTAAGTATTACGTAAAACAAAGGGCGATTGCAAAATAATATAGAGCAGTTTGGGCGACTGAAGTGAAAAAACTCAATCATAGATTTCGGTTGGGTCGCGGCTGTCGTGTCATGTCGGTCAACTTTCCAAAACATGTCCTTATTTTTTCAACAAAACGTAGCTGCAGCAGAACTACCCACAATTGCGACTGCAAAGCCTTAAAAGAGGGTGTCGAATAACTTTACCATATTTTAATATACTAGCGACTGCGCCCCAAAATCTAGGAGATGTGTATTTAAAGGGGTAACGAAAATAGAAAAATATCCTTAAACCATCCCAAACATTAAATCTAAAAAGAAGATGTTCTAAACCATCACAGGCCCTATATGAAGCTCCAATAAAAACAAAAAAAACCTTACTAGTTTTTAAGACAGGATATAAACTATAACTCTTTATTATCATAGAATATTTTAAACTTTCCTTTGTAATTTTATTTTATCAGTCTTTCTTTGTAAGACGACTTTATCTGTCAAAATAAAACAGCTGAGAAGTAAATTTCAACCTTTATATTTAGAAACGTTTTATGATATTAGAAAAGATTAGGTCAAAAGTTTAAATATTGATTAATAATAAAATTTCAAAAAGTCTGAGATGCACTTACACAAATAAATTTACACAATTAGTAATCTAAAATTTGAAAAAAATATCCAAATGCGGAATTGTAAAATTTGTTTATAGCATCGTATTATAGACAGCTTTAAAGCATAATAAAAATTACAAAACTGGTATTTTTTAATTTATCATTTGTAGAAAATAGTCTATAATACGATACGATACACGATTTTTCAGTATGACTAGGAACCGTTTCTAATCCAGCGAATATTAACTTATTTCAAAGTCATACTTGAAAATAGGGGAGAACTGGAATTGCATACCTGAGAGGGGGGAGAAGGTTTCTATTTTTGTCAAGTCTCTGTTGATGGATAGCTTGAGCAAGAGAGGAACCCTAATTCCCAGTTCATTACTTCAATATTTTTAAACCTAAGTATGACAACATTCATAAGCGCGAAGCTCAAAAATCAGACGGTAGGACAAACGAACATTAACACTTGTCAGAACTCTAAAAAGCAGAATTTAATAATTTATAAGAATAAACAAAATTGTTGAATAATTAGTCAAAATTGCGAAAATACAGGATACTTACATTTTTACAGCACATACTTACATTCTTAGGACTTCATTTTAGAGATATTATGCTTAAGAGCTATCCATTACAAGCAGACCCTACTTGTAGAAAAGCTACACTTTTAAAACTATTTTTAAGTAATTATTCCTGAGAGGCAGCGGCCGCTGTTGATGAGAAGTTTCTAGAGCTGCTGTTAGCGGCTGCGTTCAAGCTGCGGACAACCTCCTTCAGTATGGCGCGTCTAGACATTTTCTTTGGTTTTTTGTTATATTCTGAAGAATAAAATATTAGTGTTTTTACATAATTTTCACTAATTTAAAGTTTATCACTTACTTGTTTAAGGAAAAAAGGAATTTTGTTTCTTATTTTAGGTTTGGTTAATTTTTCAAAAGGTTACAGTTTTTTTTTGTCTGTATTGGATAAAAAAGGTAATGATTATAATTTACGTCTCTGCAGACAAAACAACCTTGCAAGAAATATATAATATTTCTCAACAATTTTGAAAACAATAACTTTTTTTTTCAGTATGGCTTCTAACCGATCAATATAAGAACGGGTTCTGAGCCATACTGAAGAATTGTATTAAGCATCGCATTACAGACAATTTTCTTCGGATACTAAAATAAAATAATAATGTTTATACCAGTTTTGTTTACCAGGGACTTCAGTCCAACGTGGATAACAAAACATGATTTATTCATATTTAATTTTTCATTTTAATATCCGCGGAAAACTTTCTATATTACGATGCGATAAATAACTATTCTCACAATAATTTTCAACATAATAACTTTTTTTAATTTCACAATTTTAAATAATTTCACTTAAATACTATCAAATTTAAAGCTATCAACACTTCAATTTTACATATTTCACTGCTAAAATTACATTTATAACTAAATAAATGAATGAAATGATAAAGAATAACACATGAAACGATGACTAACACAACAGAGAACTCTACAGACAGACTAAAAGAGTTGGTCTCGTCACTCTCGACTCGACTTCTACTCTATTCTACATACACAAAGATACGATTCTTTCTAATAGATTTATCATCCCAGATGGCCAATCAGACTAAATAATCAATCCATCAAAAAAAGTAATTTCTTGCAGATGAGGAATTTAATTATAATTAGTCCTATATGATTTAATCCCATAATTAAAGCGTAAAAATATGAGACGATATAATTCACAAACAGAAAGCTCTATCCTTAAAGATAAAATATTCAAAGCTGACTTACTATATGGATAGGATTAATTATTAACTGCACTTTTGCATCAAAATGTGTACATTTTCTAACCAATATTGAGGTCGAATTGTTACTATTGGTTAAATTAAGTGATTGAGAATCTAAACTTTCTATATTTATTCTCTCTATAAAAGATGGAGTTTAAATCTACTAAATCTACTTTGTCACAGTATACCACCAGTAAAAATCTAACTGTTAAACATGCAAAAGTGATAGAATAAAATGTCTTTTGAACTCGACTACATAAAATTTGGTGGAAGGGGCGGGATAAAAAGAATGTGTGTGTGTGGTGTGTCTGTCTTTCTGTAAAAAGGGAAGGTAAATAATTTTGGTATATAGAGAAAGAAGTAAAAACAAGCACATTTATGTCCATAAGATAAAAGAATAGAAAATATTTGAACAATAATTAAAAAAACTAATTACCAAATATACTATTTTTGCAACCATAATTCAATAATAAAGATTTTTTTTTATAATTGAAAAGTAAAATAGGGGAATATAATATATTTTACAACAGATTATGCGTGCATAAACTAACTTCTCTGTTTTTCTCTCTTTCATCCCGTAAAATATCCTTTTTCTAGCTGGTATATGATGTAAATATACATATTTTAAGCCGGGCTAACCATGAGTTTAGCGTCGCGCGACTAGAGTTAACAGTTAGTGAGTGATCAAAGCTTTTTATTTTGCAGCACAACGATTCTAAAAATAGTCATATACGTCTGTCTATCCGTCCTTTATAGTATATCATCTTCATTAACTATCTTTCTCTTGTATAATGACCAATTTGTACTTATGAGAAGCCATATCACCACAACAAAAGTAAAATGATTAGTCTAGAAATATTTAGTCTATATTCATCTTGAATGCTTCTAACGTGCAAGAGACATGGCATTTTATGAAGAGATATTAGACCTATGAGTTTCGACAATAATAATAGTTTTATTTATAGCATCATATTATAGACAACTTATCACTGATATTAAAATAAAAAATTGTAAAATTAAAACTGGAATAAATTTTATGAATTTTTTAATATTCTTCGACAATTGTCTTTTAAACAATGATTTTTAAGTATGGCTGAAAAATGGCAATTTTCTTCTTTTTTGTTGCATTTTAGTTCCTTAAAACCAACTTAATTTAAAAAAAAACACTTAAATTTCTTCAAAAATAAGAAGTCAACAAAAAAACCGATTGCATATCTAAATTCTATAGATCATTTTACATCCACTACTTACTAAAAGCACCGACTAGCTATTTTTTAAAAATCACAAAAGTTAGGACACGTTCTTTAATAATAACTGGAAAAAAAATAAAGTAGTTTTACCTCCGTTATTCGTACTATAAAATAAAGTTGAGCTTCAAAGTACTAATATGCAATCTAGGAGATAAGAAAAAAAGGGGATTTAACCGGATTTCTCAGTTCAATGAACTATCAAAAGGGTTTAGGTTCGCTAAATTGAATTTTTTTGTCCTTGTTTTATATTCTTATGTTATATCTTAATAAAGCAAAGCTACTCTAGGAATCACATTTTCTGTCAGTTTGTCAATCCAAGGGAGAATATGATTTACTCAGCTGTTATCTGAGATAGACTGATTTTTTTATATGATTTTCCTTATAAAAGTATCCTATAATAAATAAATCACTCTGTGTGTATGTCTGTCTGTCTGTAATGCTCAACGAGATATCAAATTTCAATAGTAAAATTGTAATTTTCAACTCCTGTTGAAGATAGAAGTGAAAAATTCGACTCTAACTCACAATAGGTTCATTCATTACGGGTTGTTAAATATGGCAGTTTAGAAAAACAAACATCCTGTTACTTTTATATGAGAATAACAAATATCACTATCTATCTATGAAGGTATTATACACACTAACTGTTTAAAAGTAAAGGTGTTTTTGACAACAAATATAAAAGTAAACACACACACAATAAAAAGTCACGCACTAACTAGATGCAGAAAAAACCTAACCAAATCTGCAAGTTTTTAAAACAGGAAAAATTATTCATCAAACAAAGAATATTGTATGGATGAATGAATGTTTTAAAAATTGAAGTGTAATATAACAAGAACAACACAAATAGAAGAATTATAAAACAAAAAATATTTGTAGGTTTAAGTAAATTTATATTACAAGACAACAAACACCCCCTATTAATTGGACAATCGGCATAAAAAATACCACAAAAGTGTCTTACTGCCAAAGGTAAAACATGCTCATTTCAAAGAAAATCAGACCTCTATCTTAAATAGCAGGTGAATAATTTATTCTTCTTGATGGACTCATGTACACAATAAATCTCTCTTATGGAGTAGCTAAGCACATGATTAAGACATTTTCAACAAATAAAAAAGATAAAAGTTGGCAGATCACGTTGCAAAAAATATTTCTATTTGCAATTTTTTCTTGACGCAAAGAGTTATTTTGCAATTGTTTGCAAATCTAATTTATTTACATAAAAGATAGAGCAATAAACGTAACTTAATACATTACTGGCGGTTGCGGCCAAAGTTTCGAGCGAATTCTTTTTATTGAGGGGGCATTTGTCAATTTCTAAATCAAAACAATATAATAGATCTCGTTATAACCAACATGAAACTCCCCTTAAATTAGAAAAATAATCGATTCAGCAATTTTACAACGTTAATAATTCATTTTTAATAGGTCGTCTTTTAACAAGAATATGATATATTAGTTATTTCTCGCATCGTATTATAAACAATTATGAGATTTAAAAAAACTGGCTTTAATCTTATGATTGTACATTTTTATATTCATAGAAAGCTGGAAATAATACGATGCTAGACATAGTTTTTTCGTATGGATGAGAACCGGTTCCTATCCCCCGGATTCGAATGAATACGAGAAAAAAGTTTAAAGCTATCTTAAAAATGTCAATAATTGATTGTGAAGCTTATCAGTCAGTCGAAATAAGTAAGTTATGGTTAGAATATTTGACAGTCTATAATACAAAGTAGAGCAATGTATGTCTGTCTGTCTGTTTATTTGTTTGTAATGGAGGATCTCGGCTGAATCGATTGGGTTCTCCTTAATAGGGTAGCTTCTCATAGGTCCTGGGAAGGTTTATAACTGTTTTAGGGGAGGGTACCACAACCCTCCCCAGAGAAATCGACAAAAAATAAAACTTTTTTTGCAATTAGCTAAAATTATAACTAACACAATCTATCGGCGAAAAAAAATATTTTTGGTAATTAGCCGATTTTAAAATAGATTGAAAAGAAACAACTTTAAGTGTTCCTAGAGGCGTTATCTTAAAAAGCAGCCAGGAAAATCACATTTCTGAATGCGAATTTAAATTGTCAACTACTCGCAGTACAAATACCTACCCGTTAAATTTAGCAATTGACTGACAGGCAGATTTAAAATTGTAAATAGATTCGCTACATTTGATAATATACAGAAAACTTCTATACAATAAATATAAAAAAGTAAAGAAGTTGTCTTAACTATTTTGCTTTTTATGTAAGATAGCTAGTCGGTGTTTTTAGTAAGTAATGGATGTAAAATTGTCCATAGAATTTAGATATGCAATCGTTTTTTTATGTAGACCTCTTATTTTTAAAGTAATTTAAGTTTTAAAAAAAATTAAGTCTTTTTAAAAAAAATCTTTTACAAAGGTACTAAAATATTAATCAAATCACACACTTCATGAGCTTACATCCTAATATCACGAAATCTAACCAACAACTGACATGAAATCCAGTTTGATTGGAATCTATTCTGACGGTCATATTGGTCGAATCCTAGGAATATAAAAATTCAGTAACGCAAAAACAAAACGTACTGAAGTTGAATAGTTTTTTACTGTAACATGAAAGAAAAGATGACCTTAGAACAAGAGCATATAAGCTTTTTTTAGGGGGGAAGGGGGGTAGATATATTGATTAGGGCAGAATGTGGTATAAAGGCGAGCGAAGCTTGCAAAAAATTTGTAATCACCTACTCACTATTTTTTCCTGTAAGGGGGTAAAGACTAAGGGCATTGAATAAAACTTTTTGCGGCCACATAAAATTGCTTGCTTTTTATTCAAATTTCTCAAATATACTTAGCAACTAATGCCTTTAAACTTCTAAAACAAATTTACAGACTTGAAATTTATGGACCTACAGGGCCGGGAGGGAGAGGACACAGGGCTGTTTATTACTCTAGATCCCAAAGTTTTATAATACAATTTTGTTATTCGTTGGCTTAACAACTTTGAAGACTTATAAATTTTGATTAGTTCCTATATGTCCAAACGTTTCAACCACTTACTGTAATATCTAGAAAGGGTAATTTTGTGTATCATCATTGGGGTATTATATCAATTACCCTTCATTGTGATATCCCTTTATATCCCTGCTGTATCTAACAGTTGCCAAAACAAATATTTTTAAAATTATCGTGGCTATAACAAGTTATCATCATTGATGACAAAAATTAAACGGTATAGTTAATTTTATGGATGCTTTAGATCTTAAATTCTTTTATTAAAAAGATCAGTCGGACAGAATAACCCATGACCATGTATATTTATTGATCAGCTGCGCTACTAAAAATTCTTTCCTCAAATATCTGTCAAAATGTTTGAGAAAGCTTTAAAATGGCGCAGCGTCTAATTTTGCACTATGTGTTTCTGTCTTTTCCTTTTTGAAGCTTTTTTTTCATTCTAGATTTTTCATGTTTTTGCATTTTTAAAAGAAGAGTAAACTCTCTATCAGTATTCTTTGCTTTATAATTAATTTATTCTAACACTAAAAATTTTAAAGGGTGGTTTATGCAATTTTCTTTCTTTTATTAGCCCTTCAATCGATTTTTTTCATCCCCATTAAACCGAAATCGGGATAGTGTCAGCTTTACGGGGGGGGGGGGGATGGGGTGCATTACAGATAACAAGAGAGGTGTTTTTTTTAGATGAAGTGGAAGGGGGGGGGGGGTTGGATATACCCACCCACCCAAAAGTGTCCCAGAATTGCAAAGCGCGCAATTTTTTTAGCACCCCCACCCCCCGACATTTATTTTAAGGTGGTATGACTTTTTTACCTTTAAACCCCCCATGGCTGTATTTAGGGGTTATCGGAGGGGTGTAAACCCTTATCAAAAGGGTTGTAGAGGATGGACACCAAGGGGGGTGTAAACCATCCCAGGACATATTCTAAGATTCCTTAAAATGGAGAACTAAATCAGTTTAGTAGTTTAGTCGAAATCTTAAGCTACAGACAAACTTTATATAATAGGGTTAACCATAACACTTCTTGACCTAAAGACTTTTTCTTAAATGTCACGAGTTGTGAAAGTCACGTTTTAAAGCTTCATGTATATGAATAGTATGTATATTTATCACATTTTTCTAGACAGGAAAAAACAAGGATGTCAACATCACTATTAAGCTGGCATTGTTAAAAATATCAACATGGCAACATGACTAGCAGATGCTTATTGAACAGAGGAATTGTCTTAACTGATCTAAAAGGCAAACTTTATTTAGCAATTAAGCTACCTGTCCTACAAATATACAGCCCTTAGGACAACTAGAATAGTTAATTATCCCCTTATATCATAGTCAGCTTTCGCTGATATGAAAATGAAAGTTTTAAGATTAAAACCAGTTTTGTTCTAGCATTCATCATTTTAATATTACTGGAAAACTGTCTGCAATACGATGCTATACATGATTTTTCGGTAAGGCTGAAAACCAGTTCTAATCCAGTGGATATTAATCGGTTTCGAGGCCATACTAGAAATTAAATTCCAATGTTATGCAGTTTTCCATTTGAATAAAATCCATTAAAATACTGTATGTCACTGATTTCTGTATGCTTCAGTAATAAATATATCGGTCAGACTGACCCTACTCTAGAAACGTCAATGCAGCGAAAGCCCCTTTGAAAAGCTGACGACGCACGCATAACAAGGATGCTTGTTTAAATGTTTTTAAATAAACAAGAACGATTACGTCCAGTAGTAGCGAAGCTGTTTGTTACTATTTTAATAGATAAAAGCAGTTAAAGAGTAACTATTTTTTTAAAATCAGAAATTTAGGTTTTAAAAAGAAAAAGTAAAGGCATTTTTCAAAGGATAGGGGGGGGGGGAGATTTTTTATTGTTAGGTTTGAGATACCCCTGGAATTATTTCTGGAACTACAAGAGTTTCACTGTAAAGGAGAAACATATCGGTTCAGTGGTTAGCAAGATCGTTCTGTACAGACAGACAAACAAACAGTCAGACAGAGATCCCATTACTGTATTATAAGGATAATAGGAAAACTATGTACATAGTTGACCGACTGACAGACAGAACGACAATCACAAGCTCTCATTATTGTAAGGTTGATACGGGGTAAATAATTTGATCTTAACTGGATTGTTCCATTAAAATAATAAGGCTGTTAATATTTGTTATATTTAGTTAAGTTTTAACCAATGTCGTGGTAGGCTTTTGCAAGGTTAAGGTTCCCCGCAAGGACTATCTGCTAAGATGTCCTTAGTGGATGAATTCTGAGGGGTAAGCTTTTAAGTAAATAAACCGAAAAAACATTACGTGCATAGCATAAAAATGTAAATAGAAAAAATGACTTTAAAGACACTTTAAAGTAAGTTTTTTTTTTAAAAATCATCACTCTAAACTGATGCATAAATATAGGCTTCATTTGCTATGTCAGGCGCGTGCCTTATACGTGCAATATGACATATTTCTTTCACACAAAAGTTAATACTAAGGGAATGTTAATATGTATATAATTTATACCTGAAAAATGCGCATACTTTATTTGTATGTGGAGTGAGAGAAAAGTAAACAACTTTACAGTGATAGATAGATAGATAGAACAAGGATGATAACATCCATAAGTAACCCAGGACAAAAATCATGAAAGGAAATATGAACAAAATTATTTAAAGAAATGTCCAGTGTTTATAAGTCAAGAATAAATTTATTAGAAAAAAGCACCAAACCTTTTACACATTTATTTCTGTATGTTTTAATATTCATATTTTTGCAGAATGACTGACAGACCGACGGACACAGTAATTTACATACTGGATGCTCATTGGCATAGGGAATCAACTAAAAAATCGGCTGTCTATCCTAATTAGTAGCAGAGAAAATCACATTTCACCCATAGCATTAAGGATTTACAGACAAACAGACAAACAAAGTGATCATAGAGTAGCTTCGCTACTTACAAGAGAGAATAAGAATGAGTGAGAGAAAAAAAAGAAAGCGACGAAAATAAGGGAGAGGATAATAGATAGGTAGATAGCTAGGCCTGAACGTTAACTTACGGCCTCAGCAACACGAAAATAGCTGGAACACGGACAAATATTCTCAACTTTAATCTTCTCATTTTTCAAATTGATTGAAAAATTGGCGAGGTCATAATCCTAACCTCCTAACCTAAAGAAAAAAACAAGAAAAATTACACGACCACCCCCCTCTCCTATTTTTGATTGATTTCCAAATAAGGGTTTCTATACTCGACTTGACACTTTGAGGGTTACCACCGTACATTATACCTCACCAGTATTAACATAAACTTTTGAGTCTTGTGAATCTTCACAAAAATTTGAGACATCTATCTCTAACAGAATGATTAAAATTTTGATTTATATTTACGACAGATGCACAAGTAGACGGATTCACGAA
This sequence comes from Acartia tonsa, assembly GCF_053477335.1. Taxonomy (NCBI): domain Eukaryota; kingdom Metazoa; phylum Arthropoda; class Copepoda; order Calanoida; family Acartiidae; genus Acartia; species Acartia tonsa. The sequence goes on along the minus strand of NC_137266.1, from coordinate 10,489,185 downwards.
AATGTAGAATTTTGAATAGGCTTCCATAAAAGATTAAAATCTGATACAAAATCCTATTTTCTATTGCTACTGTCAAAATGTGTTTTTTTTTCGGATTTTAGAGAAAAAACTTAGTTTTTTTCTTTTTGATTTAACTAGCACTATCTATTGGTATGCAATAATGGTAAAAACCAGACCGTTTCTTCCTGGGAGTAAATGCGGGAAAAATACGATTTGGCCGATTTTTATGAATTCATTATGACTTTTTTTATGAATATTTTCTCTCTCCCTTAAAATAGTTTGTGTCCTCTGTACAAATAATAGCTATCTATCGCATCGTATCATAGACAGCTTTCCGCGGATTTTAAAATAAAAATGTAAGATTGAAACCAGTTTTGTTAGCGCTGAAGGGCCGAATTTACGGGCTGATAAAACGGGTATAAATTCTATGATTTTTGTTTTAATACTCGTCGTAAATTGTCTGTAATACGATGCCATGCATAATTTTTAGTATGTCTGAGAACCAGTTCTAATCCAGCGGATATTATTCGGTTTCGAATCCATACTGGAAGTAAATATATACATTTATGCAAGGGAAAGAGAAAAATTTCCACAGTGCCAATAACAAGGACATGCAGGCTTTAAGAGCGGTGGTGTTAATATAGTTCTATTCTTATTTAAAAGTAATAAAATGTCTGTCTGTGTGTAGCGAATACGCTTTCCCTTTAATTGGTCTTATGAAGTGAAGGGAGGGTAACTTCACCCTCCCAAGAGAAATGTGGGCTTATACCCATCCCCCTTTTTTCCCCAGGTGGTTGGTACACCCCCTACATCACTCTTATGCACCCCCAGAAAGAAATATAAAAGGACAGACGTCAAATATAATAGTAGCTTCATTACTAAAAAAATAACATAATTGAAATAGAGATGTGACTTTAAATTTGATATTGGTGAAATGTTGTTGTAAAGCAGGAATCTAAAGGGACAAGACAATGGCGGAAAAACTAATGTATATCCCCAATGACACACAAACTTACACATTCTGTAGATTGCAATTAGTGGTCGAAACGTTTGGATGCTAAACTTAATGAACCAACCAATCAAAATTCAATAAAAGTCCCCAAAGTTGTTAAGCCAACGAATAAGAAAACATTATTATAAAACATTGGGGACTAGTATAATAGACAGCCTAATGACCCCTTCCACCAAGGTTGTGAATATTAAACAAATATCATGGGTCCCATTAAGGATAGATAGATAGATATCCTTTCTCTAGTAATTATTGTGTTTTCCCTCAAAGTACTTAGCTAGCACACAAACCCTCCTCTCCTTTATTTTTGAAATAAATTTAAAAAAAGCACAGAATAGCTTATTTTTTTTATTATGCATAAACCCTGCATAACATTAGGTGTTGTGCATTGCATACACTTGCGGTGTCCTAATCCTGCAGGACCTAACTAAGAAGTAAATACAAGAAAAATTTACCCAACTCCCCTCTTTTTTTCAGAATATTTCAAAACAAGAGGGAGAATGGTGTTACTGTATTTGACTAGACACTTATATTCTGGTAAGTGTTTCCAACTTTAAATTTGTAGAGCATTTGTACTGCAATTTGACCATAAGCTGATATGTCTTTGATATTTGATTTATTGTATACATAAACAAGAAGACACATTATCATATAATCAAAGATTTTGAATGGCTTTGTTCCGTTCAAAAATCCCCCGTAATCTTGTGGAGAGGTTGTGTGATTTTCGTAATATACCCTTCATTTTTACTTGGTTTCTAGCTTTTATTATTATTATTGTTTTTGTTAAGATAACAATCCTAATATATCAATTTCTTAAATGTAATAATATAAAAATAGTCCAAATATGCATGGCATAGGGCATAATTACAATAATATATTTTATAGTAATAATGATAATAATGGCTGGAATTCACGCAACCTCTCCAAAGGAATATGGGGATACATTTAATAAAACCTAAATTATTGAATGAACTTTGCCCAGTTGACAACTTTTTGAGGTTGACCTATATTTTTGTCGGCCAGCCTAAAAAAGATTTTTAAAATCAGTCAAACTAAAGCTACTATAGTTCCACCTTAAATTTCCAGAGGTTGGCCTATGACTTTTGAGAACTAGGCACTTCTTTAATTTAGACTAGCGGCTACGCCCCTAGAGGCCTCTAGTGGCACTTTAAATGTTTTTTTTTTATATTTAAAATATTTCTATTTTGCGTTTGACGTTTATGTTTGCATTGAACTCTCTTTTTAAAATCGAGAACGTAAAAAAAATTTAGATTTTTTATTATTTCTCGTGGGAGGGTAGTGGTACCCTCCCCAAAATAGTTAAAAATCCTCCCGGGACCTTTCTGAATCTACCCTGTTAAGGAGAACCCGATCGGTTCAGCGGTTAGCGAGATCCTTCGGTACAGACACACAGACAAACAAACAGACAAACATCCTGTTACTTTAGTATAAGGATAATAAATATTATGATTTAAACTTTGGCAGTTTAAAAATATCAAGTAAATAATCCTGCATAAAAAATATAAAAAAAACTCTTTGAGAGTCACAGGGGAAAGTTCTTTTTAGATAAAAATGGCCAAATTAACATGATATAATAAATACACATGATCATTCTGAACTCATATCTCATAATATATTACCTATAATATAATTTTAACCACCATCTTTGCAATTTAAAATTTATTATTTATTTAATTTTGGAAAAAATCCCAGAGAATGCAAAAAATTCTTTCAAATTTAGCATTGTATAAATTTTATAATAATTGTCAACATTCACCATCTTGTATTTTCTCTTCAATCCAATCCTTGAACTTTGCTACACTGCAAATAAAATTAAACTATGTATTACTACTCTATAGTAAAGTATTATCTTTTTAACCATAAAAAAGCAGTACATAAGAACCTTATTACTTTTATTACAACTAGCGGTTACGCCCCTAGATGCCTCTAAGGGCGCTTGAGGAGGGGGGAGTTGAATTCGATAACCCAATATTTTAATTTAGATTTTTTCTAAAGTAAAAAAAAATTTGGGGTTGATTTCTCCGGGAGGTCAGTGGTACCTTCCCTGAAAATAGTTATAAAGCTATGATGACCTATGAGAAGCTATCTTTCAAACTAAATGCCTGAGCAAGATTTGCTGGCATCCTGTGCCCTTCAGGTTGAAGAATTTCAACTCCTTCTTGTGTTTAATTATCACATTTAAAAAGTCACTTCAACAAAGCCCTCTATCTTTTACACACAGAATATAAAACAGAAAAACAATAAATACACCCTACACCCTGATCCTTTGGGTTTAGAAATAATTTGAATGTAATCTAGTTTTGAATATAATTTTGTATAAATCCTTATGTTAATATGATTAAAAGATTAAAATGACTGCTTTACCATAACAAAGTTGAATTTTGTAGTCTGTAATTATTCTGATTTAGTTAAACTTTATATACCTAATAAAATTCAAGTTTCTTTTGGAGTAACTACTGATTAAACCAATTAAAACTTGATTTCCATTTTCTTCCATTGTAAAGGATCCTCCCCAAATTTCCTAAAATGTATATTTTAGAAACACTCTCAAAAAGTAATTATAAAAAAAAATTAAATTATGTAGTGCATTACTTACTTCAGCACCTTGTTCAAGAGAAGCACTACTACCATATTTGAGTACTTTTAGATTTGCTCCCTTTGGTTTAAGTACCAAAGTTCAAGAAATTTATTTGTTAAAGAATAAATTTTTACATAATTTAGATTTACTACTTCAAAAACATTAATAATATCTATAAATATATTACTTTACTATACTATAAAAACATGTTAAGTGATTTATTAATTAAATGTCTTTGCAAATCCCTCTCTAATCTCAGTCTGTGTACAAGCAGATAGAATCCTCATAGTTGAGAATAATTCCTATTTGGTACAGTTAGTTTCTCCTTCAACTTTTTGAAAAATACTTTAGTGGGTTTAATTTAGAGCTAATTTTGATAATCTGATAAGTGAATATCTTATTTGTTGAACTTCCCTTAATCCTGCAGCTTCCTTGGTCAAATCCAGAGGCAAAACCTCTTAAACCTTCATAATCCTTAAAACAAAGCAAAAACATATAAGAGCTATTTTTGTACACCCTTCTATTAACATAAACCTGGATTTTGAATAAGTTTCTTACTAACTGTAAATTTGATTTACATAGATCTAAGAATTAGAAGCTACTTAGAAGTCTGGTAAAAAAGGCCTTTTACTGGCTTTTAAGAATATGTTTAACAATATAAACCTTCTTACCTTTTCTACTAAAGGAATTCTTACAGGCATTACAGTTTCAGAAAATTGTATTTCATCAGCAAGTTTTAGTAATGCAATATCATTTTCCATAGAGTGAACATTTGAATATGGAATAATTTGATCCACTTTTTTCCACTAAAGGTGAAATTAACAATAAAAGAAAATATAATTCTACCAGGAATTCTACAAATATGAGTTTGGGAGAGTTTAATGTTTGCCAAAAAAATACTTCAATAAAAATGTTTTTCTTACCAAACTTGATTTGATAACACAAGGGTGATCATAACCATAGAGAACTTCAAGGCCTTCTGTTTTAACAGTGTGATTTTTATGATGCATTACAATATGTGCCGCAGTGAGAATGTATTTCTTATTTACGATTGTACCACTAACATACCTTGTGTGTGTTCTCTAAATAAAAGTAGAAAATAGTAAATATAACATATTAATTTATTTATAATTCTTTTTAAACTGAGTTTATTCAGATTTAAAAACCTACTGTGATTATTGCCTGATAGGGCACACTTTTGGAGTTGATATCAAAACCTTCATATATAGGGGCAACATCACAGCTATTAAGTTTCCTGAAAATGCACTTAAAGAAGTTGTATCAACTTTTTTTTTTATAGCTAGCCGGTCCTTTTAGTAAGTAGTAGATGTAAAATTTTTCATAGAATTCAGATATGCAATCGGTTTTTTTGTAGACCTCTTATTTTTTAAGTAATTTAAGTTAAAAAAAAAAAATTAAGTCGATTTTAAGGTACTAAAATGCAACAAAAAAAAGAAAGAAAATGGCCATTATGAACAAAAATAGTAAGATCTTTAATTTGACACCTTACTTTTTCAATTCTGTCAGGTAATTATTGAAAAAATCGATTTTTTTAAACCCACGAGAATAAAAACTTTGAACTCAATTTTATCATTTCACAAGTAAAAAAATATGGGTTCATATATACCTTTAGAATCAGAAAAATATTACGAATCCATTGTAAGCAAAATTGAAAAAAAAGTTTACAATATAGTATATAAACTACAATAAAAGGAATTATATGAAAATATCATATTATATTGTACAGGCAACGTCTTAACTTTTGAATTGGGTATAAAAATGGGAAGGGGGTATAGAGGGGGTAAAGAGGGGGTAAAAAAGGGAAGACGATAGTGTTGCCAAAACAAAAAATACAATTGGCCATTTTTATATTTTTTTATTTTTTTACTTTTTTTTCAATTTTGCTTACAATGGATTCGTAATATTTTTCTGATTCTAAAGGTATATATGAACCCATGTTTTTTATGTCTGTTTGAGAAAATATTTAGGTCTAAAGTTTTTATTAAACCGAGGTTAAAAAAATAGATTTTTTCAATAATTACTCAACAGAATTTTAAAAGTAAGGTGTCAAATTAAAGATCTTACTATTTTTGTTCTTACTGGCCATTTTCTTCTTTTATTTTGTTGCGTTTTAGTACCTTAAAACCGACTTAATTATTTTTTTAAAAAACTTAAATTACTTAAAAAATAAGAGGTCTAAAAAAACCGATTGCATATCTGAATTCTATAAAAATTTTTACATCTACTACTTACTAAAAGAACCGGCTAGCCATAAAAAAAAAAGATGATACACCTTCTTTTCAAGTTATTATATAAAAAGAACTAAACTAAAACATTTTATAACTTTAATTTATATCTAAAGTCAATTTGGTAACAAGGTATTATTCCTAAAACTTTGATTTTAAGACAAGTTTATCAGTTTGTGCTTTAAACCAAGGTTATTAACATACCCATGAACCAAATAAGTGCAGTAAACCAAAAAGTAGAGGCTTAAGTTTAACATCTTTAATGTTTCAGACAAATATCCTAACTAAATTTTAAAGTGTACTTTCAACAGATATTTTATTTCTAAATCAGGTGTTTTGTAAAATTTACAACTTACTTAAAATATCAATATGTCAAATTTTAAAGTAATAACATTTTTTTCTTCTAATCTTCTTTCTCAAAATATATAACAGGTATATATATGTATGTTTATCTTTGTGCCATCATCTAGAACTTTAGAAGGGACTTGAAACATTAAAGTAAGATTGGTATTGCTTCTTCTATTGCTATTTACATAGAACAAATTTTTAAAGAAAGGTCAATAGAAACAGATTCATTAGAACCTGATTTAAAATAACAAAAAATGAAGAATATATATAGATTCTTTTGAAAAAGTAAATAATATAAAAGTTAGAAAGGTTTTCATCACAAAATGACTAAAACAAAAAAAAGATAGCAAATTACTCTATTAACCCAACCTAACTTTCTTCCCCTCTAACCTACTTATCCTCTCAATTCTCATATAGGCTATAATATATTCTATGAATCTATGATATAACAAAGGTTTATCCAATACAGTTGATTATTTTCATGAAAAGTAATATTTATTTCTTAGCTTTCATCCTTTTATAAGAAGTAGTGATGTTTTCGGTTAAATTCTCATTAGATTTAAGTCTTAGCTTTGGGGGGTTTTAGGTTATTTTTTTTTACTTTCCTCACACCTTCCAATACAATGCTCCTAAATGCTATGGACGCAGCAGCTACTCTTAAATACAAAGTAGAACTATGTCTATCTGTCTATCAGTCCATCATAACCTTGAGATTTCTGTAACTGTTGAACCAATGCAATTGGGCTCTACTCTTCAAGGAAGGTTAGGTAATGTCGTTTTTCTTCTTAAATTTTGTTGTATTGTTGGCTATTACAACAATATAGCAAAACATTGATATTACACAAAAAGGAAACTTTTGAATTCTTTTCGCTTTGGGATCCTTTTTGTTCTGTATTTTGGCTTACTTTGTTTTTATTAGCAAAGTTAGAAGCTATCTATGCTTAAGTCTTTATAATTTATGGTCAGATGACAACAATTTCAAAAACCCTTTCCTAACCAAATGCTTAAAACCATATGTTAGTTTGTTTTCAAGAATATATGTAGAAAAAATATGTAAGGAAAATAATTTTCCTTCCTTTCCCTAAACATATTAAGTAAAGACTGGCCTAAACTTGGTCTAAATGAATAAATGTCTTGTCAACAACAATATGTTTGAAATGTTTATATTTAACCAACTTTTTTTTTTTTAATGACTGATGTCATTAGTTGTTTTATATTTTTTACCTTTTATGTTGTAAATATCTATTTGTTAATCAGAGAAGATTGTATCCTCACCTAACCTTATAACAAATTTAGTAGAATTTCTATTGAAAACTTAGTTGGCCAGTTTCTATACTTATAAACTCTCTCACATACAAATAAATTACAGTTTTACACACTTTCTCTATCCAAATACTAAATCTATAATAAGATACCAAGTATTTTAAAGAATTTTAAATATTTATTTTTGTAAATGTATTTCAATAAAAATATTACCTATTTTGATAAAAAAAATATTTCAAAATGCAAGAGTTCTATATCTGTTTTACAAAGTATTCCATAATACAAAGTAGGATAAAGTTTATCAGTGCTGAGTTTTGTTAAAAATCAGAGCTAAACTTTTCCTTTTACTAAAATCACTTTCTCTGAGAGTTTAGTTGAAAGTTTTATATTCATCTCTTGTAGATTTGTGTAGGTTTAAAATTTTTCTGCAAAGTAAAATTTTATTGAAACCATGATTTTAAACTTAAAAGGACTCTCCACAGAAAAATCAACTTTGGATTTTTGAAAATCTAACCTGAAACTATTATTCTCTGTTCAATTTTAGGCATTTTTTGTTTTTGTGGCATCGCGATCGAAGCCCTTTGAAAATTTTGTCCGCCGCCTATTTGTACTGCCGCTATAACAATATATACTACACTTTCCTCCACTCAATATGTGTTCGCCGCTAAAGAACATTTGCTCCATTGCAACCGGCCGCTCTACGATTTATCCTCTTCCTTGACTGGACAATCCTGCCGCCTCCATTTTGTGTTCGCCTCCGCCAAATATAACCATCTTTTGCCGCAGTTGCCGCATTCATCGCCCTTCTCCGCCGCTACTCCGCTATACATTGCGTACGTAGCTATACACAACACCCCCAGCCTCCATTTAATTTCTGAACAAGGGAGAGGGAAGCATGTATTAAAAAGCGACGTACAGCGGAGTAGCGGCGGAGAAGGGCGATGAATGCGGCAACGGCGGCAAAAATAGAAGCTAAAAATCACTAAAGCAGCACAAATTAAATGGCGGGAGGATTCACTTAAAGGAGGTAAAAAATTTCAAAGGGCTTCGATCGCGATGCCACAAAAACAAAAAATGCCTAAAATTAAACAGAGAATAATAATTTCAGGTTAGATTTTCAAAAATCTAAAGTTGATTTTTCTGTGGAGAGTCCTTTTAAACTTAAAGTCATTCAAAGTACATGTAAAACGTTTATTGTACTTGACTAAAATTAAGATATAATTTTATGCAACAAAAAAACCACTTGAAAATATGATGTTAACTTTTAATGAGTATGAATTTAAAAACTAAAGTAAGTTTTTAATTAAATTTTAAAATATAAAACAAACTATTTTGATTTTAAACTTGTGGCTGTTGATTCCATTAGGTTATTTATGATCTTTTTTTCTGATGAGAAATATTTACCTTTTGTCCAATATTACTACTTACTGCCTTTAGGGGAAAGGGTGATGGGGATAATTAATTGTACTACATGTATACTGTTGTAGATAAAACTTGCCTTTAAAATATATAACATACATAACTTAAGTTTAAGATGTTTGGAACTTTAGTAGGACTTGCAACCAAATCCCTGGATATCATTATACAAAATTAATGTGCAGATTAAGCACTATTTCACAACATTTTACAACTTCTTTCTATCTATCTATAATTATATATCTTTTCTATAAAATTACTTAATGTTTTCTGTTAAACTGATAAATTATATTCTTTATCATGCTTTTTTATTCATTTACATGATGGTACAAAATTATTTAGTCATTTTATATTCTTAATATGACAATAACTGATTTTTTTTTACCAAAGAGGACTGTAATGTGTTTCATTGTTTTTTTTATTATTTTAAAATAAAACTGATATAAATATTATAAATAATTTTCAATTTTGAAAACATTGTCTTTTTTTGGTTGTGGAAACATTACCAACAAGAACTAGGAAGTTTGAGGGATTCCTAAGAGGATTGGGTTTTTATGTTATTTTCTTCAATTAATTCATAAACACTGAGAAAAAAATCTTTGAACTGAAAAACATTAACAAAAAATTCTCCAATAAAAATATCCCATAATGTTAATGGTAATATTTTTAGTGCTCTGTGTAAAGATGTGTTGTATTGTAAAAACAATGGATGTATTTTAGCATTATTTGTAAAGTAAATGAAAACAAATTCGCAAGTATTTGTTTGCTTAACAATCTAAACTTTTATTTATGCTTTTGTGTGTTGAATTTTAATTTTAACTTGGTTTTAAATAAAGAATACTTTATCATAAACAAACAGTATAATTTATTTTTACTTAAAAGCAAAGCTTCTCTAAAAGTTGGTCTCTCTTCTTGTATATAATCATTATTAAATTGTATATATAAATTTTTTTTTTCGTCAAACTATCACACAAATTTGAAAATTGATTAGATTAATCATTATAGTAATATTTGGATGTTGCACCAGATTTTCATGTACTCTTAGAAGTAATACTAGCAGCTGGCTAAACTGACAATACCCCCATCAATTCCCTTTACCTTGTACCCTCCTCTACTGTATGAATAAACTGACCAATAACTGTGGTACATTTATCAAGCTAATTTGACGACAAATTTTCCCCTGTCAATATATCCAAGTATATCCTATATCCATCATTAGAAGAGAGTTTATTAGTAAAGGACATTTTGGTATAGTCCTTACTTATTATTACATCCATACTAGACATTTTTTTGTAATTTGTTTACATTTTCCCTTGACGAACAGTTCATGAACCAATTTAGACTGTAGATATATTTTTTGGTTTTCCCTAATTTATTCAGGTTATACTCAGGTTTTTATTATTTTTAGGGGGTAATAGTTATTCAGGGATAAGGGATGGGAAACCTGACCGAAAATTAGGTCTCAGCCTCCTTTTTAAAGTGATGGGGCAACTTTTCTTTTTTGCCTAAAAAGTCAACTCATTTCCTCCAGTTCCTTATTGGCTGTAGGCCAATATCCAATAGCCTGAAACTTGCTTTTAGCATTAACCAATTAATTAATAACAAACGCTTCCGCCAGTTCATTATTGGCTAAATTAATTCAAGCAAACATAAATTTCTGCTATTAGAATGACAACAATGGAAATTTTCTGCTATCAGAATGACAACAATATATATGACGTTTAATCACATCAACTTATTATTAAATCTACACATTAATAAATGTCCATATAGCAAAACATAAACATAAAATTTAATACATTGTTTTAAAAAAATATCTGTAAAAAAACACTTTAAATTTTAGTCAATTGGTACAAATACTTACATATATATATCTACCTTGGTATTCAGAAAAAAATATGTTTTATTTCTTTAATTGACAATATTGAGCTCAGTTACAATAATTGTTGTAAATCAATTAATAAAAAATAAACACTTGATAAAAAAAAACTACTGTTGAAAGTCATTCTTTTAATTTAGTCAGTAATTTAGTCTGAAACAAGGATGATGTTAAGCTTATGCCTCTACATTCTGGTCTCCTACTGTACTTATTTGGTTAATGGGTATGTTATTTTAACTTTTGTTCAATAGCACAAACTAGTTTGATAATATTGTCTTAAAATTTAGCATAAGAGGACTTACAACTTGAAGTTTTAAGTACATTTTCAGGAAAATTAATAGCTGTAAACTTGCTCCTGCAAGGAATGAAGGTTTTAAAATCAACTCCAAAAGTGTGCCCTATCAGGCAATAATTATGGTAGGTTCTTAATTCTAAATTAACTCATTATAAAAAGAATTTGGAATTTTTTTTATATATATAATACTTTTATATTTTTCTTTAAATTTAGAGACACCCACATACATCTAGTGGAACAATATTAAATAAGAAATACATTCTCACTGTAGCGTATATTGTAATGCATCATAAAAATCAAACCTATAAAGCAGAAAAATTTAAAGTCCTCTTTGGTCATGATCACCCATGTGATATCAAATCCAATTTGGTAAGGAAAATGATAATAATTAGAGTAATCTATAATACAAAGTAGAATGATGTCTGTCTGTCCGTCCGTCTGTCCCTTAAGATCTCGGTAACCACTGAACCGATTGGATTCTACCCTTCAGGGTATATATCAATTGGTCCTGTGGTGGTTTTAAGCTATTTTTTTCTAATATTAATGTTTTTTATGTTTTCATATATTTTTAAATTCTTTTATTTTTTGTTATACTTTTTTATATTTTTTATATTTTCAATTATTTTCCTTCTTTTTAAATTTCTTTTCTTCTTTTAAACTTTGTTTTATTGAATTCAAAAAGATTGTGAAACCTTCCTTCTCCTGTAGGTGTGAAGCCCAAAAAAGACTAATAGCAAAGAAATTTTTAAAAACATTAAAAAAAGAAAATAATCAAAGGTTTTAAATAACATAAATCAATATAAATAAATATAAAAAGTTTTAAAATCCTCCCCTGAACTTTCAGGAAAAAAGCCCCTAGAGGCAAGGGGCGAAGCCGCTAGTATTTTATATAACATCAAATTCTCCTCAATTTGTTTTAGTAGAATTATATTTTAATATGTATTTTGTATATTTCACTTGTAGTGGAAAAAAGTGAATAAAATCATTCCATTTTCAAAAGTTCAATCTAAGAAAAATGATATTGCATTACTAAAACTTGCTGATGAAATACAATTTTCTGAAACTGTAATGCCTGTGAGGATTCCCTTAGTAAAAAAGGTAAAAAGGCTTCAATTGTTTAAACATTTTTGTAAAAGATTTTAGGCCAGACATAAGTAACTTTTAATTCTTAAAAATATGTATACAATTTTAACACTCATATAGGAGTTTCTTTAACAGACATTTGCTTTATCTTTAAGGATTATGAAGGTTTAGTAGGTTTAGTTGCCACTGGATTTGACCAAAAAAGCTGCAGGATTAAGGAAAGTTCAACAAATAAAATATATAAACACTTATTAGAATAACAAAATTAGCTTTACAATAAACTTTCAAAGGTATTTTTAACAGTTATAAATCTATCTCAACCATCAAAGGTATCTTCAAAAAGTTGTTAAAGAAATTAACTGTATTTCTAGCTAGTATACAGAATAAGTTAATTGGAGAAGGAAGCAAGGGTGTCCAAAATACCTAATCTTTAGGGGAGGGTAATTACCCCCCATAAAAATTACATAATCAACTCACAAGTCTTGCTAATTGATGAACCAATATGATTCTCCTTTAAAGTGTAGCTTCAAATAGGCTCTTAAAAGGTTTTTAACTAGTTTTTGGGAGGGTACCAAGACCCTGGTGCCTGCCAAGATAAATTGAAAAAAAAGATTTTGATATTTAATGAAATGTTTATTGATATTGTTTTTTCTTAATAATTGGGAAAATTTTACTTCTTTGAATAGACATTGCTTAGACCCACCCAGTGCATTGTTTAATTTAAAGGCCATTACAAACTATAACATGTATTTCATGTGTATCATGATTCAGAACTGTTTTAATCTGGTGGAACTATGGTTTGGACAGTATTAAAAAATCTTGATAGTGGACATACAAATGTGCGTAAAGAAGGCCATCAAATTTTATTCTAGGGATTACTTATTTTGGAGGGGGTATTTTCCTTAACCAAAATTGTTTGGGGGGGTAAATGCCCCCTAATAAATGGTTAGGGGTGACTATGGCATGGGGTAAGTTTTTATTGGGGGGTAATCACCCCTTTACCGCCTCCCCTTGGACAAAGGAAGGGCAAAAGATGATTCCTTACTAATTATGTTTTCAGAGAATGGGAATATAAAAGTTAAAAACATTGGAATATTATTTTTATAATAGTAAATGTAAATAATCTGGAAATTTATTTCAAAAAAATAAATATCTTGAACTTTGGTACTTATTAAAAAAGGGAGAAAATGTAAAAGTACTCAAAAAATGTTTTTCTGCACTCAAAACTTGTGCTTCTCATGGACATGGAGCTGAAGTAAGTAATTTATAACATAATTAAAATATTTTTAATATGTTTTGAAAAAAAGTGTCTCTAAACAATCATAAAATTAAGTATATTTTTGGTGGGTCCATTACAATGGAAGAAAGTGGAAATCAAGTTCTTATTGGCTTGATCAGTACTTACTCCTTTGTTCATGTTCATATGGTGAATTTTATTAGGTAAGGTATAGCTAAATCAGAACTGTTACAGACTGTAAAATTAGACTTTGTTTTTGTAGAGCAGACCTTATTTATTTTTACTCTTACCAACCAAATTATTTATGTAAATTTCATTCAATTTACCTTCAAATAATCTGTCAAGTTCTTAGGAAGAGGGAGGGTAGGATTTTGTTTTCTTACTCATTTTCTGTGTGTAAAAGATAGAGGGCTTAATAGAAATAAATTTTTATATGTGGTAATTAAACATGATAAAGAGTTAAAATTATTTAACCTGAAGGGCACAGGATTAGCAAATCTTGCTAGGTCATTAAGCTACAGAGGTTTACAACTATTCTAAGAGAAATTATCACTGACCTCCCATGAGAAATCGACCCTTAAAAAACCACCCCTCAATTTTTAAGTTAAAATTGAAATCATTTTACTTAAATAAAAACTTGTTTATTGAATTCAACTCCCCCCTCCATCAGTGCCCCAGAGGCATCTAGGGGGCGTTTCCGCTAGTAGTAATAAAAGAAATAATGTTCTTAGGGCCTGCACTATTATGGTTAAAAATACATTGCATTACTATTCAACAAAAATAGATAGTTTAATTTTGTTTGCAGTGTAGCAAAGTTCAAGGATTGGATTGAAGAGAAAATACAAGATGGTGAATGTTGACAATTATTAGAAAAATTATACAATGCTAAAGTTATTACTTAGAATTTTAGTGTTTATTTGTAATTTTCTTCTGTAATTGATTGATTAATAAATTTGGAATTACAAAGATTGTAATTAAAATACAAGGTGTCTCAAAAAAACTGCATTTTCCAGTTTTGGGAAACAACCAGCAGGAGTATGAAAAAGATAATTATATATTTCTATTCTCTATAAAAATATGTAACAATTTTATAAAAAGTGTTTTTTGATATCTCTAAAAACAATAGCGCTTTTTAGAGCTTAAAGAATTTAAAATGTATGTGTGTTGCTTTATTCTTGTAGAATTTAGGGCTATAACCTTCAAAATTCTTCTTTTTTTCTTGAAAACGACATTCATGCTGAACAAAAGATATTTACCTTGGATGTACAGTATTACCCGCTAAAAGTATTTTTGGGGTGTACTGTACAACCCCTATTTCCTTATATATCATCAAAAGTTGTGTATGTCATTGTTCTCTATACATTTCCACATAAGAATAAATAAAAATTAAAATTGTACATACAGAAACAACGGAGATTTTTAGAACTTTAGAACTGAGATTTTGAAAAAGTGACTAAGGGATGAGTAACTTTTTACAAAATATGACTTTATTAGCAAAATTAAGGCAAAATACATTTTTTTTTGTTATTAGGAGAAACTTTATACAATTGTGTAATAAAAGATATAGGTTTTAAGTTAAAAGTATTTTTTTTCACAGATTTTTAAAAATCTCTTTAGGTTAGTGATATTTTGAAAAACTTCCTTTTTAAGCAAAACTATATTAGATAAAACAACAAAATAAACTATTAGGAATAGAAGAAAATTGTTTTTGTTTCATTATCTTAACTTTGATTACAAAAAAGATATAATAAAATAGAATTGAAAAATGATAATTATTATATTCTAAAAAGCATAATAAGCTACTTTCTGGATGATTGATATGTCAAAAAGGGGGAGGAGAAACTGTCATAATTTTATCGCCCGGTTACAAAAAATCCCCCAAAAAAACCGGTTCCCAGTTTCTTAATTGCATCATTCTTAGTATGAATCCCCCCTCAACTACCCTGGTTTTCATTTCCCTCTGGAGCAGGCAGTTTTGCTTACTTCCGTTTGCCAGTATAGCTCAACAAAATTTGAAAACCAAGAAAATCAAGGTGATTTCAAAATACCCCTCCTAACTTTTTTGTTTATGTAGTATAGTTGCTGATTTTTTTGTGAAATTTAAAGTTTATTGGCAACTTCATCCATTTGTGAATTGTTTTTATTCCAATTATTATTTTTATATGATTTTTGTATCGTTTTTTTACGTGCTATATAGCTCCGCCTCGGCATATAGGGGAAAAGTCCGAAATTTTTAATACCCGGTTTTACTAATTGATCTTTTTTACAACAACAACAAAAATGGGTTTTATTAACCCGAAAAGGGGTGGCACCTATAGCCAAAACACTAAATGTGATATAAATCGTTTCGTATCTTACTTGTAGCTCTATAAATTACATAAGGTTATGTAGTTTTCAATTACGGATCGTATCGTAGTATTAGCCACTCTACAACTCACTTTGGACATTCAAAAATTACATTTTAAATTTTTTGGGCCAAAAAAACGGGTATTTAAAAGAAAAACGGGTTTTAATACCGGGGGAAACCGCCAAAAAACAGGTACCTATGCCGAAAAGTTTCTTTACTCGCGCCAAACCAGGTTTATTTGCAACTTTCCTGTGGACGCCACTAGAGCAAAAAAAAAATGTAATTCTGTATTTACCGTAATAAAGCTTCCCTAAAATTTTCAGCTTGATACGTCCATAAAAGTGGCGCTTGGCACGAATTGGTTAATACTATTGTTAAATTGGGTCACCAGTATATTAAGTAAGTAATTTAAAAAATAATAAAATTTATTCAACTTTTACAAATACAAATATATTAGGTTGGGTTGATTTTTGTATAATATTTTACTTGCACATGATTTTTATAAATTATTTTTTTTAAAACCAAACACCTCTGGATAGTTTAAAATTTATCTTAAGTATATAACCATTGGCTACCACACATACAATTGTATAGCTATTTTTGAATGAGTGTCAATGTGCTCCTAGAAGAAGCCTTGAGGAGAAGAATCAGAAACCTTTGTCCATTTCATAAAATCTCATTCCTAGATCTCAAAAAAACTCTAAAAGTTGTCCAATTCTCAAAAAACTAAAAATGGTGGTGTTTAGTAATATCTGTGGATAGGTGAAACTAAAGATATTGTAAAACTAAAGTTCCTGATTTTACTCCTCAAGGTCATTTCTAGGTACACCATGAAGCCATAGTTCTTATTCAAAAAATTCAAAAATAGCTTTACTATTGTATGTTCAGAAAAAAGGCTCTCATAAAAAGATGTTTTATTTTCTTAATTGACAAAATTTACACAATGACAATTAATGTAAGTTGTAAATCAATTACTAAAAACTAAACACTTGATATAAAAAAATACAGTTAAAAGTAAATCTTTTATTTTAGTCTGAAACAATGATGATGTTAAGGTTATGCCTCTACTTTTTGGTGTCCTACTGCACTAAAAGGGTTGCTGGGTATGTTAATTTAACATTAACAAGTTTGATAAATTATCAGAAATTATATTTCATTACCAAATAATTCATTTCAAACTAAAATTAAATGATTTTTAGTTTTGTTCTTACTTTTTATACATGTATATTAGTTGTCACTGCCATTGCTCATGGGTGTGTTGATGAACTATTATTGTTTTATTATTTAGATTTTATATCCCTAGAAACTTGAAAATTGAAGTGTATTTTCAGGAAAATTAATAGCTGTAAACTTGCTCCTGCAAGGAATGAAGGTTTTAGTATCAACTCCAATAGTGTGCCTTATCAGGCAATAGTTAAGGTAGGTTTTTAATTTTAAGTAAACTCATTTAAAAAAGAATTATAAATAAATTGTATATTTAATACTTCTTTGTTTTTATTTTCGTTTAGAGATATACTTTCTCAACTCCATATAATGGTATAATCTTAAATAAGAAATATATTCTCACTGCAGCACATATTGTAATAAAAAATAAAATTCACACTGTTAAAGCAGAATAATTTAAAGTTCTCTATGGTTATGACCATCCTTGTGCTATCAAATCCAATTTGGTAAGGAAAATAATTTTAATTATATTATTTTTTTTTATAGACTTGTTTTTTTTTATCAATTTCTTTATTACATCAATTAGTGGAAAAAAGTGGATCAAATTATTCCATATTCAAATGTTTACTCTGTGGAATATGATATTGCATTACTAAAACTTGCTGATGAAATACAATTTTCTGAAACTGTAATGCCTGTAAGAATTCCTTTAGTCGACAAGGTAAGAAGGCTTAAATGTTAAACATATTTTTAAAAGTAAGGAGAAAGATTTTTCTGCCAAACCCAAATTTTTAGATTTATGTAACTCAAATTGTCCAAATTTATTGATTTTTCATATTGCACTAAATTGCAGTTGGTTTATAAAGTAACAAGGATGACAACATCCATAGGTAGCGAAGCACAAAAAATTGTGGATGGGAATACGTAGAAGTAGATTTAAAGTGTATTTATTAAAATCAAGAATAGATTTATTGGAGAAAATAAACACGAAACCTTGTTTTATTTTGTATGATGAAGACGGTTAAAGTAAATTACATACTAGATGCACATAACAATGGGGGGAAAAAATTTGAAACTGTTAATGCAAAAAAGTTTTAAAATTGGACCAAAAATACCAAAGATATAGGGAAATATGTCAAACATATAAAAATAGCCAAAAACCTGCTAAAAGGCAGTTTGGCCGCCATTGTTTCTTTTCTTAAAACACCAGAAATTTAATGTTAATATCTTTAACTGAAAAATTTTTGAAAATTGGACTATAAACACCAAAGATGTGGGTAAAAATGTGATAAATACAAAAATAGCCAAAAACCTGCAAAAAGGCAGTCTGACAGTCATTGTTGTTTTCTTCAAATGACAGGAAATTTAATTTTGATATCTTTAACTGAAAAAATTTCGAAAATCGGACCATAAACACCAAAGATATGGGGAAAAATGTGAAAAATATAAAAATAGCCAAAAACCTGCAAAAAGGCAGTCTGACCGTCATTGTTGTTTTCTTCAAATGACGGGAAATTTAATTTTGATATCTTTAAATGAAAAAATTTTGAAAATCGGACCATAAACACCAAAGATATGAGGAAAATTTGGAAAATATAAAAAATAGCCTAAAACCTGCTAAAAAGCAGTCCGACCGCCATTGATGTTTTATAGTTAATTGTGCTCCTTAATGATGGGAATGTTGTCAAAAAATTTCAGCTCTCTATCTTTTATAGGAGCCGAGAAAATCACGTTTCCCCCAATTCATTAATTACGGACGGACAGACGGACAGACGGACAGACGGACAGACGGACAGACGGACGGACGGACATTGTGAATTATAGAATAGCTTCGCTACTAACAAGGAACTAGGATTCTGTCAAACAAATCTGAGTGAAAATTTATCACCACCCAGTTTCTTCTATCCCACTTCCCTTTAGTTACAGCACAAAACAAGCCACAAAAATATTTAAATTTTCAGCAATTTCAAATGGAAATAATTTTCTGAATCACATCCCCTTGGAATGTAATATAAACACTCATATAGGAGTTTCTGCTACACATATTTGCTTTATTTTTAAGGATTTTGAAGGTTTGATAGGTTTAGCCACTGGATTTGACGAGCAAAGCTGCAAGATTAAGGAAAGTCCAACAAATTAGATATTCTTGAAGTATGTAAATACCCATTAGAATATCAAAAATATTGCCCACCTCACAAATAACTTTATAAGGACGACCATTTTTTTTTCTATAGGTCAACCTAAACAAGAACAACCAGCAAATACATTTATAAAATTGGTCAAACTAAATACTCTATAGGTTGACCTAAAATTTCCAGAGGTCCACCTATGTCTTTTGTGAACTAGGCTATAGGAGACTTCAATTTCCTTTATTTTCCTGTGAATGTTAGAAGGGCCATATTATTTTGGAGTATGGAAATGTAAATTTGAGGTTAAAGGGACTGTGAACGAGAAAATTTCTCATCAGATTATCAAACCTTAACATCATCTCTTTCATACAATCTCAAAAATAGGGTCAAACGAGCTCTTGTTTCCTAAAAAAAGGTCTTTTCCGCTGATTTTTGCTAAATACAAGATTGGAAGAAATTTTTCCGGACTTTATAAATGTGCAATTAATTGTCCTTTTCTCCGTCTATAGATAAAACTAAATTTTTGACATAGTTCTCTATTTTTCCTAATGGTTAAGCCCTCTTTTAACATAATCCTTGCCTTTAATCAATGTATAGTTACTTAGAAATTGATAAAATAAGCAATATTTTTTATTTAATATCAAATACAATAACAAAGCTAAAAACAGGGTTATTTATTAATAACCAAGTATATTCAGTTGGCCCATCTCTCGCCCACTTTTAATTAGAAATTTGTAAATAATAAAGGTGCAATATTTCTTTATAAACAGTCTGATAAAAAGGTAAACTAATTCTCCTAAGTGGGCTATTTATTTTCCAACACAATAAAAAATGATATTATCATTTTAAATAACCTCTGAGATACAACCCTTTGTAGACAGTGAGGTACTTTTTTTTGTCAATAACACAAATTTAAAATAGATCTTTATTTCCTAATTACTATGTTATCAAAACATGAATTGGCAATTTTATGTCATAAAATGAATTATTAACAGTTAGTAAATTGTTTCAACTATGTATGACAAGTTAAATATCCCTAGAAACACTATAATAAACAGAAACGTTCAGATTTTCCTTGTATTTCCATTCATCCCTCCCAAAATGCCGGAATTAATATTTTTGTCAATAGGACGTTTTTGGTTGATCAGTATAGTAAAAGGTGCTTAGAAATGTTAAGATTTTATAATCAGATGAGAAATTTTTACATTCACACTCGCTTTAATGGACTATTCAAATGGCTTGGGCTACTTAGATTTCTATAAATAAATATATGATAGGAAAGAGAATAGAAAAGGAGTAGCAGACTGGCAACCCAGAGACTAAATCGACAGACATATTTAACAATTTGGGACATTTTAGGATTGATGAGGTAGAGTGTCCTTAATTGCAGTATTAAATAAAAATGCCTTTTATGATCGAATTTTCTAATATCAATTTGTCTGTGAGGAGGTAGGAGGTAGGATATGTGAAAATACGAAGAAACGCCCCTTTAGAGGTGTTTCTACGAAAGGGACTAAACCCAATTATTTTACTTTATTACTGAACATTTTTCAGAGAATGGTTATATAAAATTCATATAAATAAGTATAGTATTTTAAAATTGAAAATGTTTATTATGTAAAATGTATTCTTTAAAAAATATATTTCTTGAACTTTGGTACTTAAACAAAAGGGAGCAAATCTAAAAGTACTCAAATATGGTAGTTGTCATGCTGTAGATAAATTTGAATTTAAAACTTGTGCTTCTATTGAAAAAGGAGCTGAAGTAAGTATTGTATTACATAATTTAAATTTTTTATTGTATATTTTTTATTTATTATTACTTTTTGAGAAAGTCTTAAAAAACAAATATACAATTTAGGTAATTTGGGGAGGCTTCTTTACAACAGAAGAAAATGGAAATCAAGTTGTAATTGGTTTGATCAGTAGTTACTACAATAAAAATGACAAAATGAACTTTAACTTTATTAGGTAAAGTATAATGAAATCAGAATTATTACAGTATGCTGTAAAATTCGACTTTTTATTGATGGGCAGAACTTACACCTTTTGCTCTAACTAACAGATCTATAGTATAGATGTATATACAGATAACTTCCTCCATTCTTTTTAAAAGCGAAGCTTTTCTATAATTAGGGTCGGTCCGTCCGTCCGTCCGTCCGTCCGTCCGTCCGTACGTCCGTCCGTCCGTCCGTCCGAGATAGATAGCTTTTATTCGTTAATTTAGGCATGTTAGAATTGTCCTACCGATTTCAAACTTTGCATGATGATTCCTGTAGTAGTTGGGTACGATTTAGAAAGCGTAGCAACTCTATAATCATTACCAGAATGTCCGTACGTCCATTTTAAACATGTTGATTTTTCTACTTTTTTAACAACAAATTTTCAAGTGTTTTAATTATCCGTTTGATCTGATTTTTGGTATATTGATTCCTGGGACAACAAAGAACAATATTATAAGCGAAGCAACTCTATAATCAAGTCCAAAAATGTAAGTATGTCCATAAACATTATCCTGTTTTTAAGCAGTTTATCAACAAATTTACCTACAATTTTGATTCGACATTTATACATTTATGTTCCGATTTTTCAGTTCAGAAACTATACAAGTGTTAATGTCCGTTTGTCCTACCGTTTCAGTGCTTCGCTTTTATGGATGTTGTCATCCTTGTTTTAATAAACTTCTCTGTCTGATAGCAAATTGTTTTCTGCTACTTGGATGTGATAATATCCCCAACCCAACTGGTGGATTTTTATTGACCTAATTGAGAGTCGGCACAAGGACATTGTGATGGGTACTGGAGATACTGTTATTTAACCCTTTCTCCCTCTAGTGTTATACTCTAATCTCTAACTAACCAAACCATTCTTGCGATTTACATTTAGCAATTGTATAACTTCAAATTTTTGTGTAACCCTGAAAGTTGTTAGAGAGTTTTTCAAACAGCATTTTTTAGACCTTTAGTTAAAATAGTAGTCTAGATAGTAATAAGGTTCTGAGGGTGGCCTGTTCTTTTAGGGTTAACAAAATAATATAAAGTAGTAAACTTTTTTTTGTCTGTAGCAAAGGATCTCGCTAACCGCTGAACCATTCGGGTTCTCCTTAACAGGGTAGCTTCTCATAGGTCCCGGGAAGGTTTATAACTATATTGGGGGAGGGTACAACCAGCCTCTCAAGAGAAAATACAAAAAATCAAAAAAAAAAATTTACGTAGTGACTTGAACGCCAAATAGACATGACATTTAAAAAAAAACATTTAAAGTGCTCCTAGAGGCCTCTAGGGGCGTAGCCGCTAGTTTAATATATATATAAATGTATATAATATACATATATAGTTAAATTTTGTTTGCAGTGTAGCAAAGTATAAGAATTGGATTCATCAGAATATACAAGATGGTGAATGTTAACAATTATTATAAAACTTATACAATGCTAAATTTCACATTTTTATTGATTGTTTTATGAAATAAATAATAAAGACTTGAAAATTGTCGTTTTGTGATATTTGTGCATTTTAAAAAGACGATTTTCAAGTCTTGATATTTTGAAAACTACGTGATAGAAAATTGAAATTCTTTCAAATATATGCCAAATAAATGTAATTTAACCAGGATAAGATATGCGGTTCACTAAATTAAGTTCAAATGCATTTCATGAAACTACCCCTTTAGAATTACAAATATTGTTATCTAAATTAAAATCTATATCACAAAGTATGTAGCTCGATGTCTGTCCTTCCGTCTGAAGCTTAAGATCTTAGTATCCGCTGGACCGATTTAGAAATATGTATATTAATCCTGTCTTGGTTTAAGCTATTTTATTTGGGGTGGGACACCCCCAACACCTCAGAAAAAAAATTAACCCCCCCCCAAAAAAAATTGAAAAATTAAAAGCTCAAAAAAAATGTAAAATGATATAAAATATAATAAAAGTTTATACAAATTTTAAAAAATTCTAAAAGATTTTAAAAATTCTAACAAAAAATATATAAAAATAATTTTGAATTTCCCTTGAATCTGTTAGGAAAAGGCCCATAGAGGCTAGGCGAAGCCGCTAGTAAATTATAAGATATGAGTTCAAAATGAACATATGTATTCATCCTATCAGGTAAAGCTGGCCAATTTTATCAAAAAAGAACTTTCCCTTGGGACTTGTTTGAACAGTTTTCATACAGTTCAGCACAAGAAATTTGTGTTTTATGCTAAAACACATTCAAAGAATTTTATACACACAAATTTTTAGTTAAGCATTGATGAACAAAACGCCATAAGTGCGATGGGGGAACCCATTTTGAGTTTCATCAAAATCATACTTTATGTGTAAACTTTCGTAATTCGTAAGTTTTTATAATCAAAAATAAATAATTTATACTCTATTGCTTTGAACAGTTGTATATAGGAGGGTAATTCCCATTGCCACTTCGGGCAAAGTCCCTAGAGGCTAGGGGAGAAGCCACTAGTAGATTATATTGCTGCTTTGTAATAGCTCTCTCTATTGGGAGTACTTGAATGGGAATACAGAGATGGGTTTTTGAGAAAGAATGCCGCGTTTTTTCGGCATTTTTTTAGACATTGATTGATTGAACGAAGACGATATCGTCTTCGTTCAATTGTCTTCGTTCAACAGAGTATATAACAAAAGAATTCAAAATTTTAAAATTAGTATTTTAGCCATTTGTATAATATCTAATACAGCTCTAAAACGTGCATTAATTAATATGCAGCAAAAATAGATTTAAGATAATTTGTTTTTCTTCTATGAAGGCTGTTCCAACAAAAGCGAAATAATTAAATAAATAGTTGTATACTCTGTTTTTTCGACATGTCTAAAAAATGTCAAAAAAACGCGGCATTCTTTTCTCAAAAACCCATCTCAGATGAAAATTACAAGTGTGGGTATTAGTATTGTAAAACTTTCTACACCTTCCTTGCTCCACATTACATTTTTTTGGGTGTTCCTGTAAAACACAAAAAATATATTAAATCTATTAGTACCATAATTCACATACTTTTTTTCTGGTAAATATTTGTAACAAACAAAACAAAAGCATTTGAAAAGCTAAAGTGAATATTTCTACTCTAGAAACTACAAAATATGCATATATTTTATAAATTCTGTATTTGGATTGTTTGTATGCTCTAAATGGCAAAAGTTTTGAAAGCTATTTAGAAAATCTATAGGTTTTCTTTCTACAATTTTATATATACACATTACACAACTTTACTTATCATCTCAGGATTTTCTTAGAGTATTGATGCAAACCTTAATTTTGTCTGTAATGATCTTATTACTGAAATACTTTTTATCTATAATACAAAGTAGAATCATGTCTGTATGTCCGTCCGTCCGTCTGTCCCTTAAGATCTCGGTAACCACTGAACCGATCAGATTCTACTCTTCAGGGAATACCTACTGAACCTGTGGTGGTTTTATGCTATTTTCTTGGGGCGTGGGACACCCTCACTTCTCTAAAAATAAAATTCTCACCCCCCCCATAAAAAATTGTTTTTTGGCAGATATTTCAAAATAAATAGCAGCACCAGAAACACTTGATTTTTGTAAATTTCTTTTTTTTTAAATTACCTCCCTGGGCAAAGCCCCTAGAGGCTAGGGGCGAAGCCGCTAGTTGAATTATAAAATACTAGCGGCTACGCCTTTAGAGCCCTCTAGGGCACTTTAGGGGAGGTTGTTGGCCCATCCACTTTCAATTTTAGTTTTAAAAAGAAAAAAAATTGGGATAATTTTTTGCAAGAGGCAATTTCTCTTATGAGGGTGGTGGTACCCACCCACAAATCAGTTATAAACCTTCCCAGGATCTATGAGAAGCTTCGTTTTAAATGCGAACTATATAGGTTGAATGTGTAGCAAACCGGTAGAGACAGACACAGATCCAGTTACTTTTTTTATAATGATATCTTTTTAAAACCTTTATCTAAATATATATAAAATCTCGCAACCTTTCCTAGCTAAAAAAAATCACGAAACACATCGAAGGTGAATTATCAGACAGAAAAATTTATTTCCAGTATGACTTCGAAACCGATTAATATCCAATGGATTAGAACCGGTTCGCAGCCGGTTCAGAGAAATCATGTATAGCATCGTATTACAGAAATTTTCCACAAATATTAAAATTCAAAGCATAGAATTAATACCAGTTTTGTTAGCCCAGGCCTCCGGCAATAAATTTGTTCATAATTACTTATAACTCAATATTCTGCTCTGACACTCGACAAGTGTTTATGTTTGTTTGTCCTTCCGTCGGATTTTAGAACTCCACTTGTAATCATCCATGTTAAAAATAATGAATCTTTTTTATTAAAATACATATTTATTTCTAAATGAATAATAATGAATAGATAAGAATGATGGATAAACGGACATTTTTCAAAGCTCTTTGTTCAAGTTTTGGTGGGGAATAAAAAGGCTAACAACACAAGAATGAAAAAATGCAAAGCCAATACAAAGCGTAAGAGTAATATGATGTAAATGTATCTTTTTATGTGTACCATAGGATCTTGTTCTATTAGATAAAGTAGTAAGTTTTTTTTGTCTGAAGCTTAAGATTTTAATTACTACAAAACTGATTGAGTTAACTTTTTTTATGGAAACTTCACATAGATCCTAATATTGAGACAATTTATTCCAATCCTTTGGGTGGTTTTAGTTTATTTTCCATCGCCTTTTTCAACCCGTTTTTATTCAGAGCACCTAGATGCTAATGGCGCAGCTGTAATAATTATATGAATGTAACAGGATGTCTGTTTGTACCGAATGATCTTGCCAATTGTTAGACCGATATGGCGCTCCTTTACAGTGAAGATAATATGGTCTTGGGAGACTAATGCCCCCCCCCCCCCATTAAAGGCCTCTTGGGGCGTAGGGACTATTAACTTAACATGTTAAAATTCATGAACAGCTATGCTCCTCTAAAAATAAACCATTCATATTCAAACTTGTATTCAAATTTTATGATGGATCGAGGAATGAGTAACTAAAAATCTAGTAGATTTTTTAGGGTATGGGGATATTATACAATTATTAAACAGGGGCAGGGAGGGGGAGGGGATATCGACCCTTCACTTTGCATTTTAGTTTTAAAAAGAAAAGGTGAAAATAATTTTTTTGAGGGGGTTGGTCTATTTTTCCAGGGGTAATTTCTCAAGGGAGGTAAGTTGCCCCCAACCTATAAATAGTTAAACATCTTCACTGTTTGTATTAGAAGCTTTACTGTGAAGGAAAACCATATCGGTTCAGCGGTTAGTGATATCCCTTGGTAAGCACAGACAGACAGATTGACTTACATACTATTACTTTTATATCAGGAAAGAATGACAATTGCCGAAGTTAAAAAAAATATTCATCCGGAATTTAGCCTAACTAATATAGATAACTAGAAAAGTGGTGGTGCAGGCACCACCTAAAAAATTATATTCTTCCATTGTCTTATCCCCAACTAATAGCTCTATTCTTCCATTGTCATATCCCTGACTATTAACCCTTTTCTTTCATTGTCTTATCCCTGACTATTAACTCCTTTCTTCCATATTGTCTTATCCCTGAATATTAAACTTTTTCTTCCATTGTCTTATCTCTGACTGTATGACCATATTCTTCCATTATTATCCCCAACGACTTTTTCTGTCTGACATAAAAGTCAGCTTTAATAAAATTAGACAAATTGAAAGCCAATGATTCTCAAAGCTGTTTCATTCCAACATTAAATTTTGTTTTAGTATAATTTTGTATAGTAAGAAAAATTCTGTACTCCCACCCCCCCCCCCTCTCTCTCTTTATCTGTCTCTATCTCTCTTTTATCTATCTCTATTTGATCTCTCTCTTTCTTGTGCGTTTGATATCTCTCTCGCTCTCTCTCTCCCTCTTTCTCTCTCTCTTTCGTGCGTTATTTTTTAAAGATTAAATGTCCCTCTCTAACTTTTCTTTAGTCTTTTTATCAATTTCATTATTTTATTTAAAAACATATTATAATTTTGCCTCTCTTTCTTTAAAATGTTATGGGATCCTAATTTTTTTTTAAAATTATTTTTTAGAATAAGAAAAACATGTCGTGTCGAAACTGAAAATGTTGAGATCATAATCACGCAACCTCCAAAATTCTAGACGTAAAATCACAGAACCTCCCAAATTCTAGACGTAAAATCACGCAACCCCCCTATTTTTACCCTTCAAAGATGGTTTCTATATTATAATTCAAAATTAATCAGTAGGATTATAAGTTTTTAATATAATGTCATAATGGCTTATCCCTCCTTGATAAAACTTTTGATTATTTTTTTTCTTCAAATTACAATTTTTGTATTCTAAAAGATTCTTTGTGTAATTTAGTGGCTGAGTGGTTGAGAGGGCTATGGTGTCTAGCTTATATATAACGATAAACCCCTTCCGTATATATCCTATATATATTAAACATACATATGATAGCATTTTAATATTTTATTTACATCTGAAAATAGGTTTTAAAAGTACGCCCTTAATTTATAATTTGTGTAACAAAATCTCAGAACTTCATTCTTTTAATTAATTAATACATGTTCTTCTTGAATGGATATCAAATCACAACCACTATTTACTTAAACAGAATATGCCATTTATATGTTATATATAGTGTAATTTATATGATAATGCATAATTAATATTGTGTTTTAGAGTTCTGGCCTTTTCCTCGCAATCGCTTACCCTTTCTTCTCTCCCTCCCTCTCTCTCTCACCCTCTCTGTCTTTCTCTCTCTCTCTCTCTGTGTCTCTCTCAAAGTACATATTGTGCATCCGTCGTGTGTAAGAATAACTTATTTCACAGAATTAATGATTTTTAGTTTAACGCGATTGATAAAGAAATTAGAGAAAATGATTTAATTCTAATAGATTGTTTTTTTGTAATGTTGAAGTTACGTTTTTTTCAAAACATAGATAATGATATAAAAAATACTACTCAGCCTATAATCTTCTAGTATTGTGCCAAAAATCTTCGAGGTTTCGTACCAAAAAATCTTCGAGGTTCCGTGACATTTTAATTACTTAAATTAATTAATGGGGATTAATCATTGTCAGGAAAGTGGTAGGGTGAATCTCGGCAAAAGCTACAACTGATGGCTAAAAATAATTTCTGCTTTGTGGTTAAACTTAAGAATGGATTATTCATATTTTTCATTGCATAATATATTGGACAGTTTTCCAACTATTGGAAAATGAAACATTCTTATTCCACTCGACATAATTAATGGTGGAATTAATCAAATAGCCAGAATTTCCTTTACAATCCAGCTCTTATTTGGCTTAGTGGTTAGCAGTGATGAAATGAGTTAGAATAATTCAGGTTCAAACCCTACAGCTGTGATGCTATTAAAGTACATTTTTTTCTCAGAAATGAATATTAAACAAAAATATAAAAACAAAATTAATTTAAAAAATAGTTCTTATTGTTTCCTAAAAAATCTCAGGAAAATCAAAAATGATAGTTGAAGGTTTCTATTAAGCATCCTTGGGTCTAGATGTCCTTTTTACGACTAAAAAGAGAGAGAGAGAGGGGGGAGATAGTGAAAGAGAGAGAGAGGGGAGAGGGGTAATGTACACACTATAATTTAACAGTACCATATCTTGTCTTCTTTACTGGAGGGGTTAACGTATATGTAGATCAAACAGAAGTTACCGGGTTCAAATCTACCTGTGTTAATAGTTTTACAATCCTTATAATAAAGTAAAATGATGTCTGTATATTTGTTTTTTTGTCTACCGAACTATCTCGCTAACCGCTGAGCCGATCGGATTCTCCTTAACAGGGTAGTGTCTTATAAGATCCGGAATGTACCACCACCCTCCCAAGAGAAATCGCCCCTAAAATTTTTTTTTACTTTTTTTATGAATCATAATTAAAAAATGGGTTGTGGGATTTAACTCTCCCCTCCTCAAGTGCCCCCAGAGGCCTTCTGGGGGCGTAGCCTATAATATAAAGTAGTAAGAGTTTTTGTCTGTAGCAAAGGATCTCACTAACTGCTGAACCGATATAGCTCTCCTTTACAGTGAAGCTCCTTATAGGTCATGAGATGGTTTTAGGCTGTTTTCTTTTTATAAAAAAAGTCTGGGTATGGTATTAGGCTATTTTTCTGCCCTTCCATATACCTTTGAATATAGATCCCATAGATGCTAGGGGCGCATCGGCTAGTTTTAATTAGAGAGAGAGAGGAACGGAACAGAAGTAGTATTGGAAGAGAAATATTTATGAAAATGATTATGTTGTCTTTTTTCGACATACTTATATAAAAATCGATAAATTTTAATTATGCCGCTGTGGTCTTGGGGCAAAATTTTACGTAACTTATCTAAGAATTCCAGTTCAAACCCGGCAAGTAACTTAAAATATTGTAGCTATCATCCATATAATAAAGTAGCAGGATGTGTGTTTGGCTCTCTGTTTGTTTGTTTGTAACAAAGAATCTCACTAACTACTGAAACGATATAGTTCTCCTTTACAGGGTAGCTTATCATAGTTCCTGGGAAGGTTTGTAACTATTTTGAAAGAGGGTTCCACCACCCTCCTAAGAATAAATTCAAACCAAATTTTGAGCCCGTGCCTTCGGCATTTTGTGACTAATTCAACTGGCTTTAATCTTATAATTGTACATATCTATATCCGCGAAAAGCTGTTTATAATACAATACTCAACGTTTTTCTCATTTTTGTTTTAGATCTTAAATTTTTTTTCATAAAATTCCTTTCTTTTTCAGTCTTGTGGATAGCGTTAAAGTTTTGTATTACATTGGTTGCAGGATCTAGACCGTGCAGGAAAAATTATTATTTTATTAAAGGATAATAGACATCAAGTTGTTCTTTCCTTATAAATAACATATAACAGTATTGCTTCAAAACCAATTAATATTTGTTGGATTATAACCAGTTCTCAGCCATACTGAAAAATTATGTGCAGAGTGAGGGAGAGAGAGTATGGTATTATATATCTAAATTTTCATGAATCTAGTCTTGTCTTCTTTAGTGTAGGGCTATCGAGCTAGTGTATGGATAGGAAGATTGCAGGTTCAACTCTGCCATTGTTACAGTTTTACAGTTTTATCATTTGTCATGATATCTACTCTCTCTCTCTCTCTCTTTTTTTTCTCTCACTCTATCTCTCTCTCTCCATTTCCATTTCCATTAATTTATACTAATTTTCCTTTTCATTGTATCATGGATGCAAAAACAAATTATAAAAATAGCTTTTTGATATTTTAATTGACTGTTGTTAAAATGTAAATTTTTACAAATATTTTTACTTTTACCAAATATTACTTGTTATCTCAGACATTGAAAATTATATTTTGAGGTTGGGTAGATTCGAACACACAACCTTCCAACTGGAACCTCACCTCTACCCCTGAGCCAAAATGACAGACATGAAAATTCATGAAATTTTAAAGTATACAATAAGAAATAAGTTTTTGTTTATGGTGTCTTTTTTCACCTCTGATAATTGGATTCTTTCATAGCTTAATTATAGAATGTTGGTTTCCTTATCCATGAGTACCGGGTTCGATTCTCTCCGAGAGGTATGGGGTTTTTGTTGATGTTAAAAATTGGAAGAATTTATAGAATAAAAGTTGTCGCAAATATAGGTATTAAATGACTAACTTATAACCATTTCTTTCAAGTTTAAAGTAAAATCACGAAACCTTTACAAATTATTAGATTGTTTTCATACAATTTACTATAATTCTAACACTAAAATGTATAAAAGCTATAATAAAGAAAAATAAAAAGATTGCTAAGTAGTATATATCCGTGAAGTTTAATGTTAGTCTAAGGCTTTTTTATGTACTGAATTTCGATGAAATAAGTTTTGCTAAAAATATGCCAACAAAAAAAACTTACTTTAGATAAATATTTCCCCTTACTACAGTTAGGGAGTTGAATCCATTTTTATAGAAGCAGAAATATAATCTATGATTATGGTTTGGACCCTCTAAAACTGTAATCTACCCTTCCACTTTCCCCTCTCTTGGTGAAGATATCTTCAACGCCGATACGATTTTTGAAATATAAGATTCCACTTTTGTCTCTCTTGTTGAAGATATCTTCACCAAGAGAGGCAAAAGTGGAATCTTAAATTTCAAAAATCATATCGGCGTTGAAGATATCTTCACCAAGAGAGGGGAAAGTGGAATCTTACATTTCAAAAATCGTATCGGCGTTGAAGATATCTTCACCAAGAGAAGGGAAAGTAGAATCTTACATTTCAAAAATCGTATCGGCGTTGAAGATATCTTCACCAAGAGAGGGGAAAGTGGAAAGGTAGATTACAGTTTTAGAGGGTCCAAACCATAATCATAGATTATATTTCTGCTTCTATAAAAATGGATTCAACTCCCTAACTGTACTATATAGTAAACTATAACATAAATAAACTATAACATAAAACATATAAATAACAAATATAATACGTCCAAATTACTTAGATGACCATTTAGAATAGCTTCACACCATAAGAAAGTATCATTATTTTTGGTGTGGGGGAGGGGTTATGAAAGTTCCTAAACTAATAAATGGTATTTGTTTGTATATTTACATAATAGATATTGATAAAATTGACCTCATAATGAACAAACAATAAGTTATTATGCTAACATAATAATAACAAGGACAATTTTAATGTTTTATGCGCAGCAATAACTTTCATTCTACAAATTTATATATAAGGGAACAAGAAGCTGTTAGGAATCGTTTAAAAAATCTTTGAAAAATACTAGTTTATTTACTGTTTAATATTATTAATATTATTCTATGACTCTTTCTTAAATTGACTGTAAAAACGCATAAACATATATAAAGTCAGTAATCAGTAATGTTACGGGAAAAGACAATTAATGATAAATTGATATACATCCCCAATGAGGATAAACAAGATAACCCCAATCTGAAGATTTAAATTATTGGTTAAAACGTTAGAACACTACTAGTTTTGAACTTACCAATTAAAAATCAGTAACATTACTCAAAGTTTTTTTGGTCAACGAATATGAAAACGTGGTGTAAAACTTTGGGTACCAGCCCAATGTCCCCTACCTCTCTGAGGTGTAGAAAAGCTACGCTGCCACTCTAGAATTTGTTTGAATAGCCTTTTATCAATTATGTGTGAATGCAATGGAATTTATTACCACAAAAATTTTAATTTTCAAACAAATTATTATAAAACAAAGTTGTACGATGTCTGACTGAACGTCTTTTTGTCAGAACCTTAACCTTGTATATCAGCTTCTATAAGAGCTAGAGGGCTAAAAATGTGTTAATCTCTTTTGTTTGACAATAGGTCAGTCTAAGGCATATTTTTTTTGCTTGGAAAACCTTTATTTTAAGGTCTTTTTTTACTTGCTAATATTTTCGCCACTACCCTGGCTAATAAGTGTATATAAAGTGTATTATCTATCCAGCTGTCTATAAAGCAAACAATCATGTCATTTATCTGTTTAATTTATATCATATTTTGGCATTTATTATCTTTAGTTAATGTTTAATTAATATAATAGTTTGAACACTAATTTGCGCAATATCAAAATATACTTCCAAAATTATACATATTTATATTTTGTAAGATTTCATAAGGTTCTAGAAAAATGTATAGAAATCGCCCATAGAAACAAAAATGATCGTCCACCCCCCCAAAAAATGTTCTCACTTTTCTTTCTAAAATTAAAATGAAAGGGGGGTGGGTGATTTGCTTCTGTATATGGGCCAAGGCATTCCCCCATACTCTAACTAACGCGCACCTGACATAGCACCATAAGAAACAATTTTTAACGTCTTTAGTTATGACGCGGTGTAGGGTCGAGATTTGAACTTATCAACTCCCCGACGACGAGCAGCTGTTCTATGTTTTGAGCCACGGTCACGGGTTTTAGGAGATGCTGCGCATCAAAGAATATTTTTATTGTTGAAAACAAACCCTAAAATATTCATGTTGTCTTTTTTATTAACCAATTTGGTTTTCAAATGGACTTTTTAAAAGAGTGTTTTTACATTTGTGCTAATGTCTTAGCTAAAAAAAAACATCAACTAAAAGTTTTAATAAAAAAGGGAACAATGTCTTGGCCTGAAAGCAGATATAGATCTAGACAAATCATATTCAAGACTTCTATAAAAAAAAAGGTAGGGAGGAAGGGGACATTGGGCTGTTTATTACACAAAGTTTTAAATAACGTTTTCTTATTCGTTTGCTTAACAATTATAAATCTTTTTCATTGGTTGGTTCATTAATTTGAATGTTCAAACTTTTCATCCACTAATCATAATCTACAGAAGAGGTAACTTTGTGTATTATCGGTGGTCTTTAAATTTGTTAATATTCCCATAATTGTATATTTGTAATGTTTGATGCACCTTGCTTTTATGAATGTTGTCATCCTTGTGTAAAAAAGAGGGACAAGTCAGGAACGTAGGGAAAATTGGGCTGTTTATTACACTGGTCCCAAAAGTTTCTTATTTGTTTGCTTAACATTTTTTGGATTTTTCTTGAATTTTGATTGATTGGTTCATTAAGTCGAATTTATAAACGTTTTAACCAAGAATTGTAATCTGCCGAAAGGGTAAATATGTGTATCATAATTGGGGATGTATATCAGCTTATCCCTTCAGATCCCTGGAGACAAGTGGATATTTTTCAACATTAAAGCTTTGTGCAAAGGGTCGCATATACTTATTTTTTACATACCTTAACATACTAACAATTGTATTCTGCGATCATATTAATTTATATGAAAGAATTTTAATAATAGATATATGCAGCATATATAAAACAGTGAACTATAATACAGCAAAATTTTGAATTTATGTTGCTACATTCATTAAATGTACTAGTAAAAGGAGAAAAGCACCATAAAAAATAATAATCGATTGTTATTGTGAGTAAATTAGATTTAATGAGGATTTTTTGAAAAGTCGGACGTAAGAACGGACATAAACACATGATTTTTTATAGAGTTTCTTCGTTACCATAACAAGCAAATTGATCCTTATGTGCAGTGGTCAAACAGATGGATTTGAAAAGAGTTATATGACACTAACAAACCATGAGATATGTCCTACAGTGTTCATACATAACAGAGTAGATAAATAATTATAAATAGCTATAAAACACTAACAAACCATGAGATATGTCCTACAGTGTTCATACATAACAGAGTAGATAAATAATTATAAATAGCTATAAAACACTAACAAACCATGAGATATGTCCTACAGTGTTCATACATAACAGAGTAGATAAATAATTAAAAATAGTTATAAAACACTAACAAACCATGAGATATGTCCTACAGTGTTCATACATAACAGAGTAGATAAATAATTAAAAATAGCTATAAAACACTAACAAACCATGAGATATGTCCTACAGTGTTCATACATAACAGAGTAGATAAATAATTAAAAATAGCTATAAAACACTAACAAACCATGAGATATGTCCTACAGTGTTCATACATAACAGAGTAGATAAATAATTAAAAATAGCTATATGACACTAACAAACCATGAGATATGTCCTACAGTGTTCATACATAACAAAGAATATAAATATTAAAAATAGCTATATGACACTAACAAACCATGAGATATGTCCTACAGTGTTCATACATAACAGAGAATATAAACATTTAAAAATAGCTATATGACAATAACAAACCTGGAGATATGTCCTTGAGTGTTAATACATAACAGAGAATATAAATATTTAAAAATAGCTAGATGACACAGAAAATTACCCCTTCTGTTAATTAAAATTAGTGGTTCAGAAGTTTGAACACTCAACTAAATAAAGCAACCAATTAAAAGACATGTAAGTCCTCAAAGTTATTAAGCCAACAAATAAGAAAACGTAATAATAAAACTTTGGGGACTAGTGTAATAAACAGCCCATTGTCCCCTCTCTTACTGCTAATATTGGCTGTATTGTAAGAGGCACTTTTTAGATATATGCTAGATGGCATTTTTATCCTTTTACTTTTCCATATTCAAGGATGGGTATAAGTTTTAAAAATAAAAGATATTTACTGAATTTTAATTAGTCTTTTTTTCGATAGGAAAATGCCTTAGCTTAGAAAATTAACTCGCCAATTTAAGAGCATAAGACATGGGATGGTTTTAGGCTATCTTATCTACAATAAAATAAAAAATTGGTATAACGGGATCTAAGACTAATCATAATTTACTACTTAATTACATTGGTTTATGATCAACCAGTAATTCTTTTAAAATATAAATATTAAAACATAAATATATAAGTGCCATGTTCTTCAATTATGAACTCTGCACATCTGCTTTTAAAATCACTTTGACTTACCAACCATTTTGTGCTTCGCTACATCGCGTACGAAGTTGTCATCCTTCTATCCTATTATATAAAGTAGTAAGCGTTTTTTGTCTGTCCCGAAGGATCTCGCTAACTGCTGAACCGATATTGTTCTCCTTTACAGTGAAGCTTCTTATAGGTCCTGGGAAGGTTTTAAACTATTTTTGGGGAGGGTGTCTTCACTCCCCCCCTCCTCCAAAAAAATATTTTTTCTTTTCTTTTGAAACTCAAATATTAAATGGGATGCGGTCGACTTTTCCTCCTTCTACCTTAAGTGCCCCTAGAGACTTCTAGGGGGCGTAGCCGCTAGTTTAGAATATAAATTTCTATTCCTTGTTAATTTTAGAATTCAAAACACGTCCTAACTAAGATATAAATTTTCATATAGATACATACACACAAACATTTACTAACTATCTTACACATATTAAAACAAGCACAATCATTTCCATATCTAACGTGACAATAACAAGACACATTTTAATCCATATATAAAGATATATGTCTGTCTGTGCGTAAAAAGGATCTCGCTAACTAAAATGACACTCTTTAGCAGTATAGCTTCTTATAGGTCCTTGGAAAGTTTATCACTATTTTGGGGTTGGGTACAATTAATTACACTCCTTTGAGGTCTCCAATAGTTAGGTTAGGAATATTATAACTTTAAAATAAGGGTTAAAAACGAGAGAAAAATTTATAGAAATGCATAATTAGATGATTATTAAAACTAATTGATGATAGAGATGCTATGCATTTTATTATTCATAAACTCCAAGTCCCACATATATGCATCAAAATAATAAGATAGAATTCATTAAACTTCAAAATATACTTGAAAACAGCATTGGAATAATAATTTTCAGGTCCAAGTTCATATTGAAAGTTTGTGATTTGTAATCAACATTTTTAATAGCATACCTCATACAGGAAAAGCTGATGTCTATGACACTTTAACGTCAGGTTCAACAACCAAGGATTACTAAAAGGAACCAAATCTTTCCTAATTAAGTAACACCCAACAGAAAGTCAACTCTTTGATTTCACGATAAGTACTAACTGTGCATGGTAATGAGTTGCGCCTCTTTTGGGCATTTCTCATACTCTGCCTAATAATGTCGCGTATCTGACATAGCAGCAGTAGGAATCATTATTAACGTCTTTAGTTATGCACCGTTTGCTGGAACTTTAAAGCGTAGATTCGCTTTAGTTGTGCTATTTATGAATATACTTGTCCTAGGTATGTAAGCTTTCCTTCTAATATTGTTGTCATTCTTGTTATTAAATATTCTTTAATGAATTCGCCCATAATATATTTGTATTCGTAAGGTCGTTTTGTTATCTTAATTAGAAGCTTTTTAACATCCGAGAAAAAAAATTATATGATAGTAAGATAGCAAAATCATAGCAATATAGCAATGGATTTAGGATATATTATACGTGGATATATTGACAAAGGAAAATTAGCATGCTAATATGGACGCAATTTCATCCAGTGGGTGGGGAGGGGATGGAATAATTAAGTTGGATTGCTGCGAGTATCACTTTTTTGGAGTACATACAAATCTGGTAAAACATCCACGTAATAATACATCGATTAATAGAGCTGATTTGAATGATATATAGATTCAGATATTTGTTAACTAAAGATATAAAAAGAAAATAGATCGAATAATAGACAGATAACACAATAGAAACTAGAAAATATAGATATAAATGGATAGATAGATAAACAAATTTATGCCGATTTTTTCTATTGCAACCATTAAGAACAAGAATGACAACATCCATAAAAGCGAAGCTACAAAATTAAAAAAGAAAAGGACAATAACTCTTGCAGAGTCAGAACTTAATAGGCAGTACATTAATTTGTAGGTCTAACCGAAATTATATATAAATTTGTTTTAAAATTGCTTAAATACAGAATACAGTAAAAGGACATAATTTCATTTTTATGATTTGATTATAGAGAATCATTGATTATAATATTGTACCTTATTGTCCTAATGAGAGAAAAGCTTCGCTTTTAAAGAGATATATAGGTAAGCAGAAT
The DNA here is from genome assembly GCF_053477335.1 of Acartia tonsa. Taxonomy (NCBI): domain Eukaryota; kingdom Metazoa; phylum Arthropoda; class Copepoda; order Calanoida; family Acartiidae; genus Acartia; species Acartia tonsa. Next base: position 10,451,769 of record NC_137266.1, on the reverse strand, counting down.
ATAAAATTGTATAAAATTTCAGAAGATTTTGAAAGAATGAAACTTTAAGTTAAAGATAAATAAAATTGAAGTAAAAAAAGTTGTTTTACTATAAAAAAGGTAAGCAGAATATAAATGTTTAGAAAAAGCTGACAAATATAAAGATTATCATTTAGGAGTTTTTTTTTGCATATGGCATTAATACATTTCTGCTATTTTCTTGAAAAAAACATACATTACTTTTGACTCGCTCTCTCAAAAGCAATAACATTTATAAGTCTAGTATTTTAAATCCATAAAAGCGAAGCTCTAAAATCAGAAAAAACGAACAATAACCCTTGTAGAGTGCCAGAACTTAATAAGCAGAACATTTAATTCTAAGTCTAAACAAAATTGTATAAAACTTATAAGAATAATCATGGCATCCGTTACGGACGGACGTACGGGCCGACCCTAATTATCTTTCCTTTTAAAATAAAAATTATTAGCTATTTGAATTGGTATTGTATTCTTCGTAATTTCAGAACACCCAAGTGTCAAACAATCAAAAAACAAAAAATAATCTTATCTAAAAGTCTGAGAGATGTCAAAACTTTACAATATTTAATAAGACATAATTAGTTAACATAAATATTATTATATTTTATCAATCTATCTATCTATCTATCTATTTATCTATCTATCTATCTATCTATCTATCTATCTATCTATCTATCTATCTATCTATCTATCTATCTATCTATCTATCTATCTATCTATCTATCTATCTATCTATCTATCTATCTATCTATCTATCTATCTATCTATCTATCTATCTATCTATCTATCTATCTATCTATCTATATATCTATCTATCTATCTATCTATCTATCTATCTATCTATCTATCTATCTATCTATCTATCTATCTATCTATCTATCTATCTATCTATCTATCTATCTATCTATCTATCTATCTATCTATCTATCTATCTATCTATCTATCTATCTATCTATCTATCTATCTATCTATCTATCTATCTATCTATCTATCTATCTATCTATCTATCTATCTATCTATCTATCTATCTATCTATCTATCTATCTATCTATCTATCTATCTATCTATCTATCTATCTATCTATCTATCTATCTATCTATCTATCTATCTATCTATCTATCTATCTATCTACCAAGTTGTTAGGTAAACAAAACAGCGGGTGAACAATTTTAACATTTGCTAGTTGACTTTAGTAGTGTCCATAAAAGACCCCTAATGCTTAATTTTAGTTAAGATGGGTGCACATATATTTTTCTGGGTTTCAGCTCCTTCAGTGGTCGAGGAAAAAAAGGAAAAAAATGGCATTTCCAATTTATGTACTTTTATAAACTATCTTTTTTTATTATTTTACATAACGCTCTAGTTAAATTGTGATTTGGAATGGTACCCAATAAATACAGACCAACATCTTGCTCTAAGAAAAGCCTACAGGTACAACTGTCTTCAGCTTGTCATCAATGAAAAACATCTCGAACAGCTACACCATAACCATCACCACAAACAATATTGAAGAAGCAGACAACAGAAAACGGGATCGACACTGCAAAAATCCGACAAACTAGTAAAAATAACATCATACTTTAATTTTATCATGTTCTAAATCAACTCATATTTTAATAATTTTTTTATATGTTATTTTAAAACCCAATAAATTATGTAATGATAATAATCATATTATTTTAACATTAATATGAAAATATTCTGAAATAATGTGCTGTATTGTACAACCACCTTTAAGAATTGAGAAAAGGAAGGGACTGAACAAATACAAATTCTTCACATCAAACCAAATTTAAAATTTACTTTTCTATCTATCTATCTAATTATCTTTCCAGTATGGCTTCGAAACCAATTGATATCCGCTGGATTAGAACCAGTTCTAGGCCATTCTGAAAAATCATCTAATTGTGCATTTTTATATCAGTAGAAATACGATGCAATAAATAACTATTCTTTATCTGTACTTAAACCAATATTTTTATTTATTTTCAACTGTAACCCTAATTATATTTTTAAAAATAATTGTTTTTTTTTAAAAAGAAAAAATATGTTCAAATACTTACAAATTATAAATAAGCAGACTATAGATAAATTTATCTTAAATTAGATTATGCAGTCATCATGCAAGTTTGTTATAAGAATCATTTTTTATAAGCATGAATGATCAAATTAAAAAAAAATCTTAATGCACTATTACTCAGCTTTATCAAATCCTGGAAGACGTACACATGCTAAAGGTGATAGGGAATAATTTTTTCAAAGCATTTATAATTCTTTTTTAATAACAAAAACTGCACTATTACTTAGCTTTTTAAATCATACCTTATCATAACAGAAGTCTTCAATGAAGTTCTTAACAAGAGCTATGGGCAGGCACCCTGGAAGAAGTACGTCTTACACATACTAAAGGTGATAGGGTGCTATTAAGTAACCCCTCCCTGGCTTACAAGATAAATAATACTAACTGTTTTACCTTTAATTAATGAATAAAGTCAACCCTTCTGTAGATTAAACAATGATAATTTGTACAGTCTAATAAAGACTGGAATAAGGCCCCCAAAGTTTTTCAGCCAACAAATGAGATCATAAGTTTGTGAATTTTTGGGGACATTAATAATTTACAGTCCTAAGTCCCCTTCCTCCCTGATTGCAATAGATTGATAAAAGATCTAAATTAATTTTCCACAAGCAGGCGTAGAAAAGTAGATTATGTTTTTGCTCCAACCCTCATATTATTTATGACATATAAAAAACAAGCTGGGTTTAAAAAGTAGGTCTATGAAAGTAAGAATATTAACACTAAATGCGTTTTAATGACAAACGAACATTGAAACACAAAAGTTAACAACGCATGCAATATCTAACATTATTTCCAGTACATCTTCGAAACCGATTAATATCCGCTTGATTAGAACCGGTTCTTAGCCATACTGAAAAATCATGTATAGCATCGTATTACAAAAAATTTTCACCAAATAATACAATAAAAAAATCAATAGCCCGTTCCTTCGGCCCTTCAAGGCTAAAACAATGGTTGAATCTTTATTTTCTTTAAAATTTTTCATTTTTATATTTGCGGAAAGCTGTCTATAACACGAAGCAATAAATAACTGTTAAACTCTATTCAATATACTTTGAAAGATTTAAACATGTTAGAAGCATAAATCACAAGATTACAAAAATAACAAGGTCAGATAAAGGGTAGGATTTAGATATCTATCTATGTATCTCACTATCTATCTTGCTATCTTTAATATAACAAATTGTATTAAATGTAACAAAAAGCCTAAAGTCATAGGGTAAGGTAAGAATTGTTACAATAAATTTAACTTAAAAAAATAAAATCCATTACAGTAACGAAGCTTGTATTATATAAATGTAACAGTATTTCTGTGAAACTGTCTGTTTGTACCGAAGGATCTCGTTAACAGCTTACACGATATGATTCTATTTTACAATATAGCATCTCAGAGGTCCTGGGAGTTTTTATTTCATGGGAGGAGTCCACAACCCTTCCAAAAGAGAACTACTAGAAAAAATTAACCTGCCCCCAGATTTTTTTTTTTTACAAATTGTTTTAAAAATCAATTAAAAATTTGGGTCGACTCACTCCATTGCATCCTCTTAGATGCCTCTAGGGACATTGACATTGGTAAATATATATTTTATATGTATAAAAGTTGTCCATTGCCCTCTAAAGTCATCAGTACAGTCCATGTGCCTGTACTTCTGGTTCCAGGTATACCTGACAACACCCCAAGAGCTGCTTTGGTAAGCTTATCATTAATAAAAAATTGTTCGACATTTATGCCATATTATCTTAGGAATCGACTCGAACGTACACACTCTAAACGGAAAAGCTTATATTTTAGAAAGTATAAAAGAATATTCAAATTTATATACATATGTACATATACTTTACATACCTAGCCAATTTTATTTTTTTCTCATAGAAAGTCTTAAACCAACACACATTGTTACATTTATTGTAAGAACATGGATGACAACAACCATAAAAGCTTCGCTTATAATATCGTACCTTGTTGTCCTAGGAAATATATTATTCCAAAAATTAGATGAATAGAATAATTTTATCATGTCTAAACAAAGGTTCGGACGGACCGAACATAATTATAGAAAAGCTTCACTTTCAAAAAACGGATCAAAGACACGATTTAAAATAAAAGATGCAAAGCTCAACCAAATTCCGTATAAATCTCTCGCAAAATGATTAAAACTCTGGTTTAATGTAAAGTTTATAAGCAAATACATTATAAAATAGAATCTTAGAAAATTTGTCTCTAACCACGGTAAGACATACATTATTTTTAAAAGCAAAGCTTTTCTAAAATCAACGTCGGCCGTACCTCCGTAACGGTTAGCTTTTTTCATTCATTTGACATGTTAGAATTGTTCTATCGATTTTAAATTTTAATAGTTATTTCTCGCATCGTATTATAAACGGCTTTCCGCGGATATAGAAAGTACAATTATGAGATTAAAACTAGTTTTTTTAGCCCCGAGGTGCCAAAGGCACCGGCTAAAAAACTGGTTTTAATCTTATGATTGTACATTTCTATATTCGTAGAAAGCTGGATATAATACGATGCTAGACATAGTTTTTTCGTATGGATGAGAACCGGTTCCTATCCACCGGATTCGAATGAATACGAGAAATAAAAGTTCCAATAACAGTTAGGTACGATTTATAAAGCATAGCAACTCTTAAATCATTATCAAAAAGTCTTCTTAGTTCTTAAACTCTTGTTCGTTTGTCCTTTCTTCTAATTATAGAGCTTCGCTTTTATGGACATTGCCATCCTTGTTTCTATTATACCTCCCTTCAATAGGTTAATAAAATTCAAATGAGATCCCCAGTTAGAATGGGTAAAACATGAATAAATTATTTATAACAAATTCTAAATCTTTACAAATCACCAGCTTTTCAATTTTCTTTGCGATACAGGGATCTAAAGGGATAAGACAATGGTTGATACATCCCCAAATATGATACACAAAATTACCCCTTCTTTAGATTAAAAGTAGTGGTTGAAACGTTTGAACACTCAAGTTAATTTGCCAACCAATCAAAATTCATCAAATTCCCCAAAGTTGTTAAGCCAACGAAAAAGAAAACGGTATTATAAAACTTTGGGGACAAGTATAATAAACAGCCCATTGTCCTCTCTCTCTCTGTTATCGATACTCTACTCTACTCGAGTAGGTTAGGGTAGGTAAGTGATAAAGCATCCCGAAAGGGTTAGGCATAGACAAAATTATCCTAACCTTATTTTCATTTCATTTCTAAAAAAGGAAGGGAGGGAGGTTTAGGTACGTGAAGATAAAGTAACAATTAGCCTGAAACAATTGCTGGCGGGACCTATATATTCTTTAAAATGGAGACCTCAATTAGTTCATTGCTTTGCGATAATTTCGGAAAAATTCTATGTAAAAACAGATGGGCTGTTTATTACACAAGTCCCCAAAATTTTATAATAACGCTTTCTTATTCGTTAGCTTACAACTTTGGGGACTTCTAATAAATTGGTTGATTGGTTGGTTTATTAAATTGAGTGTCCATATGTTTCAACCACAAATTGTAATCTACAGAAGGGGTAATTTTGTGTATCAATATTGGGAATGTGCATCAATTAGTTGGCAATTGTCTTATCCCCTTAGATCTCTGAAAAAAGCCATACTTAAGATATATCTATTATTCTATGGTTTACATTTAGTTGGCTGGTTGAAACAATTAATCAAGCAAAGAGTTGAAATATGGTACTTGAGATATAACATATCTTCCTACATGTTTTTACTATACCTAACATTTTATCCTTATATTAGTAACAGGGTGTGTAACTGTCTGTTAGTCTCACCAACTGCCCTTAGGTTGTGTGTGCGAATGGGGCGTTTGTCCATATTTAGGTATGGAGACCGCTCTTCTATGAGTACTACTAAAACCTAATTTTAATGCAATACACATAGACATTCTCATCGTCGGTTCGCTTATTTAGAATGCTTAACCCTCTATTCCCACAAGTATAATACGAATTTGGTTGAGCTGGTGGAAGCTCAACAAAAGACCCACGCGAAGTATTATGTTGCTTTAACCTAAGAATAAATGGTTGGTTTTGATATTCGATCAGAATCATATAAGTAAATTAAGTATTAAGGAAGGAAAATGTTTTTATAAAGTGTATTTATATCACAAGTGCATAAGTTAAGTATGGAAATATTTACAGGATAAGTGTTAAAATTATAAGTAGAGTAGGACAGAAATGTGCCCTAAGTCCCAAGCAGTGAATTGTGCTAAGTGTTAGAGTTCTAACATAAGGCCTGAGCTCAATTCATGCTAAGTACTAAGGGGCCTAAATTTAAACTACAATGCATGCCAAACAACTAAGTCATTACCTTTTAAAGCCAGAAAGAGAAGTTGATGGTAGGAGAGTTAGTAAATAACTGAATAAATTCAAGAGGTACATGCTATAACATTAGCTCTGGACCAGGATTTTAGTGTTTGTCTGTGCAATTAAATATCTGTGTGTTAATATGTGACGTAAATCAGGCATGGTTGTAGGCATACATATATGTACTGGTTGTTTATATGATTACATTAACTATAAACATAATATCTTTAATAAACATATACTATTAGCAAATCACATACAGATTACCATGAATAGGCTTTCGTTACCCATATATGGTGTCATATAGGTAGAGACAGGCCTATGAATGCATAAATTGATACAAATAATGCCTTGGGCCTAGCTAAAGTAATTGTGTCTTGCCCCTGAGTGCTACTAGTTAATTGCAGGGCACGTGTCAATCAAAGGTTCATAATATGATCTATATAGTGTTGATTTTATATCAAGCATAGATAGATAGTTGTGGATGCGAAGCATTTCTGTAAAAGTCTCATATGTACGTTCAAAGAATTTGAAAATTGAGGATCGCATCTCCAATGGGGGTAAGTTGTTAAAAAAGAAAAAAGAGAAAAAGAAAAAGTTTAGTAGTCCCAGTATATAGGCATATATAATAAACTATAAATGTATTCCAAGCTAAGTTAAATACGCTTTCCATTAAGAAAGTATGATTTGCGTATTTTCATAGCTGGGTATACAAGATGATAAACCTCCCAAATAGAATACATTCTTTTCTTGAGGGGTTTAGTTTTATCTAACATTGTCACATCAATAAATGTTTTTGCATTGGTTGTTCTGGATAGTTCAGCTTCTTCTGATGATGAACTAGGTGGTGAAGTGCTCTCGTTCGAAGTGTAGGTTGAGGTTGGGGGTGAGGTAGATATGTAGCCAAGGGCGTCCACTTGTGCTACTTCGTTTCCATTCTCGTCCAAGGTGATTGAGTGATTTTCCAGGTCATAGTAGAGTTGGTTGAGGTCATCGGTAGAGAGGGATAGTGTGCTGCTGGAGCTGGTGTCACTATCGGTCTCCACTCTACTATCTTCTCTGGTATTCAGGGCTGAATTTAACAAGAAATTCCTGATGGTGATGGACAGGTTCTCTGAGAATCCATCGTACTCAGGTGTGGTGATGATGTTGTTGTTCTCGTCTATTGTGTCAAGGTGTTGACAGGAACACAACCGCAATCCGTCCAAGGTAGGGTGGTGGTAGGGCTCCAATACTCCATGGTCATCTAGGTTATCTCCAGGCTGGTCCATGGTAGATCCTAAAAAGAGTTAGTGCGCGTGCTCCAACCGGTTCCTTGGGGTATCCTGGCTATGGTAATCTAAACAAAAGAAGTTTTAATAATCTTTTATTAATCCTTTTATCCCTGGGATATTCTAGAGATTCTTTCGTTACAGATAGACCTATAATGGATTGGTTAGTTATCTCTATTTCTGTTAAATATAACTGTTTCCTGAATATAAACAATATTTTATATAAAAATGTATAAGTACAATTAGTATTTACATATCGTATTATTTTCTTTTGTTATTTACTCGTATGTATGTAAAAATATAAGATTCTACTAACAATAGTTGGTAACCCTTTGTTTGTATATTTTGTATATGTACATATGGTTTATACCATTGTTGGTATTAGCTGTATTTATGTTATTTTTATCATGAATAAATTTTAATCATTTTAAAGACTAATATCTTACATTACGTCGCTATCAAGTGTATTTTTTTTCTTAATATCTATAAAATATATCGTTCGACGTCCGTAATTAAATTTTACGTAACAATAAGTTGTCAACCCTTTGTTTATGTTTGGGCGGTCAAAAGTGATAGGGGTTGGATTTGAGCGAGGTTATAAAAAGCTGGCGGCCCAGTAATTATGCTCATTTATATAATAATTGTCTTTGCGAGCGGAGCTTGCGTTCGAGTGTTTAATTTTACCGCTAAATTCCAAGAGAATTTATATAAAAGTGATAAAATATAGTAACCCGTTTGTTTTATATGAATGTTTTTATGTTATAGATTGTTGATATGCCCATTATTGCATTCGTTAGCCGCTATTTAAGACTCAAGAATCTTATTTTCTTCGTCGATAAGGCCTTTATCACTGTGTTTTTAAACGAAAGTGGGTTAGAAGCAATATGGGTACATCTTCAATATATGACAATTTTATTCTATATTATATTTGTAGTTTTGATAGGACATATCTTAGTCAGCAGGTAAATTGACGTACCTTGTTTTGTTTACGTTTTCCGTCTGCAAAAGTTAAATTCGTTCATCGTAAACAAAACTTATAATGACACAGATATATTCCATCATTCTACTCGTTTTAACTTTTGATTACAGCGTTCCCTTTTTATAATCAAAACTTATTTGAGTCCTGATTCAAATCTTCTAAAACAATTTTACTATAGGTTTTAAAATAAGATTTCTTTTTTACTTAATTCAATTATAATGACGCTAATTGATAGATTATTTACGTTACGAGTAACTCAACCATATTATAAAAAAATGGTCGCTTACAAAAATTATATTTAGCTAGCTTTATCGAAAGTGTTTTTAAAACATCATTGAAGATATTCAGATTTAGCTAGTACATAAGTTTTTATTTCTTGATACATCATAATGAATATGTTTTTTGATAGCTCAGCGATAGCTATTTTTAAGCATTGAATCATGTAAAATTAATTACGTATTCTTTAACTTAATTGAAACTAATAAAACAAAGTTTTAATGTTTGAATAGCTTAACGATAGCTATTTTCAAGCGTTGAATCATGTAAAACTAATTACATATTCCTTAACTTAAAGAATTTTACTTTTAGATGATAAATCAAAGTTTAATGGTTAGGAGGTTCAACCATAGTTGCTTAAAATACAAAAAAATTCGTGTGTACAGTCCTTTTCATAAAATTAACGTTACTATATTGCCTTTCAGAATCACTAGTCCTCTATTTTAAATTTACATTCGCTCATAATGTATGTGCCTGACAGCCTGGACGCGCATCAGAATATTAAGGAAAGATTCGAGGAATCAATGAGGGCGGCTGCGGCCACTCTTGCCAATTCCTCGTTTCTTGAAAACTCCTTAGACGACTCGAGTTCAGTGTACAGCGACCAGTCTGGGATGCCAAGCCTTGCTGATGTCGATGACTATGGGGGTACAAGTACTGTAGAGTCCGAAAGGGATCAAGGGGAGATGTTCGGCAACGAGCATCTCTCACTGATGCTTAGTAGAACGATACAAATCATCTGGTCTCTCCTCAATTCGGTGATGCAGAACTCCTGCGGTGACATTGGTGACGACGTTGCCGGAGGTGATTCTGGGTCTGCCGAGTTGGGGAGAGACCAGAAGACGAGTCTGGACACCTTCAACATGGATGGCTTAATTAACATGTTGTTGGGGTTTGGCTTGTTTTCATGTGCTCTTATAGTGGTCTTCTTCGGCGCTGTAGGGCTTGAGACTCTTACACGTATTGACAACACCTCAGACAGGTCGCTGGCTCGCTGGATAAGAGATGTATGTACGCGCCTCCGAAACATAGGCGTCAGGACCATTGAGCTTCTCCACTGCAGTAACAGGACCAACAGGACTAGAGCTGGGGCTATGTCGCCAACTGCGGAGCCGTCGGACACCATGTATGAAGCCGCGTCCTCTGAGATTGATGATATTCTGTCGGATACACAGGTGAGTTTTCTTCTGTTGTATATTTCTTTTTTTTTGTGTTGTATAAATTCTTTTTCTTTCTAGCCACCCGATTTGTCTAATAAAGCATCATGTTGGGGCAGGGTTGTTCTGTCCTATTCTCACTTCCTCAACGTTGACTTTCGGCTCTTCCATATATATCGCTCACCGTTTGTCGTCGTTTTATGTCGCCAGAGAAATCTGCTCGGTTACCGCAATTAAGTTGAGATACCAGTTAACATTTACTAAAATCTTAAGTAGCAACCTAATATTATTTCCCTCTGGGAAAGTTAAGAGTTTGCTCGTGCCGTACGTTTCTCATTGGGGTTTAAATGTTAGATCAAGACTTTAATGTTTTCCTTTTGTTTTAGGCTCCCTCTGCTAGTCCATCGACTCCAGCAGAAGTAAGGTCCAGAATTGGCCTGTTTGCCGTACACTGTTTGTCTGCCACTGAGGATCGGATTACTGGAAGAAATGTGCCTGTGGGCTTGGAAACCTCGACGGGAAGTCCTGGCTTCCGTCCGTTGATTGTTGATCAAACAGAGCGTTTACATGTAAGTATCCATGCTTTAGTTTTCTATTAATTTTCAGAAAGAGGCCGTACATTTGTACACGTGTCTAGCGGTATTTGCAACTAAAATTCTTTTATTGGTAGAATATTAATCTTAAAATGTATGGTTGCATAAGCATTTTTGAACCGATCTAAGATTTTAATTCTAGTATAAAGTGGGTTGAATTGCTACCTAATCAATAGCTTCACAGGATTTTAGGCATTCTCATTTCCTGATTTTCCTAGACTCATTGTTGGTATTGCGATTAATCTAATAAGATTTATTATATTTTAGGCGACCAACTCCATCCCCCTGGCACAGTTTTACACCAATATGGGGAGGTGTAATCGAGTCAGTTCTGAGAGAACAGCTGAGGTATCCAGCGACAGCTCTTCCTTGAGCTCTATTATGTGCTTAAGTCGCATTGAATCTCCTTCTGCAGCTGATTTGTCTGTGGTAAGTTTGATAAGCTCTTATAATATTTCTTCGTTGCAAAAATTACGTAACTTAGACTAGGCTGTTTAGCTCAGATAGCTATGCTTTTAGACAATAACTTTACTTTAACTATGGTGTAATTTCTTCCTAATAGTTAATAGCAAGATTCTAGATAAAGTATTAGTAAAAATTGACTCATAAACATATATGGATTAACGTTGATAAATTTTCTTGTGAACATTTATTAACATGGTTGTCTAATAATGTCCCTTTTCTTAATTTTAGGATGCGGCCAGTTTAGTCCCACTGGTTGACGATATCGAGGACCCCGATCTTCCGCCGATTAGATTTAATGCGGTGACTGATGAGATCGAGTACCCCACTCCACTGCGGGTCCTCAGTTTAGAACGTTTGCGCCGCTCCATGCGTACTCCAACGCCTGCTATCTTGGAAGAGATAACATCAGCGGAGAGTAGCTTCAACTCAGCTACGCATTCCTCAGATAACAACAGGACAGAGGATTCCGGCGTCGAGGGAGTCCCTCGACGTCGGGGTCTCATGTTCCCTAAACGTACGCCGTGAAGTGGCGCTGTTAGCTTGGTTGAAACTATGACATACAAATTTTAAGACAATGACCAGTTTTAGACAACATGTGACTAAATTTACAGATTTTCTATTCTTATGTAACTAGTCAAAATAGTAATCACTATGAAGTAAAGACTTTTGTTATTAGACATTATGACTTTTTTTATACTGTACAAAACCAAACATTAATTTACACTTCTGCCATTATATTATGTACATATATGTTTAGTCTGTAAGGATATTTAGTATGTAAGGAAATGATTATAAGGTTGTATTTTCTTTATGCCCATAATTTAAAACTTCATTCAATTCTTAATTACTTTCTTCGTAAGCGAACTAATCCTTTTTTCTTTCTCAATAGTATATTAACAACTGTAATTACAGCCTTATGTCACAGTTTATTCATTCTTGTTAGCTTGTAAGGGTCATGTATATATAGATATTTAATCGAACTCGCAACTCAGTACCTTTTCTCTAAATTTCATTTATATCCATCCCTGTGCATTAATCGTGAATTTTAATTGTGCTGTGATATAGAGAGGACTTGTAAATAGCATATATATTTTTTTTTGTAACTAATATCTAAGTAGACTGAAAGACTGACGTTAGACAAAGTTATTTACATACGCTTATTCAAGTATTTTTTAAGAAAACTCATGTAAAGACTGTTTGTAACTCAAGTAATTAAAGTAATATCATTGGTTGGATGATCTCATTAAGGAAGTTTTATTTAATTAGTAAGGCTTAGAATAGATAGCGTTTCCCTTTTAAATTTCAATACAATAGTCACAAAGTTTAAAGTCTCAAGGTAAAATGTTCTTATGTCCCTTTAGATTTAAAACTAAGTCTTATTTCCAACAAGTAGAGTTAAATGTTAGGCTTCCGTTAGCTTGTTATTAGGCTATGTGCTTTTTATATGTATAAATTCAACATTTATGTATAAACTCAACGTTTAGCAATCTCGAAGTTTTATTATGTGCCATTATACAGCTTATGTCCCAATTATATTAACTAAGATGTTAAATTGTCAGAAAACTTCTTACTATCATAATGTTTTTCAAATACTGTAAAAATAAAAGTTTATGTTCTGTTTTCAAAATTGATTTAATTTTAAGTTTTCACCAAAGAAAAATATTTGTCAAAATTTTTATACCTTTCTAAAGATTATTTACTTTTTGTTTAAATAAATATAGCAATTTTAAGTAGCGTATACACTGTTATTTACTGATTTAGTATTTGTTGTGTATCATTCCCGTTTACGTAGCTACTCTATAAGTATTATTGTCTGTTCCTTAATTTAGTTAGATACATAATTAAAGTTTATTTTTGCAAGGTGCTTAGTTTAGCTTACATTCACTTGATTTATGATAACTTGTATAAATAACAAAGTTTCTTGTCATGTCCTTTTTGATACCTCTACTATGATTTATGCGATTAATTTCCTATCGTTTTCAATAATTACATAGAGATATATGAGAATATAAGTATTTTACATCAATACACATATGTACAAGAGGTTTTATCATATGCAAAACTTTTATATCGTTAGGATACGTCCGTACGTCATTGTTAGAAATCAGATTATAAGAATCAGTTGTAATCTAGTTTTACTCTTCGTGGATAGTGGGGAGAGTACAATGTCCAGAGATAAGAAGGACTGTGTCTCTCAGATTCTCTATTTGGCGTGCTACTGCCCGTAATTCGTCTGTTATAGTCTGTCGGTTTCTATACTCTTGCTGTCTATACCGTATAACCAAACGGTTGTATGCGTCTCTATAAGTGTTTCTAAGTATACGACAGTGCAAGTATCGTACAATACGACTAGGTTGGCTGATTCCACAACTAATTTTAAACGCTAACATTTCTTTAATCATCGTAAGCAAGTTATAACAATATTCTACTAGGTTTGCGAAGGTTTCATGTAGAACCCGTTGTGATCTAGGCATAGGCTTTCGGAATCTAGTTTGCATTTTATAACTTTTTGTAAAATATTCTGTTAAGACTTACGTGTTATGTGATAACTGTAGTACTTCACAAGGTTGGTGATTTCCTCACTTGTGGATATGTTATAGTAAACTGACTCAATTTCAGGGTAAAATTTAAGTTATCGTTATTGTTTACTACTACTAAAATTCTAAGTGGGCGTTTCCTGTCCGAAGTTATAATTAAAGTTTTTGACATATTTTTTTTGTATGTAGAGTGGTTATAGTTTCTAATAACTAATCAACTCATCATAATTCAAGGCGTATATATATAGGTTGCCTATTAGTACTGCTATGTTTGTACACTTTGTACAATTTGTATTAAATGTTTTAAATAGTTTTTGTGTATATTTTAGGGTGCGTATTTAGCATTTGTAACATTCGTATTTTTGTACAATCTGTATCAATCGTTTGACTCTGTTTGCCTATACAGATGCAAAACTCTCTATATGCAAAAAATTTTTTCTATGTAAGTGTTTTTGAAGGGATCGACTCTTTAGTCGACGTATATTGCATATAGTTGGTCTCCCCGTTGAAGAGAAAAGATGTATATTTTACCACTGAATATATAACCTTGAGTGGGAAAATTTACATGAATATGATAACTTAGTTATCAGATTAGAATAACATATTATCATATTGTTCACAAGTTTACAGGGTAAATGGAAATGTAAATTATGGTTGTGAACTTGTGCCATTCCGAAATCTGACATGTCTATCATTTATTTTCCTAAGTCGTCGACCTCCGGTAATAAATACGGAATCGAGTGTCATGTCCTCGTCATCACTTGAGTCCTCTATGTCCGAATCAGAATCTAATGGTTTCTTATTTTGTGACGCTTCTTTACGTGTTTCTAAGGGTGAGTGTGCGCGTATTCCTGGTTGTGGATCTTTTGAATTAACCGGAAATATAAGCGGAAGTGTGTCATTTTTAACTAATGTGGCTATCTCTTGATTTGTGAGTTTATTATAAGGCTTTGTGATAATATCCCTTATTTCCTCTGGGAGGGTGTCAAAATGTTCGTCAATTGGCTTGAACTTTTTGATTTCGTTGAAAGAGTATTTAAATATTTCAGTCTTCTTGTCAGAAATTCTTTCAAGCGTGCAACTGTTAGGGCTTACATCTAAAACTCTATAGGGTGAAATATGATAGATAGGTCTAAGATTGGGGTTAACACCAGGTGTAATAGTGTTATTTCTAACCAAGACAAGATCTCCTATATCAAATTGTTTGTGTATGCGGGTTTTGTTAATATACTTTAGTCTTGCCTCCCTTCCCTTTTCAATAGCTTTTGCTGAAATGTCCAAGTTTTCTTGTATACCGTCCGAGAGGTCTTGCACATAGGCTTCTGTGCGAGCTATTTCAGGGTGATATTCATCCGGTTTTATTGCTCCAAAGAACAATTTAGACAGGGAGCTACGTGTCCCGAATAATAATTCCATGGGTGAAAATCCAGTTTTTGGTATTTTAGTGCAATTATATTGTCGGACTATTAACGGTAGTAGATATACCCATGAGGTTTTTGAGTCTTGCGCCAAAATTTTAATGATTGGCCATTTTATTACTTTGTTGCTAGCTTCCACCAATCCTTTAGAGGGTGAAAAGTACGCAGTAGAATACAAAACTCGGATGCCAATAGAAGCAAAGAATATTAAATTTTGCTTATCTAAAAATGATTTTGCATTGTCGCACAATATTTGTCTGGGGGAGAAATTAGGATAGAAATAAAACATGAATTTGTTTATAAATTCACGGGATGTGAGTGATTTCATGGGATATGCAAGAATCATTCCTGTTAGTTGGCAGACTATAGTGAGGATATGATTATAACTACGATATGGGGGCAAGGATTGTATATAGTCAATACTTACACATTCAAAAGGTCTTGAAATTGTACTATAAGTTCCTACTTGTTCTAGTTTTGTAGATGAATTTTGAAGTTGACAATTTAAACAAGATCTAGTGTAATTTCTAACATATTTCTTAAGGTTAGGGTGGAAGAAATTTTGCATATTCAAAAGCATTTTAATTTCTCCACTATGTACTAACAAAAGATGAGTATAGCATACTAACACTGGTAATAGTTTGGTTGGGAGATAAACCTTTAAATCTCCTTTTATTTTTGTAAACAGAATCGTGTCTTTAAGTTCGTAGTTCTGTCTTTTATAAGTGTAGGTGTTTGATTTAGAGGTTAGACAACGTGTGTAAATATCAGAGTATTCCTCTTTTTGGTTTGCAATTATATTTTCTATGCTAATCCTTTCTTTTAGGATTTCCAAAGGTCTTAGTACTTTGCCTATAACTCTATGTTCTGCGGCAAGTGAATTTATGGTGATTTTGGGTTTTTGTTGCTTTGGCTGTGGGGGTTGTTCATCATAACCCAAATAGTCGGGGTTATCCATAATGAACTGTGTCCATTCTTCAATAGTCCAAACTTTATATTGGGGTAAGTTATCTTCAAACCCAGATTTAACAAATTTAGGTAGGGCTACCTTTTTAATGCTTGGTAAAGTAGCCTTATATGCCCTTGTTAAGAAATCTGCCAAATTGTCTTCTCCTCTTAAGAAAGACATTGTTAGCTTCGGTATTAGAGTTAACAGAGTGGTATTCCACCTCTTCAATTTATTAACGGCTGTTAATGCTTTAGGATTAAAGAGATAATAAGCACACTTTGCGTCTGTTAACAAAGTACATTCACAGCTTGGACCTATTAGAGTTCTAAACGAGTTTGCTGCATAAATAATTCCTAGGATTTCAATGTCTATGATATGTAATCTTGACTCAGCAACGGTAATTTTCTTTGAGGTGTATGCGATAATTTCAAACATAGATGCTAAAGATTTTAAATTAAAGCTATTGGTTGATGAAACCATTGCGGGTCTTACTATGTGTTGCTCTTTGTGTCCATATAGTAAAAATACAAAAGGGGGTTTTGTTTTGTCTGAACAGTGTTGAGTGACAGGTTTGGCACCCTCTATATTTGTGATAACTATCACAGGACGGTACATAGCTACACTAAGAGCTTCAAATATGAGTTGTTGCGGATCTAGATATACATATCCATGCTCTAGTTTGCGAATAAATTCTAAGAATTTATCCCTATCATTATTAAATACAAATTGAATATACTTTTGTCTCAACATCGTAGAACGTATAATTTTTGATGCTCTTTGCAGGATAGTGGTCAAAGGTGTTTGAACTTTATTTAGTTCTAGACGCAATTGTAAAGATATCCCGAGACTATTGTGTACAGTGTCTTCAGGATAGCCCAAAGTTTTACTAGCCAAATATTCAAACTCAGGTGGTCCATCTTCAGACATACGCTTCGCATAATCCTTAATGTTTTCACCTTCATTCTGCAAAGGTAGGGGTAAAATTGGTAACCTATTATCATAAATAACATGGTGTACAGGGTCATCGAAGTTTAGCCCAGGGGGTAGGGTTTTAGCCTGTAATTCTGGTGTCACTATTTGCGCTAAGACTGCCGAATATGAGCCAGTTGAGGTGCCGGCTGCGTCTGACAAGATAATCTTAGGTGCGGATAAGTTAACTAATTTGCTAAAAATTGGTCCTGAAGCTAAAGCTTTCTTAATGTCTTCGAATGCTTGTCTTTGTTCTGGAGTTGGGACAAAAGTTTTACCTATTCTAGTAGAAGTAAGTGAAGTTAGAATATGTGTAGGAGCCATAATATCAAATCTTAAATGTTTATGCATACTTTGTAGTACTCCCATAAAAGATCTCATTATAGTAATATCAGTAGGCATGGGAATATTTAGAAGTTTTTGTACTCGCCTTTGATCTACACAGCAATAATTATGTGAAATGAAGAACCCAAAGAAATTTACCCTACTTTTAAAAAGTTGTGATTTCTTTAAACTAATCTTTCCTTTATGCGTGTGTATTCTCCCCATAACTTTCTTCAAAATCTTAAAATGTATATTCAATGATTCTGATCTAGTTTTAGCTAGTTCAGTTGAGACAATGAAATCATCGTAAATGTGTTGGACTTCTGGGATAGGTGAGTATACCATTTTGGCTAAATCACCATCCATTACAACATTACCATTATTATCATAAACCAATTCCCAGTGTAATATCTTTTCCATAAAGCGTGATAGACTTTCAGGTGAAGTCTTAATGCCGGTTGGTAAGGATGCATGTCTAAAAGCTCCTAAGGGGGTTGCAAACAATGTTAGGTCTCTGCAAGAAGGTTCTAGCGTTATACTATGAAAGGCGTTAGCCATGTCACTACTACTATGCACAAATTTGTCCCTTAGTGACTGAATCAAATTTTCTGCGGTGGGTAGCAGTGCAGGTTCAGATTGCAGACAAGGATTCAATTGTTGAAAATTTACAATTAAACGAGGACAGCTCCCCTGATCCGACTTTGGAATCAGATAAGCTGGGCTTGCATAGTTGTTATAGGAATCCCCATCCAGATTAGCTCTTTCAATGGTGCCGTTCTTTAACAAAAACTCTAAGATAGATTGCATTTGCATTTTCTCTATGGGTGATAAATAATATAATTTCTTATGCTGGGGTAAAGTTTGACCAGGTTTTAGCCTAATTGTATAATTGCCTAGATATTTACTCATGTTACCTCTATCAGTAGAATGTGTAGATATGATATCAGGGTAAGATTTTAGGAATATGTCTTCTATATAATGTCTTACCTCTGGTGGATAGTCTGACAGCACCACAAGATCCTCTGGTTTAACAAACTGATCCTTAGGCACACTGTAGCCAGTAGGTTCTGTTACGTAGTCCATGAGGTTATCAGATTCAGCTATATGTTTTAAGCCAAGTTCAATAACGTCATCACTATTTTCAAAAAGTTTATTCTTTTCAGGGTCTGGTGTAGTTAGAATTTCATCAATATTAGATCGGTAATCAGATAAGGCTACTCCTGGTACTGGAGTGTCATTGTTTATAGCTGTAGGATTCGGTATATATCCATCAGCTAAAGGGAAAGATCGTTCTACCAGATTGATGGCGCTGTATTTTGGTAGCTATAAGAGTTGGACTGCATTGTTTGTGGTGTCTAGTGAGATCTGATTGATGGCTGGAGCCGTAGCTTTCTCTGCGTGCTGTTCCAGGGCCTGTACAATCTCATCTAGCTCAGTTGTCACAGATACATTGTGTAGGAATGATTGTGTGAAATCAAAGTCTGTGGTGATTTCCTTGACTACAAATTGGTTGCTGGGTTCCAAGTATCCGGTGATAACAGTGTTAGTGATTGCATGTTCAGTGACATTTGTTATCATTGCTCTTCCACTAAGTTGTCCTCGGTTGTTGACAGTCAGTTGCGTTTGGCCAGGTTGAATTTTGATTCCTCCATTTCTATCATTAGCAATGTGGTCATCGCTGAGAATGACTTTTGTTCCAGGCGCTAAGTTGAAGAAATGGTTGATGTTCATTTCTATAGTCTGAGTTTCATTAGGCTCAATTTTGTCTATTGTCCCTGTGCAGAGTTGTAACTCATAATCAGAACAGAACAGGCTATCTAGTACTCTCCCAGGATGGAACATAGAGTATAGATATGGTGCTGGCGGGTGATTATCCGCAACAAAAGTCAACCCTAATTGGAGATCTCTAATGCCGTTCATTCCAATGATCATAGGTGTGACATTCTTGTGTTCCTCAGGTACAATCATAAATGGTACTGGTCTATAGATGCCTGAGAATTGTGTGAGACGAATCATGAGAGTTATCTCTCCAGCTACTGGGATTTTGTGTCCAGAATAGCTGACAAGAACCATGTCACTCTTTTCCAGATGGTTCTTAACCTCATTTTGTTGTACTCCAAATAACATACCAAAATAGCTGGTTGACATGATATTTCTGTCTGCTGCTGAGTCAAACAAAGCTGTCATGTATACATCGTAGTTTCCATTTGACATACAGCCGGAACAGTTCAGGTACATTTTCCTATTTTCATCCATGATAGCTGCAGAACTATCTACCGCTAAAATCTTGGGGTCGTTTGGATCCATTCGAACGGTGATAGCGTTAACTCTACCTGTTCTGCCACGCTCCTTGGATTGTCCATTGGCTTTGGCCTCAACCCATTCTTCATATGCCTGTCTAAACACACCACCAGGTCTTACTTTACCACTATGGTACAGTTCCATCATTGCTGGTCGTCCAGGGCATAGGTGTTGCGCGTGGTATAGGTCTTTGCCATACTTCTTGTGACAGCTTGGGCAGTATCCGGATGTTAGTGCTGTTTGATATTGTCGTCCTTGGTCATCGCACAGTAGTCTGCATCCATCAGATATTTTGTGGGAATTTTGACCACATGCACCGCAGTAGCGCTTATTGGATGTACCATAGGAGATATGATAATCTTGTTTGGTGTTCTTTTGTGGTTGTCTATCTCTATTATCCCTGTTTTCTCTGTTGTAGGTTTTAGGATAGGCTGGTTTAGCAGTAACTTCTCTAACTGTTGGCCTTTTATAATAGCTTGACGTAGCGGCAACTTTAGCAGGTTGTTTGTCTCTGTTCATTCTTGTATCCCTGTCATGTGAGTAGTTGGTGTTGTTCGTCTTTTTATGAAGCGATAAGTCTCCATTGTAACTGGCTGATACACCATTCTGCTGTAGGTCCAGATCTAGGTCTTCAGTTCTAGGATACATGGAAGCGGTCAACTCATGATATGTAGGGGATCTTCCAAGATCATGTGTGAGATTGTGATGGTTTTCAGATGCTATATTGCGGCTATTTGTTGGTAAGCTACGTTTGAGTGCCTCCACTGCAGTTATGTTGAATACATTCTGTCTTTCCTTCTTGTCTGTATAATGAACAGCGGCTCTGCTGGCAAGATTCTGAATTGTACTGACAAGCTTAGGGAATGACATGGCTTTGGTTCCCTTAAAGGCTATCAGCTTAGCTTGAGCTTCCTGTGGGCTGATGAGTATATCATACTGTAGCAGTAAGCTATTGTAGACACTTTCAATAGATAGTCCAAGATTGAAACTCTGCTGGATAGTAGTATATGCTTCGCCAGTTGTGGTTCTAAGCATAAAGGTTTCAAATTCTGATCTTGAGAGGTTACATAACTCCTGAGCAGTGTTCATCTCTGATAGGTAATCAGTAATGTAGGGTGGTTTGCCGTCTCCTTTGAAGCAATGCTTGAGAGGGAAGGTTCCATTGGCTAACTTAAGCTTTTGATCGTTGCTTAGGGTGCTCTTACTTGCATAGCTGCTTGGTGGTTTAATTCCAGTTTGGTTGGTGAAATTACTGAAGTGTCGTTGAGTGCGTTTGTCATTCTCCACTTGTACAATACGCTGGGCTTCTAACTCAACTTCACGTCTTTGTTCCTCTTTGTATTCCCTCATACTCTGTGTGTAGTTGGTACAGAAGTTCCTCATCATTTCTGAGTCCACACGTAGGTTGGGGTTACAAAGTCTTATTGTATCCAGGAATTGTGGGAACAGGAAATTTCCCAGAGGATCTGCTAGTGTTGCTCTAACATATCGATCTCTGATCAGTGCGTCTGGTGAGTCCTCTCGCATGGGTATGGATCTTACAGATTCCCTGTCTGGTTCTGGCGTCTTGGTTCTCTCACCATTCTGTTCTGGTTCCTCCTGGTTGGGCATTGGTTCCTCTCTTCGTGTATCATCTCCCGCAGAAGCTGCATCAGCTGACGGAGTTCTTCTTCCAGGCGTCGTCGAGCGTCCTCGACGTGGAGTGTTCGCCTTTTCAGCGTTGTCATCTTTCTTACTTTTATTAAATAATGGCATTACAGCTAGCTTAAAGCTTTTAAACTTTCTATGAGTTCTTTAAAGAAGCTTATGGGATGTTGTACTATTTTAGGATTTAAATAGCAGAGGTACAAGAAGAGACCGACTAATGCGCTTAACGTTAAAACAATCAAGAATTGTTTACAATAACAAATTTTTCTTTTAAAATTGTTAAATATAGATGAGTATGTATTGTCTACTTCACCTACAGTTGTTTCTATGTCGTGAATGCTTGCGTGTGAGCTTGGAATCTTATTCTGGAGTGTGCGCTAATGCACTCTTATCCTTAATTAAGCTCAACTGTAGAAACACTTTTACTTAGATTTATTCTATGTTTGCTTACAAAGCTAATGTGGGTTAGTTAGCTATACAAATTAGCTATAAAGTTAGATAGAATGTTAGAGTTTGCAGCGAAGTTAATTTGGGTATGCTAATATACTATCACAAATTAACTGTTATTTGCTTAGGCGTCGACTTTTCCTAGCAAATGTTATTGTTGAGAAAAAACAGCAATTTATAATCCTTGTTGAATTCTTACTTCACTCTAAGGATATGTAGCTTACAATCTGCTTATTCCTGTAAGGCTTTATGAATATAACTTACTAAGGTTCACTTCCAAAGGATCGTCTATATTCTAATAGTATTGCAACTGTTTTGCCTGAATATCAAAGATCTCGCACCCAATACTTATAGTTGTATTAGGGTATGCCTACCAATCCTACTAAGTATTATTCGCGAATTATTACGGGGCTTCACTTGTGATTTCAATCCTTATAACTATATTATTGAGACTCAATTTAGATTGTCCGATATATATGAATATAATCAGTTTGTTTTCAAGGTTATTGTAGACCGGATGTGCTCCACTTAATTAGTGAGAACACAATATTCTATGTGTCTTACTGAAGTGTGATATCCTACGCAAGGTGATCAATCTATACGCTGGAAGTTGTCA
Organism: Acartia tonsa; assembly: GCF_053477335.1. Classification (NCBI taxonomy): domain Eukaryota; kingdom Metazoa; phylum Arthropoda; class Copepoda; order Calanoida; family Acartiidae; genus Acartia; species Acartia tonsa. Next base: position 10,429,395 of record NC_137266.1, on the reverse strand, counting down.
ATCAAACTCTTTAAAGTAGACTACAAGGTTGGTGTTATTGCTTGGTCAAATATTATTGAAAATCAAATTAGCTGAATTAGTGCACTTTTTTTTTTCTAAAAAGGTAACAATTTTAGATTATAACGATTATGAACTATATGTACACACTTTATTTTACTTGGTTATAGATTTTATACTAATAATTCTAAGTAAAATTAAATTTTCTCAATGGTATAAAAGAAAATATTCTTTCTTTGTTTTAATCCGGATGTTTTATAAAGACAGTAGAGTACTTCCAATATTACTTGCTACTTCTTTTAGAGACGTCCCAAGACTCCCAAGATAGGCTGCTGCAACCTTTTGCTGCGTTTGGTTACTAGAACTTTGTCTCTTATAAGTGTGCTTTTAAATTACATATAGGGCTTAGGTTGTTGACTATACTTTTAAATCACTAATATTCACTATCACTAATGATTGATGGTTTATAACTCTTCTCAAGTTGTCTGTTGAATTCTGGCGGCACATGAAATAGAAATTTTAGCATTAGCAAAGCAAGTAAAAATTTAGTTTTCATGTCCTACTTATTGTTGAGTGAACTGTTTATTGTATTTATGTTTATGTTTGTAATGAACATACAAACAAAAGAAAATTTTCTAAGTTAAGATTGAGTTAAAAACTTTCTAAGTCAAAATAAAATAGAATCACTCTAAGTCCAAAGTTGGAAAATTTTGACTAAGTCCAAAAAGTTTCTAATGAAATTATTCTAAGTACAAAATCAATAAATTTTGGCTTAGAAAAAAAATCAAAAATTATCTTAAGTACAAAAAGTTAGCAAATTTTGACTAAGTCAAAAAAAATTTTCTTATTGAAATTATACTAAGTACAAAATTAGTGAATTTTGACTAAGTCCAAAATCTTTCAATGAAATCATGCTAAGTACAAAAATAGTGGAATTTTCTTGAGACAAAAGAAATAGAATTACTCTAAGTCCAGACGTGGAATATTTTGTCCGAGATGAAATTTCCTAACAGTTCATTCACAACGCTACTTTAGAGATTGCCTATAAGCCAAAAGAAATAGAATCACTCTAAGTCCACTATTGGAATATTTTGACTAAATGCAAATCTCGCTAAGTTAAGGATTTTAAAATTATAAAGTATTAGAGTGTTAGAATTATACTTCACCAAAAGAAATAGAATCTCTCTAAGTCCATGATTGGAATATTTTGGCTAAGACAAAAACACTCTAAGACAAAATTTTCTTTTAAGTGTGAAAAATGAAATTTGTTAATCTAGTTGGAAAAATCGTAATTATTACAAGTTCGAATTTTGGTAAATTTCCAACCAAGTTCCCAATTTCATAAAAATTACTATAAGTCCAGAAATTCGAGATTCTCTCTGTAACAAAAGAAATAGAAACGGTGCTAAGTCCAAAAGTGGAATATTTTGCTCAGAGTCTCAGGAAGTCTCTGGAGTTATTTCTCTGATTGCATACAGCAATTTGTTTACACTTATATCATTCCAACCGATCGATGTTGAGAATATCTTTGAGACTTTGAAATATTTTGTTTAACTCAAAATTTTTGGAGGCTATGGTTATTTTGATACATCCGCGTATAAATCAGAATTGCATTAAGAATATAAGTCCTAGGCATGTATAAGTAAGTGCAAATCTCAGAAAATCGGTTCTAACGGCACCAAAGTATTAGTACGGTTTAACTTGAGTATAAATGCTACAAGTTTGTAATAATCTTTTGGCCCTTTACTACGACTCAAGAGTACTAACTGCTTTCGGCATATTGTTTCAGAAACATGGCTCCAAAGACAATATGTATCCCAACTAACAGCGTTTCCCGTGTTCTATAGGATTTGCTCCTAAGTTTTCATTTAATAAGGCAGTTCAAAATGGTCCTTTACAAATAGTATTTTGATAGCTTATAAATGAAAAGTTACTCCATGCTTGATTCTTAATAGGTTCTGGTTTAAGTATCAAAGCTTCAAGTATTTCAACACTTAGAGAATTTTCGAATAAGTAAAAATCATACTAAGTCCGAAGATTTATATATATACTCCGCCACCTAGCACAACTCCTAAATTTCAAAATTCTGACTAAGTCCAGAAATCAAAATTTTGCACATAGCTCAATCATAGATTATTCCAACCCAAGTGTTTTACTAAAGAGAGGCGGACATGGAGGTGCCGGTGTGCTGGTATTCTCTAGGGCCTCTAGAGTGTCAACCAGTGCGAGTGTCCTTATAGGGCGGCGACCAATGGCCACAAATATGCTAGCATTCTCTAGGGCCTCTAGAGTGTCAGCTAGTGCAACTGCTCGTACACGAGGCTCTCAATTGCATTTGTGTCGTGCCTTTCAGTCCCTATCTCTTCAAACGCCTCATAGTCCTAACCTTGCTCTCAAATAGTATCACAGGTTTTGGTAAATCCGATTTTGCCATAGCTACAATTATTCGATTTTGGTAAAAATACCTGCCTTAGGCGGTTCGGGTACGGTAAGGAAAAAAAAGAAAAAAAAAAATTTATGAAGTAAAATTTTTCTAAGATACAACCGGTAAGTTGCACCATTGTGTGTGCGAATGGGGCGTTTGTCCATATTTAGGTATGGAGACCGCTCTTCTATGAGTACTACTAAAACCTAATTTTAATGCAATACACATAGACATTCTCATCGTCGGTTCGCTTATTTAGAATGCTTAACCCTCTATTCCCACAAGTATAATACGAATTTGGTTGAGCTGGTGGAAGCTCAACAAAAGACCCACGCGAAGTATTATGTTGCTTTAACCTAAGAATAAATGGTTGGTTTTGATATTCGATCAGAATCATATAAGTAAATTAAGTATTAAGGAAGGAAAATGTTTTTATAAAGTGTATTTATATCACAAGTGCATAAGTTAAGTATGGAAATATTTACAGGATAAGTGTTAAAATTATAAGTAGAGTAGGACAGAAATGTGCCCTAAGTCCCAAGCAGTGAATTGTGCTAAGTGTTAGAGTTCTAACATAAGGCCTGAGCTCAATTCATGCTAAGTACTAAGGGGCCTAAATTTAAACTACAATGCATGCCAAACAACTAAGTCATTACCTTTTAAAGCCAGAAAGAGAAGTTGATGGTAGGAGAGTTAGTAAATAACTGAATAAATTCAAGAGGTACATGCTATAACATTAGCTCTGGACCAGGATTTTAGTGTTTGTCTGTGCAATTAAATATCTGTGTGTTAATATGTGACGTAAATCAGGCATGGTTGTAGGCATACATATATGTACTGGTTGTTTATATGATTACATTAACTATAAACATAATATCTTTAATAAACATATACTATTAGCAAATCACATACAGATTACCATGAATAGGCTTTCGTTACCCATATATGGTGTCATATAGGTAGAGACAGGCCTATGAATGCATAAATTGATACAAATAATGCCTTGGGCCTAGCTAAAGTAATTGTGTCTTGCCCCTGAGTGCTACTAGTTAATTGCAGGGCACGTGTCAATCAAAGGTTCATAATATGATCTATATAGTGTTGATTTTATATCAAGCATAGATAGATAGTTGTGGATGCGAAGCATTTCTGTAAAAGTCTCATATGTACGTTCAAAGAATTTGAAAATTGAGGATCGCATCTCCAAGGTTATATTGAAATAAAGCTTGTTTGTACAACCCAATCAAAATCTAATATTAATTATTAGGAATAAAAACAAAATGTAGGAACCAGTAGAATTTACCTCCAAATGTCCCCTCTCTGATTATTCATCATCATCGCCATTTATCTCTTCTTTTCAGAGCATAGGCCACGCACAATGGTTTTCCATTTTTCTTTGAATTGGGCCTCAGTAGCGGCATCATTGAAAGATGATAGATTCTTCTCTTTCAGTTCATCCAGGAATTCCCTCCTCCAGGTTGTTTTTGGTCTACCTGGTTTTCTCTTTCCCGTGAAGGGGTTCCAAGTCAATGCTTGATTGGTAAAATCATCATGCCCTTTCCTTAGAGTGTGCCCCAACCATCTCCATTTTCTCCGTTTTATTGTAAAAAAAAATTAGGTTTCTCCCTGATTATTACTGTTCTTTATTATCTAAACCATAGTTACTTAGATACTTTTGGCTAAATTCTAGTTGAGTTTTTTTCTTCATTTTATTACTGTTCTTTATTATCTAAACCATAGTTGCTGAGCTACTTTTGGCTAAATTCTAGTTGAGTTTTTTTCTTCATTTTATTACTGTTCTTTATTATCTAAAACATAGTTGCTGAGCTACTTTTGGCTAAATTCTAGTTGAGTTTTTTTTCTTCATTTTATTAACACTCATTTTATATACAGAAACCAAATAATTTAGTTCAGTGAAAAATGATCTAACTGCGAATGAAAGATTAGCTTTCAGAAGGTAGAAAATATCTAAGAACAATTTCTACTATCTATCTTAGTACCAATAGTACTTTTGTCCATGTTTTTCACACAAATTCTCTATAAAAACTTTCTCGTATTTATTCGAAGCCAGTGGATTAGAACCGGTTTTCATCAATACGAAAAAAAACATTGTCTAGCATTTAAATAATTTTTTTTAGCCTTTTGTACATTTTATATCCGCGGAAAGCTGTTTATAATATAATACAACCGCCTAAAGAGTATCAACTCTTACAAATTTAAAAATTAGCTGGAAGTCTAAACCTGACCCAAAAAAGGCAATCCCTCATTTTGACAAAAAAAATTTCTAGGCATCCAAACTGGTTTAAGATTTAGGCTTAGTCGCGGCTGCCGAGCCCTGAGCTTGATCTTTAAATGTGTAGCCGTTGCCGTGGCCGTAGTCGTGGCCGTAGTCGTAGCCGTAGCCGTAACCGTAGCCGTAACCGTCGCCACTGCCAGTGCTGCAAATAAAACATGGATTTTTAAATGTTTGAAGTTTTACGTATTATTATTATTATTATCATATTTTTACTGAAAATTCAAAAAGTGGTTGTAATTTAAGGATCGCATAAAGCCGTGGCCAATTTGATTTAAAGATTAGGTTAGTGGCTGTACCTCTGGCCACGGCTACGGCAACGGCTACATATTTAAAGAATCAGCTCTGCTATTTTTTTTGCATTGCATAATTTGATATAACTTTGTAAGAACACTGTAACCAGGAACTATAAACCTGACCCCATATATCAAGTTCAAGCCCTTCATTTAGGTAATACCAGGGATTTAAAGGGATAAGATAATGGCTGATGAATTGATGTATCTCCTCAATTAGAATACATAAATAACCCTTCTGTATATTAATATTAGTGGTTGAATCGTTTGGGCAAAGCTGGTCAATGAACCAACCAATCAAAATTTGATAATAGTCCTCATATTGTAAGGCCAACAACTAGAAGGTATTTATCGTTATTTTAAAACTTTGGGTACTGTAGTTTTAAACAGCCCAATGTCCCCTCCCTCCCTGGGTAATATATAATATGTAAATTCTGGTCAGTTGAATTTGAATTGCCGAATGTGTACACAGTTTCTTCGGTGTTTCCTCATCCTATCTCAATATTTACTACTAGCTAAAAAACTTTAAACATCCAAAAAAACTGAATTTGAATGTATAAACGATTTATACATTATACATTCAAAATTTAAATTTTTCAATTTTTGATTTTTTTTGGAAGTTTGAAGCTTTTTTAGCTAATAGTAAATATTGAGTTATAATGAGGAAACACCGAAGAAACTGTGTACATATTCGGCAATTCAAATTCAACTGACCTAAATTCTACATATGTATGAATTAAAGTATAGAGTTATAGACTTTTTTTTGATGATCGTATAAATAAAAAAAAATCAATTATTAATCAATAATAGTTTTTTTTCTCGGCTAAATGGATCCAAAATTATCTTACCTAATTAAAAGCCAATGGCTATTGTCTCAACCATGACACTTTGGTTGAGTTTGACTTCCGAATTAGCGGGAAGTTCTCGAGATCCGTTGGCGAACATACAAACCCCCAATACCAGGAACCATCAAGTTTCAACAGCAGGTTTGAATATAGATTTATTGATGAAATTATTTCAAAGTCCTGAAATTACAAAATCAATTAGTTCATAATTCCAGTTATTTATAACCACGTAATCTTAATTGCTTTTTAAAAATCATTTTTCTCTACGGTTAAGAATCTTTGGAAACTTTGGCTTTAAAGGAAAATTATTTGGTTTAATAAATCATTGTTAAATGCAAAAATAAAGGCACATAAAAAAATACTAAAACATATATTAATCATTATTAAGTTTCATGTTTAGCTGGCTAAAGCCTTTTTAAAACTACATATAATCGTCCTATACACCATTCTTCTTAATAAAATTAACAAATTCTACCTGAAGTTCTTATGGTTTCAAATCCCTGGTATACTAGGGTCGTTCACGCACTATGAGACCAATGATAGGCCCAATTTTGTTCTCCGAAATCTTCACACACTCATATCTCATTCAAAAGTAAGAAACGTGGGCGCATCAACATATAAACAATCCATGCCGCGTCACTTTATGAAAGGAAAGTCAAAAAAGACGACATTTGCGCTTAATTCTAGGATAATGATAAGGAATTAATTTCGAACTTGATAAACACAAAGCTTCCTCGAAAAGAGGTTAAGACAGCTATTTTTTATTACCCACCCCTCCCCCATTGAATACATGTGGCATTTTTTCTTATTAATGTATTAATTTTATAATCATAATTTTAGTTCTGAAAAATTGCTCTAAATTATCTCTAATGTATAGTTGAAACTCTTACACACATAAGATCAGACCAGCATTTGAACCCTTTGTTTTTTTTCTTCTTCTTTGGTTTTGCATAATAAAACAGATAGGGTACTATACAGGGAGGGTGGGGACATTGGCCTGTTTATTATCGCTAGTCCCCAAAGTTTTATAATAAAGTATCCTCATTCATTTGATTTACAACTTTGGGGACTTTGGTAAATTTTCTTGGTTGATTTATTAAGTTGAGTGTTGAACTACTAATTTTAATCTACAAAATGGGTAATATTGGGGATATTCATTAATTAATCGGCCATTGTCTTATCCCTTTATATCCCTGGGAAATAAAGGCTCTATTTTTTTGTTTGTTTTTGGTTAAGAGGTTTTAAATAAACAAGGATTAAATTATCCATAGGTTTTTAAGAAAAAAGTAACAGGGTCTGTTTCTGCATGTCTGTCCCGAAGTATCTCGCTAACTGCTGTCCAATATGGCTTTCCTTTACAGAGTAGCTTCTCATGAAAAGATTTAAAACTTCATTTTTAAAAATAAATTTGTGAATATTTCCTTAAAAAAAAAACATAAACAGTCGAACAAAAAATAGACTTACACAAACATAGAAAATTGTTAAGTATTTTCGATTGTAAAAAAGGCAGGTAGAACGTTTGTCAATAAACAAGAGTATCAAAAAGACAATAAAGGAAGTATCTACACTGCACTGTAATGGTTAAAAAGGCAAGATAACATTAAAGGAAGATACATAGGGAGGACACGAGCTATATGTAACTATGCCCAACCCTTGGGGACACTGTCTCGACTCTGTATTGGGTCTTCAAGATCAGCTTATAGCTTCAACAATAAAACACAGCCTGGTACTGGCAAAAGAACAAAAAGCAAATTCCAAACTAGATTATTATTTGAGCAAATGGCCTTTTGAATACAAATCTAAAAAATAAACCAACAAACAAAAAATGGACATACAGACAAAAAATGTAAATTGTAAAGCATCTATGCCAGTAAAAAGGCAAGTAAACAGCCTACGGGTATATCTTCAGATAACAAGCATAGTATTGGAAATAGTTGACATAAAAACCTGCAAATTTATTTTCATCAATTGCAAATGCCAAAGGAATTTATGGAATTGTATAATCTAGTAAAATACAAATATAATATTTGATTCAAGTTTTTTTAGTCCCAATGGATGCACTAACCCTGCGGGGCAACCCAGTACCCAATTTAACCTACCTTAACCTGAAATAAAGTAATAAAAAGCATACGAAATACAATACCCCCCCCCCCCTTATTTTCAATTATTTAAAAATTATTAGTGCTCAACAGGGTACTTATCGGGAAAGCACCAGCAGTTTTTTTGTTTTGCTGGCATGTAATGACACCAGTCAAGCATGGTATTAGAAATAGGATTCAACTTGTTTATTAGATCTATATCTTCATAGGACAAACTATTTGGAGAAATAATGTATGGACTTATTGTTGGACTTTATCATTTATGACAACTTTGAGGCATTAAAGAATTATGGTTATCACTGGCAAATCATCAAGTTACAGTCGAAAACCTTTGATTGATTATGTAATACTGTTCTAAAAATTATATTATTATTATATTGCTTTTTTTTTGGGGGGGGGGGAGGGATGAGACTTTAAAAGATGCATACGCTACCCCAGAATTTGTTTAAGGGGGAGGGGGGGTTCAACACACCTATACCCCTCCCTTGGACGTCCATGTTATAGAATTTATTTTTATTTTAACTTCTTATTTATCTACTTTGCCTAATAATGTAGAACAAAATACCCAACTTGGAATGAGATAGGAAATATGATACAAAAAAAGAAATAAGATAATAATATGCTATCCATTTTAATTTACCAAAAAAGGAACTTTGTTCACTGTTATTTGGGTGATGATTATTCTATCTTTTATTGTTCTTTCTTTGTAAAGTTCTAATATAAGTTTTAAAATTGTTGTCTCTGTTCTAAAAGAGAACTGTATATTATAAAGAAGAAGAAAAGCAAATATCCAATATTATTGAAACTAGGTCTGTGCTGCTTTTCTGTATAGAGTTATTTGTAGAGTGTGTTTATTATTTTTACCTACAAAGTGTAGTTTTTTTTGTAATGTAATCATATAATAATCTTAAGTTTAAGAAAAAAATAAGTCTCTAAATTAAAAATTGAAATAACAGGAGCTGTTTAAAGCTCCTGGAGACCTTAAAGATCAGAACCATAGGACATTTATATTTTATATCATTTTTTAGACTATCACTTTATGAACTTTTAATGCATTATTAAGGTCTTAAAAAGTCAAACATTTTTCCATACCTGGATGACCCAGTAAGAAGGAATGTTTCCAATTTCCCAAACGTCTGTTGTTTTTTGTTAGGTAAGCTTAATATATTCCACAAGATGGTTTGGGTCTATTTTCCTAAAAAACATGTGATGTAAATGTACTAGAAAGTAGAGGGAATCTGCTGGAATCCTAACATAATAACCTGTCTGCTGAAACTCTACAAATAATGTGTCTGCTAATTCTAAACACCAGATCTTTCCGTCGCAGTGCGACACTCTTTTATCCCACTTTTTAAGAAAGAATTAGTTAGATGGTTAGAAATTCTATAAACTTTAGATTCTCTAAATTGTTTTTTTTCTTCATTTTTATCTTCCTCTGTATGGATAACTAGTTGTTATACAGTCTTTAAGTTTTAGCTTCTCTAACTTTTATTTTTTCACTTTCTAGCTTCTCTTTTAGGAAGAATTAGTTAGGTTAGTTCTATTTACTTTAGCTTTTCTCGCTTATACTTTCGTTCATTTATAAGGAATTTTTCGAAAATTTGATTTCTTACAAAAAACATTTTGATCATCTTTGAGGTTCAATTCAATTTAGATTGCTTGGGGATTCAAACTTTAACCTTTTTTTACCTTTTTTTCATTTTTTTTTATTTTATCTTCGCTCTGTTGTATCTTTTCAATCTTGTTTTCTGCCTTTATTTTTTGGAAGAAAATATCTACAAAGTGTAAACGATCGATTTTGTTTAACATAATAATCTACTCAGAGGTAGAGCAGTTGAATTAATATACATTTCTTTCTTCCACATAAAAAAAACATTGATAAAAAATGAATTGTAAAAATATGGGGGGGGGGGGGGGAGGTGGAGGCGGGGCCTATATTAGTATCAGGGATCTAAGGGGATAAAACAATGGCTGATAAATTTATGTACATCCCCCAATGATGATACACACAATTACCCCTTCTGTAGATTACAATTAGTAGTTGAAATAATTGAACACTCAACTAAATGAATGAATTAATCAAAATTTACTATAGTCCCCAAAGTTGCTAAGCCAACAAATAAATAAACATTATTTTATTATAAAACTTTGGGGACTAGTGTAATTAACAGCTCATTGTCCCCTCTCTCTCTGATCACTACTCATTTAGTAGTTGAAAGTTCTTAGATATATTAATATGTTGCTTCGCTTCTTATGGACAAAGTAATTCCTAGTACATTGTAAATATTTCCTAATTGGTTTATTTATTTATAATGTATGTTATTTGGAGAAACTTCAAGAAATTAAATAAACCATAAATACTTGGATTTATTACCCATGACAATTATATAATCAGGAAAAAAGGATAGGTTAATAGGAAAGGAAATTTAAACAGGATAAATAATGTTGGCACTAGCATAGCAAACCTTTATTCAGATCGTCATGTGGGCTGGAATTGGGTCTCACTCAATATTAAAGTAAAATAATAGAGAGAGCACGAGCTATATGTACCTTTGCCTATATGACGGAGACCCTGTCCCGATTTTGTATTAGGTCTTTGAAATCAGCTAATAACGTCGGAAATATAAACACTGCCGAGTCCCTACAAAAGAATAAACTGCATTTTGCTAGGTCTCAACCACTTGGGCCAGGTAGTTGTCTGGATTATACATCTACTCTATAGATACTTGTAATATGAAAACTCTCATTTCTTGATAAAATTTTTGAGGCGTTTTATTCATTTATCTATTTCTTATTTTTATATACATCCTTGAAAATTATATAACTAAAAATGCCTTTGTCAATAAGATGTAATAAAACATCAACCATCTGCTATTTAAGAAGCGTAGCTTTTTATATTCACTTTGTTCGTATGTCTAATAGCAAAGGAATATATTAGTTAGGGGCATTTATTTTAAAGAAAATATTAGGTTCTCGCATAAAAATTTGTTGAAGACAACTAAATAAGTCAATTTTTGTTTTACAAAGAAAGAAAAATAATTGTAGGAGTGTTCTTTTTAAATTACCCTCCTTCAAAATAGTTATAAACCTTTCCTTGACCGTACCTAAGAATTTACACTGTAAAGGAGAACCATACAGGTCGAGCGGTAAGTGAGAACCTTTGCTACAAACAGACATATACAATTTAGAGTGGGTCGATTTTGGACATTTTTTTTCTGAGGCCAGAGCGGGGATCTGCACTCAATTTATATAGATATAATACACCTCTGGATGATTTAAAATTTATTCTAAGTCTTAAAACCGCTGACGACCAGACATTCAATTGTAAAGCTATTTGTAAATGGGAGTCAAAAATTTATTGAATCAGAACTATGGCTTCATGGTGCTCCCTGGAAAGGCCTTGAGGAGCTGAGTCAGGAACTTTTGTCCGTTTCAAAAAATCTCGTTCCTAGCCTGAGAAAATCTAAAAAAACTCTACAAATTGGACAATTCTCAATAAACCTTAAAAAATTGTGGTTTTTTAGTGATTTCTAAGGCTAGGAACGAGATATTTTGAAAGGGACAAAAGTTCCTGATTCAGCTCCTCAAGGCCTTTCCAGGGAGCACCATGAAGGCATAGTTCTGATTCAAAAAAAATTTGAATGTCGTCTTTGCACACTAATAAGTAACGAATTATATTTTTAAGTGGTCGTGTTCTAAAATTCAATTTTTTAAAATTCTTTTTCGGTCAGAAATGTTTTTAAGGTTAATTTTATCTGTTGCATATCCCCGCTTTGTCTAATTCCGATATGAACCCGCCCTAATATACATACAGACAGACTTGTTTCAAAATTACGCATGTACAGGATTATGTTGTTTTAGAACATACTTACATTTTTAGGATTTGATTATAGAGATGCTTTGCATATCTGGTCGACGTCGTGCTAGAAATCATTGTTCCAAAAATAAGATGAATAGGATAATTATATCATAACAAATTTGTTAAAAAGTTTAAAATCAGCATGTTTAAAATGGACGGACAGAATGTCTGGTACGCATCATCCAAAGTTTGAAATCGATAGAACAATTCTAACATACATATATTACCTAAACGAGCTGACCGTGACGTAAGGATGGACGTACAGACCATAATTTTCGAGTTTTCTCGCTTTAAGAAAAGTATAATTTACTTGTATGAAGAGATGCTACGCTTCTGTATTTTGTCATTTTTTTCTAGTAAGGAATTTTTATTACTCTTCTAATTGATATTTCATTTACCTTTTTCAACATTTCATCTATTCTTAAATTCTATTGAAACATATAAAAAGTAATAAAATATAGGGCTCGACAGTCGCAGCAGCTTTTACCTGCCATTTGTTTGCAATGTCCAAAATTGAAAAATATTTTAAACCCCAACAAACTACCCGTTTAATTGAATTATTTGGGTAGAATTTGAGCCACAGGCTGCAGCTAAAAAAAAATTAGTTACCGCCTATTTAAACTAGTGACGGCCGAAGCTGCAATAGCCAATCTGCAGCGGACAATCCACCGCGGCAGACGAGCCGCCCTTAAACAACCAGCATGAATTAATTGCATCTTCAAATAGATAAACCCATATTGCTAATTGGGATTATAAAACAATTAAATCTGACTAAATTTAAAATAGGCCAATAGTAGTTTTGGATACAAAAGTACCAGAATGTTTGTCTGTCTATGTGTAGTGAAGGATCTCACTCAGCACTGAACCAATATGGTTCACTATTTAGAATGTAGCTTCTCATAGGTCCGGGGAAGGTTTATAACTTTTACTTTTTAAACATAACCAAAAATTGGCAGTTTCCAAAAGTTTATTTAATTCGATCATTTTTTTAGTGTTAATGCCAGAAAAATAAATCCAAAAGGATGCTGTGAGTATTGGTGCAAAAATATGACGTAACAAAAAAATTGGCCAATGAGAGGCCACTATAAATTTTACCATTGGCCAATAACGGCCTCTCATTGGCTAATTTTTTTTGTTACGTCATATTTTTTGCACCAATACTCACAGCATCCTTTTGGATTTATTTTTCTGGCATTAACACTAAAAAAATGATCGAATTAAATAAACTCACAGCATCATCCAAAAGTGATAAATTACATAGAAGCTATGCTCTAAATCATATAAAACGATCTAAAGTTTTAGATAATAAATTTGCCACGGTTCCAAAATAGTTTAAAAACTAATGCATTCTGGATAGGTGTGCGATCACTTACGTACTATTACCCCAAAAGAATCGTAGCTACTTGGGGAGGCGATGAGTTCGCGTAACATCGCGTCATAACTAAAGGCGTCATACAGCTTCTATATCATATTTGCGACATTGACACACACATAGTAAGGGAAATGCCTTGGCCCAAAACAGGCACAACTAATTTCATTGCACAGTTAAGACTCCAGACAAAGCTCGTGTAATCAAAGAGTTTTGACAGAAAAGGAGAGATATGGCTCCCCTTAGTTATCCTTGGTTGTTGCACCTGACGTTAAAGTGTCAAGACAGCAGTTACGCCCGAATTAGGTAATTGAAATGATAGGGTAATCACTTGCGCATATTTTTTATATTACCAAATCAACAAATTAATAAAACTGCACAAACTTGTTATTTTCCCTTTGCATAACTCTTATAATTGATATATGATTACTTGGATGTTACACCAGATTTTTATTTACTTAATAAAGTGTTATTCGCAGATGGCTGAAAAAAAGATAATCCCCATCCATCCCCATTTACCTTATGATCTCCCCTCCCCTCCTACTGGTTGAACGAAATGACCCATAAATGAGGTCCATATTAGCAATCTTAACTGACGACAAATTTTCCCTGTCAACATATCCACGAATTCTATATCCATTACTCTTACTATTAAATTCTATCGAGTCTTCGCACGAATATGCGGAATTTAATGCCCACCTTTTGGATGACCCAATTTTACACTAATGAGTTTAGAAACTATTAGTTATGAATAGATGTATTCCAATTTTAGATAAAATATAATAAGTTTAAAATGCATGCTTTCAAAATTCTTTATCTTTAGTGTTGCAACTGTTAGCTATAATACAAAGTAGTTATTTTTAAGCTTTTTTCTTAGGTCGTGGGATACCCCAAAAACAAAAAATCCCCCTCAATTTTTTAGGGAGTTAATCTAAAATGTGGTGGTTGCAGCACCAGAGGTACTTATTTTTTTTTAATTACCTCTTGAGGCACAGCCCCTAGGGGCTAGGGGCGAAGATGCTAGTCTTTTTATATAAAGTAGTATAGTATTATGTCTGATGCTTAAGATGTCCCTTACCACTGAACCGATTTGTTTCTTAATTTTAGAGAAGCTTCATATCCAGGGTTGGTTTTAGTAAATTTTATTTTGCGATATAAGTCTTAGGATGATTTTAGGCTATTTTCCTGCTCTTTTCTACCCTTTTCTAAATATAACTTTACTAGAAACTGAGGGCGTTGCCGCTAGTAAAGAATAAAAAGTTAAATATGAAAACATTATATACCAGATGCAAATTGTCTCTGTGTGTACCAAAAGATCTCAATAACCGTTTGGTAACTAGTTATTCTATTGTATGAAATAGTAAGGTTTTGGTTTGTCCATTTTGTGGTGTAGTTTATCACTGCACATATTAAGTTCCTAATTTAGGGAAGATATTCTATTGTTGACTATTTAATTTCTGAATTCTTTTGATGGTTTTCTGCTATTTTACTGTCCTCCCTCTCCTAGAAACCATAGGGGCGCAGTCATTATTATAAAATAGAACAAGCTGTTACACTTAACCTTAGATACATCATAAACTAACTTGGTGTCTAACACATATTTGCCAATGTGTTGCCCCAAATTGCCAATTTATTGCCAAATTTCTTAACATATGTTGTCCTTAGCAAATTATATATTAACCAAGATAGAGATATTCCGAAATTGCAGAGAAAACAAAAAAATACAAACATCAACGCTTTTAGTAGTGATGAAGCAAATAGCAATGCATGTAAAATAATGTCTAACTGGCATAGGAATCCCCTTTCAAATAAATCCCACTTTATTACAGGATCTCTTGTGCATGGAGTGCAGAGTCTTTCCTAAATGTAAAAAATATTTTTTAGAAAAAAATAAGGATGATGAAAAAATCGAATCTCTAATATCAGACCGTTGTACAAACGAACATAAACATTATAGAGATATTTTGCTTATCAAAGTGTAGCTTGTAGTCCTAGCTTTCATTATTCCAAAACTTATGTCTTATATAGAGTTGCAACGCTTTTTTTTATTGTTTTCATCATAGAAAGTTTAAAATCGAAAGGACACAAACGTTTAAACGTACAGACCCCCTAATTATAGATAAGCTTCGTTTATAAAATTATCTATGTATTTTTGTATGTTTGCCTTTTGGCTGGCAAAGTTTTTTTTTGGCAGATTTTGAAAGTTGTAAAACTTATTTAGGCCACTTGTGTCATTAAGTGTTTTTGTTATACAGCAAATTAAATACTTTTATCTGTTTTTCAATTTAAAAGTTTTTCTTCAAGCAAAACTTCTCCCTAACGTTTTAAAGATGCTAATTGTTAAAAGTTCTTAACCATAAATCAGATGCTTATCTGTAATAGCATCAGATTTAGATTAGATTTAGTTTAAAAATCAAGATTTTATAGTTAGAATAGTTATTTATTTCATCTTATTATAAACTGCTTTCCGCGGATATAGAATGTACAATTATGAGATTAAAACCAGTTTTTTTAGCCCCGGGGTGCCGAAGGCACCGGCTAAAAAACTGGTTTTAATCTTATGAGTGTACATTTTTATATTCGTAGAAAGCTGGATATAATACGATGCTAGACATAGTTTTTTCGTATGGATGAGAACCGGTTCTTATCCACCGGATTCGAATAAATAAGAGATAATATTTTAAAAATTAAATGTTGAACTGTATACACACTGCACTGTAGCTTTTAGGGTTAACACAATTAAAAATATGGTTTGCCTTTATTTTATGTCTCAAACCAATTAATATAAAACTAATATTAAATGAAATAATTTATTTAATATCTATAATACAAAGTAGAACGATATCTGTCTGTCTGTTTGTACCGAAGGATCTTGCTAACCGCTGAACGGGTTCTCCTTTACAGGGTAGCTTCTTATAGGTCCCGGGAAGGTTTATAACTATTTTTTAAAAGTTTGAAACCCCCCCCCCCAAAGAAAAATTTCTTTTTAAAACTAAAACTAAAATAGTTGGGTTGACTAACCTCCTCCTCCCCCCCCCCCGAAAAAAAATTTCTTTTAAGTCTAAAATACGAAAAAAAAGGTTGATCAAACCTCTTGGTGCCATGCTCCTAGAGACTAGGGGCGAAACCGCTAGTAAAAAATAAAGAAAGAAAATAAATATTTTTTGGGGTAATTTAATAAGTGTTAGATTAGGGACTAGAAACACAGATTTTCCATGGGAGGAATTGGACATTGGGCTGTTTATTACAATAGTCCCCAAAGTATTATGATAATGTTTCATTATTTAACAACGTTGGGAACTTTTATTGAAGTTTGATTTCATTGATTCATTTAGTTGAGTGTCCAAACGTTTCAACTACTAATTGTAATCTACAGAATGGGTAATTTTGTGTATCATCATTGGCGATGTACATCAATTTATTTGCCATTGTATTCTTCCTTTAGATAATTAGGTTTTTATGCTCCAATAATCAGTTCAAGAATATATCTAACCAAAATGAAAAAAAAAATATTTTTGTTTTTATTAAGTAACAACGAAGATGAAGTATTAAATAGAATCCAGGTAGAAGATTCTGCCTGGCAAGCCTGAAGTAAAGTTGGAACTTTTGAAAGACCAAAAATTGATTCTGGCTTTTAGTAAATCACATGATTTCAGTAATTATTCAGAAAAAATATTTAAATTTTTAAAATAAATACCTTTTGCAATTACTTACTTTATCTTCTTTGTTTAGTAATAAAACAAAAAAATTGATATTAAGGATATACAGCAAAATTATAAAGTGACAGTCAATTTACTTGAACTTTATTTTAAATAAATTTTTATTAAAGTCATGTCAAGTACTCTTGACATTTGGAAAATGTCTGAGAATTTTTAATTTTAGAATTTATGCAATTCATAACGAAGTTTAGAAAAAGAAATAGATCATGAAAACATAATTTAAAAAAAAGCATAATAAAAAGATGAACGTACCCATATGTTCATTAATATCTCTAAAACAGAAAAAAATATAAATATTTAAATGGTTATTTGATTTAAAATTTTTGTTCCCACCCCTCTCCCCACCTAAATAAGAATACAGTACCCTTTAAAGCTATGGGTGCAGATATAGTATCATCAAATTATATGTGTATGTATTAATACGGTTGACCTCTTTACTACACTTTCAAACAGAATTTAAGATCTAAGAAATTTATTAAACGAACACATACAGGGAAGTAAATAAAGAAAAAAGATCTGACAGATACTTAATCATTTAAACATATTGACATCATAATTTTTAGTATCATAGTTAACTACAACTATGTTCTTTTGTCTGTTGTGTAAGATCCCAAATAGAACTTCTTCAATATTGAAGAAGCTTGAGGGGGGAGACCAAATATCAGTTTTAAAAAAAAAATAGAATGATTTGGGGGAGGGTAAATTTTTCCGAGGTCATGTTTTCTAGGGAGGGTGGTTACAGTTCAAAATCATCCCAGGACCTAGAAGAAGTTACAGGAGAACCATATTGGTTCAGTGGTTAGTAAGATCATTATCTATTTCTTTGCTTTATATAATTTTTGTATTTCATTGAAGTAAAATTTAGCATTAAAACAAGGTCAGTAAAACCTCGGACTTATAATATAATAGAGTTAAAAGTATTAGAGTAATCATTAGTAAAATTCAGAAGTAAATTATAAAACAAGGTTAATAAAACTTTAGACTTATAATTCAATAGAGTTAAAAGTATTAGAGTAATCATAAGTAAAATTCAGAAGTAAATTATAAAACAAGGTTAATAAAACTTTAGACTTATAATTCAATAGAGTTAAAAGTATTAGAGTAATCATTAGTAAAATTCAGAAGTAAATTATAAAACAAGGTTAATAAAACTTTAGACTTATAATTCAATAGAGTTAAAAGTATTAGAGTAATCATTAGTAAAATTCAGAAGTAAATTATAAAACAAGGTCAATAAAACTTAAACTTATAATTCAATAGAGTTAAAAGTATTAGAGTAACCACTAATGATATTTAAAACTGAAACAAGGTCAGTAAAACCTCGGACTTATAATATAATAGAGTTAAACGTATTAGAGTAATCATAAATAAGATTGAGCACTAAAACAAGGCCAATAAAACTTCAGACTTAAAACATAATAGAGTTTAGAATATTAGAGTAATCATTTGTAAAATTTACAATTAAACAAGGACAGTAAAACCCCTGACTTATGATAAAATAGGGTTAAAAGTATTATGTAGTCATTATTATAATTATCAATAAAACAAGGACAGTGAAACTTAGGAGTAATTATATAATAGAGTTAAGATTATAAGAGTAATCATTTGTAAAATTTAGCACTAAAAAAAAGTCAGTAAAAACTCGGACTGATATATAATTGATTTAAAAGTATTAGAGTAATCATTATTGGAATTTAACTCTAATACAAGGTCAATAAAACCTCGGACTTGGATATTAATTCGATGTTGCACCAGAATTTCATGAACTCTAATAAAGAGATACTCGCAGTTGGCAAAAATACCCTTTACCCCATTTCCTCCCCAACTATTGGATGAAATAACTGAGCAATAAATTAGGTCCTTATTAGCAACCTAATACAACGACAAATATTCCCCTGTCAAGGATCCACGAATTCTAGATCCATTATTGCATCACATTTAAAATGCTTTTCTTATTTTACTGCATGATTATGAACTATTCTCTTTTAATTAAAATGTTGTAATCTGGTAAAAAAACAATTTTGTCTATTAATGCAAATTCTAAATAAACTCTAATATCGAATCATATTATCATAAAAATTGTGCATTTTTCAACTTGTGGAAATAAAATTCATTTCATGCGCTGCGATTTCAAATATCTTGATCTTCCTTCCTTGCAATAAATCTGATATATCATAGAATAATATTATATAGAATTTACATTAGATTTCAAATATCTTAGCTTTCCTTCTTTGCGATAAATCTGAAATATCAGAGAATAATATTATATTGAATATACATTTTATTTCAAATATCTTGACTTTCCTTCCTTGCGATAAATCTGATATACCATAGAATAATGTTATATAGAATATACATTAGATTTCAAATTTCTTACCTTTCTTTCTTGCGATAAATCTGATATATCAGAGAATAATATCATATAGAATATGCACTAGAATTCAAATATCTTCATTGGAAGAAACTTGATATGTCATAGAATAATATCATAGAGAATATACATTATATTTCAAATATCTTGGCTTTCCTTCCTTGCAATAAATCTGATATACCATAGAATAATGTTATATAGAATATACATCAAATTTAACATAAGTCTAATACCTAACGCCTCCATGTGTAGGGGGTCCCACTTTGCACTTTGAGGGAATGTGCCAAAACAAGTTTTGAATATGATTTTTATTGTATGTCAAAGATTTTTCTTTGTTACAATTCTATTTATTTTTCTATGTAATAAGTGCAAGTTAATGTAATGAAAAAGTGAATTTATATAATATTTGATATTTCTTACAAGCTGAGCAATTCCAAGGTTACTAGATTTCATCAGGGAATTGGGGACGTACAATGATTAATAAAAGCTTCCAAAATTCAATTGACTAAAGAAAAACAAAAGAGGCAGGAGGTTTTTTTTGAGGGGAAACTACTTCACTTAAATTGGCAGCACCAGAAAATGTTTTTTTTTTTTAAATTTTTTTAGGAACAGCTGAAGATGTATTGTATAGTATGTTACACATCTGGAATCATACTGTCATATTAACAAATGATAAAACCATAGGAACAGCTGAAGATGTATTGTATATATTGTTACATATCTGGAATCATACTGTGATATTAACAAATAATAAAACTATAGGAACAGCTGAAGATGTATTGTATAGTATGTTACATATCTGGAATCATACTGTGATATTAACAAATAATAAAACCATAGGTATAGCTGAAGATGTATTGTATAGTATGTTACATGTCTGGAATCATACTATCATATTAACAAATAGTAAAACCATAGGAACAGCTGAAGATGTATTGTATAGTTTGCTACAAATCTGGAATCATACTGTCATATTAACAAATAATAAAACCATAGAAACAGCTGAAGATGTATTGTATAGTATGTTACATGTCTGGAATCATACTGTCATATTAACAAATAATAAAACCATAGGAACAGCTAAAGATGTATTGTATAGTATGTTACATGTCTGGAATCATACTGTGATATTAACAAGTAATAAAACCATAGGAATAGCTGAAGATGTATTGTATAGTATGTTACATGTCTGGAATCATACTGTCATATTAACAAATAATAAAACTATAGGAACAGCTGAAGATGTATTGTATAGTATGTTACATGTCTGGAATCATTCTGTCATATTAACAAATAATAAAACCATAGGAATAGCTGAAGATGTATTGTATAGTATGTTACATGTCTGAAATGACCAATATTTGCTAATTTTGCCGACATAACTACAAAAATACTTAAAATATAGACTATTATAAAGAAATTGAAGTATAAGTATTTAGAGTATTAGAAGTACTAATTAAACCAACTATTACCACTTTTATATTATGGCAAATTGTTGACTTTATTATAAATATAAATGGTATAATTTGAATCCTTATAATAAAGTAACAGAATGTGTGTGTGCCTGTCTACCTGTGTGTGTACCCAGGGATTACGCTAACCGCTGAACCGATATGGTTCTCCTTTACAATGTAGGTTACCATAGGTCCTGGGTTATTAACTATTTTGATGGAGGGTACAACCACCCCATATGAGAAATCGCACCTAAAAAATTACACCCCTCCCTCCCAAAAAAATCTTTTCTAATTTTCTTTTTAAAACTAAAACAATGTGCCACTAGAGGCTACTAGGGGCGTAACTGCTAGTATTATTAATAAAGACTTTTGGACAACGTAAAAAAAGGAATAGGTTAATCAAAACTATATTTTAAGACTAAATATTTTAATTATTATATATAATTGTAGAACTCTTTCAACTAATGTTCCTTTAAGTTTTGTTCAGCTTTGAATGAACATATTTTGTTTATTTGGAGCACAAAGCCTGAATAGGCATATTTCTAGTATTTGCTCAAAGTAATCTCAAGTTGGGGCTTTTCTGTAATTTATTTTGCCATCATAATTTCAAATATTTTCTTATATAATTTCCTGCAAAATAGCTTAAAACCTGCCGTAAACAAATAAAATAAATGAAAAGTTTATTAAGAATCAATTATACTTTTTAATCATGAATCTTCATGTGACCCTTCAGAATAGCCTAAAACCAGACAAAAACACACACAAACACATCCAACTACTTATTAGAATAGCGCAAATACAATAGGGTTGGTTGCCTAAATTTACTTTGTTTGTATGTATGTGATTCAACAGGTCTATTTACTTCAGAAAATTGGGTATAAGACAACAGTGGGAGATCAATCTTTCCCTAAGTATATTTTTAATTTTATGACTTTATCGAGGTTTAATGCCCAAATTAATATTTTTATGTTTATGTTTGTTTATATGTAAGCAATTTATCTCTGTTATCTTGTAATTGTTTTAGTAGGACATAATATTGTAAATGAATGAGCGAAAATCTCCAAACTGACTATAAGCACTGAAACCTCTCTCCCCATTTTTAATCTGCAGGGCCTAAACTTTCGGTGACGTAACCCTGCGGGGCTATCCAGTACCCGAGATAACCTAACCTATCTTGACCTAAAATACAAAAAGTTACCCCATCCCCCTATATTTTGATTTTTTTTTTAAAAATAGGACTGGGTACTGTGCACAAAAATTCATTAATGGAGAAATCACCAATTAATTTAACCTAAACATTCTCCTCCTACTTCATTAATTTATCAGTTACCAAAGACAGTATTTTACACGCATGAGATTTTTCCAACATCCAAGCTTTTTTTAGGAGGTAAAATGAGGGGTTTCAGAGATTGAGGGTTTAAACAAACCTTTGACGTCTAAGTTTAACTGAAATTATTTGTTGTCCATTGTCCTATGACTGGACCCCTGATATTGGATTTGTGTACAATACAACAGTAATACTGTCAATATTTCAATATATGACGTTTATTTAAATCAATCAAAGAAAAAAAAGAGCATGTGGACATAGACGTCCAAGGGGGGGGGGGGTAATAGGGCGATTACCCTCCCCCCCATTCAAAATTTACCCCCCCCCCAAACAATTTTTGGGGGGTAAATACCCCCACAAAATAAAAAATCTCTAATGAAGAAATTTTTGCGCGCTTCGCGCGCATTTTTAATACTAAATATTTAATAAAATTTAAATTACCCCCCCAAAAAATTTTACCCCAGGGGTAAATTTTGGGGGGGGGAAACTAAATTTACCCCTGCCACCAGATTTCAGGAGGGGTAATTACCATCCCCCCCCCCTCCCCTTTAAATTTTTTACCCCCCCCCCAAAAAAAAAGCTTGGACGTCTATGCATGTGGATTTGAGCTAATCTGTAATAATTCAGATCTTCTTATCGCGTTATTAATAGCAGATTGATAGCGACTACTTCCCTTAGCTTAGAGGCCTCTAAAAAACTAAAAACTATTTTTGAAACCGTATTTTTTTAGGGGCGATTCCTCTTGGAAGGATACTGGAACCCTCCCCCAAAAGAGTTACATATAAATCTTCCCAGGACCTATGCGAAGTTAAATTGTAAAGGAGAACCACAGAGGTTAAGAGGTTAGCGTGATCCTCTAGTACACACAACGAACAGACACAGATCCTATTACTTTTATATAAGGACTAGAGTTGGCTCGATATAACTATCTCCCTATTGGCTAGTTTTCTATATGCATATATATTTCTTAATAAATCTATTTTACTCACCTGGCATTACTATTTAAACGGAAGTAAATATTTAATAATTTAAATGATCATAAAAAGATTTTTTAAATTATATTTTTTTCTTTACATTACCATCACCAAAGGGTTTATTATATGATTACAATTTTAGTTCAATATTTGAACACACAAAGTGTCGCCACAATCGAATTATTTTAAAATAGAGTTTTCTTTAATTTATTATATTATAAATTTAAATTTTCTTTTTTATGATTAGAAATTAAATACTTTATTATAATGTAAATAGCAACATGAAATAAAAAAAAAGACTTTATTTTTAATAAAGTAAAATAATGGGTCTTATCGTTCTGGGCAATGAGAGTTTATTATGGATTATTCGAGCACTATGAGTTTTCAACGAATATTCCTTGGAAAACTTGAGCTTGTTTATAGACATTTATTTCCTATATAGATCTGACATGGATCTTGAAGCAATTAAGCAGGCCGTTTTGTACATGTTAAAAATTGGAAGATTTCATTGAATAAAAGTTATCGCAAATATACTTAGTAAATAATAAACTTCTTATTTCTCAATCTTTATATGTGTAACAAAAATTGATGAATAATAATTACAGTTTTGACAGCACACCTTTCAATAGATGTTGTTTAACATTTCAGTCTTGTTCTCTCCACAGCTATTGAAAACTATTGAAAAGCCAAGTGCTAGGTATATTGAATTTCGTTGGTCACTTTCAAATAAGATAGATAGATATATTTGTAGATAGATATATGTCTTGTACAGGTAGATAGATAAATAGAAAAAGACCAGCTAATAAATATGTATGCCCTTGCCCATTGAAACCTATACAAAAGTGTTAGTATTGTATATTAAGATGGTTAGAACGATAAATAGTCCTTTTTATGATTACCCCCTCCTAAGTAATGATCATGAATGAACTGTCCTATAAATGGGGTCCTTATTAGATTATCGACAAATTTTCCCTTATCAATAAACTCACGTATTCTAAATCCAGTACTATTTGTTACGTGTTTGTCCAAGCCATACTGTCTAACATGCAAATAGAGA